>NW_027141112.1:638636-957954 GCF_036365525.1 Heterodontus francisci | reverse complement strand
ACACCAGGCAGGATCCTGATGAACTTTGAAACCACCATACACACCTGGCAGGATCCTGATGAACTGTGAAACCCCCATACACACCTGGCAGGATCCTGATAAACTGTGAAACCCACATACACAGCTGGCAGGATCCTGATAAACTGTGAAACCCCCATACACACCTTGCAGGATCCTGATACACCGTGAAAACACCATACACACCAGGCAAGATCCTGATAAACTGTGAAACCCACATACACACCTGGCAGGATCCTGATGCACTGTGAAAACCCCATACACACCAGGCAGGATCCTGATAAACAGTAAAAATCACATACACACCTGGCAGGATCCTGATACACTGTGAAAACCCCACACACACGAGGCAGGAACCTGATCCACTGTGAAACCCCATACACACCAGGCAGGATCCTGATAAACTGTGAAACCCACATACACACCTGGCAGGATCCTGATGCACTGTGAAAACCCCATACACACCAGGCAGGATCCTGATAAACAGTGAAAATCACATACACACCTGGCAGGATCCTGATACACTGTGAAAACCCCACACACACCTGGCAGGATCCTGATACACTGTGAAAACCCCATACACACCTGGCTGGATCCTGATGAACTGTGAAGCCCCATGCAATCGATGCAGGATCCTGATACACTGTGAAAATCACATACACATCTGGCAGGATCCTGATGCACTGTGAAAACACCATACACATCTGGCAGGATCCTGATGCACTGTGAAAACCCCATTCACATCTGGCAGGTTCCTGATAAACTGTGAAACCCACATACACACCTGGCAGGATCCTGATGAACTGTGAAACCCCCAGACACACCAGGCAGGATCCTGATAAACTGTGAAACCCCCATACACACCTGGCAGGATCCTGATGAACTGTGAAAACCCCATACACACCAGGCAGGATCTTGATAAACTGTGAAACCCCCATACACACCTGGCAGGATCCTGATTGAATGTGAAAACCCCATACACACGTGGCAGGATCCTGATCCACTGTGAAACCCCCATACACACCAAGCAGGATCCTGATAAACTGTGAAACCCACATACACACCTCCAGGAGCCTGATTCACTGCGAAACCCACATAAACACCTGGCAGGATCCTGATACACTGTGAAATCCCCAGACACACCAGGCAGGATCCTGATGAACCGTGAAACCACCATACACACCTGGCAGGATCCTGATGAACTGTGAAACCCCCATACACACCTGGCAGGATCCTGATAATCTGTGAAACCCACATACACAGCTGGCAGGATCCTGTTAAACTGTGAAACCCCCACACACACCTTGCAGGATCCTGATACACTGTGAAAACACCATACACACCAGGCAAGATCCTGATAAACTGTGAAACCCCCATACACACCTTGCAGGATCCTGATACACTGTGAAAACACCATACACACCAGGCAGGATCCTGATCCACTCTGAAACCCCATACACACCAGGCATGATCCTGATAAACTGTGAAACCCACATACATACCTGGCAGGATCCTGATAAACTGTGAAACCCCATACACACGTGGCAGGATCCTGATAAACTGTGAAACGCCCATACACATCTGGAAGGATCCTGATGCACTGTGAAAACACCATACACATCTGTCAGGATCCTGATGCACAGTGAAAACCAGATACACACCTGGCAGGATCCTGATAAACTGTGAAACCCCCAGACACACCTGGCGAGATCCCGATAAACTGTGAAACCCACATACACACCTGGCAGGATCCTGATAAACTGTGAAACCCCCATGCACACCTGGCAGGATCCTGATACACTGTGAAAAACCCATACACACCTGGCAGGATCCTGATACACTGTGAAACCCCCATACACACCTGGCAGGATCCTGATAAACCGTGCAACCCACATACACACCTGGTAGGATCCTGATTAACTTTGAAACCCCCATACACACCTGGCAGGATCCTGATACACTGTGAAAACCCCATACACACCTGGCAGGATCCTGATACACTGTGAAACCCACATACACACCTGGCAGGATCCTGATACACTGTGAAATCCCCATTAACACCTGGCAGGTACCTGATCCACTGAAAAAACCCCACACACACCTGGCAGGATCCTGATACACTGTGAAAAACCCATACACACCTGGCAGCATCCTGATCCACTGTGAAAACCCCATACACACCTGGCAGGATCCTGTTACACTGTGAAACCCAATGCACACCTGGCAGGATCCTGATAAACTGTGAAACCCCCATACACACCTGGCAGGTTCCTGATCAACTGTGAAAACCCCATACACACCTGGCAGGATCCTGATACACTGTGAAAAACCCATACACAACTGGCAGGATCCTGATGCACAGTGAAAACCTCAAACACACCTGGCAGGATCCAGATACACTGTGAAAACCCCATACACACCTGGCAGGATCCTGATACACTGTGAAAACCCCATACACACCTGGCAGTATCTTGATGCACATTGAAACCCCAAACACACCTGGCAGTATCCTGAAGCACTGTGAAACCCCATACACTCGTGGCAGGATCCTGATAAAATGTGAAACAAACATACACACCCGGCAGGATCCTGATACACTGTGAAATCCCCATACACACCTGGTAAGTTCCTGATCCACTGTGAAAACCCCATACACACCTGGCAGGATCCTGATACACTGTGAAAACCCCATACACACCTGGCAGGATCCTGATACACTGAGAACAACCCAAACACACCTGGCAGGTTCCTGATACACTATGAAAAACCATAAACACCTGGCAGGATTCGGATATACTGTGAAAACCCCATACACAAATGGCAGGATCCTGATGCACAGTGAAAACCCCAAACACACCTGGCAGTATCCTGAACCACTGTGAAACACCATACACATGTGGCAGGACCCTGATAAACTGTGAAACCCCCATACACACCTGGCAGGATCCTGATAAACTGTGAAACCCACATACACACGAGGCAGGATCCTGATCCACTGTGAAACCCCCAGACACACCAGGCAGGATCCTGATGAACTGTGAAACCACCATACACACCTGGCAGGATCCTGATGAACTGTGAAACCCCCATACACACCTGGCAGGATCCTGATAAACTGTGAAACCCACATACACAGCTGGCAGGATCCTGATAAACTGTGAAACCCCCATACACACCTTGCAGGATCCTGATACACCGTGAAAACACCATACACACCAGGCAAGATCCTGATAAACTGTGAAACCCACATACACACCTGGCAGGATCCTGATGCACTGTGAAAACCCCATACACACCAGGCAGGATCCTGATAAACAGTAAAAATCACATACACACCTGGCAGGATCCTGATACACTGTGAAAACCCCACACACACGAGGCAGGAACCTGATCCACTGTGAAACCCCATACACACCAGGCAGGATCCTGATAAACTGTGAAACCCACATACACACCTGGCAGGATCCTGATGCACTGTGAAAACCCCATACACACCAGGCAGGATCCTGATAAACAGTGAAAATCACATACACACCTGGCAGGATCCTGATACACTGTGAAAACCCCACACACACCTGGCAGGATCCTGATACACTGTGAAAACCCCATACACACCTGGCTGGATCCTGATGAACTGTGAAGCCCCATGCAATCGATGCAGGATCCTGATACACTGTGAAAATCACATACACATCTGGCAGGATCCTGATGCACTGTGAAAACACCATACACATCTGGCAGGATCCTGATGCACTGTGAAAACCCCATTCACATCTGGCAGGTTCCTGATAAACTGTGAAACCCACATACACACCTGGCAGGATCCTGATGAACTGTGAAACCCCCAGACACACCAGGCAGGATCCTGATAAACTGTGAAACCCCCATACACACCTGGCAGGATCCTGATGAACTGTGAAAACCCCATACACACCAGGCAGGATCTTGATAAACTGTGAAACCCCCATACACACCTGGCAGGATCCTGATTGAATGTGAAAACCCCATACACACGTGGCAGGATCCTGATCCACTGTGAAACCCCCATACACACCAAGCAGGATCCTGATAAACTGTGAAACCCACATACACACCTCCAGGAGCCTGATTCACTGCGAAACCCACATAAACACCTGGCAGGATCCTGATACACTGTGAAAACCCCAGACACACCAGGCAGTATCCTGATGAACTGTGAAACCCACATGCACACCTGGCTGGATCCTGATAAACTGTGAAACTCCATACACACGTAGCAGGATCCTGATACACTGTGAAACACCCAGACACACCTGGAAGGATCCTGATGCAATGTGAAAACCCCATACACATCTGGCTGGATCCTGATGCATAGTGAAAACCCCAAACGCACCTGGCAGGATCCTGAACCACTGTGAAAACCCATACACATGTGGCAGGATCCTGATAAACTGTGAAACCCCCATACACATCTGGCAGGATCCTGATAAACTGTTAAACCCACATACACACCTGGCAGGATCCTGATCCACTGTGAAACCCCATACACGCCAGGCAGGATCCTGATCAACTGTGAAACCCACATACACACCTGGCAGGATCCTGATGCACTGTGAAATCCCCATACACACCTGGCAGGATCCTGATACACTGTGAAAACCCCACAACACACCTGGCAGGATCCTGATACACTGTGAAAATCCCAGACACACCTGGCAGAATCCTGATAAACTGTGAAACCCCATACACACGATGTGGGATCCTGATACATTGTTAAACCCCCATACACATCTGGAAGGATCCTGATGCACTGTGAAATCCCCATACACATCTGGCAGGATCCTGATACACTGTGAAAACCACATTCACATCTGGCAGGTTCCTGATAATCTGTGAAACCCATATACACACCTGGCAGGATCCTGATACACTGTGAAACCCCAAGACACACCAGGCAGGATCCTAATAAACTGTGAAACCCCCATACACACCAGGCAGGATCCTGATGAACTGTGAAACCCCCATACACACCTGGCAGGATCCTGATAAACTGTGAAAACCACATACACACCTGGCAGGATCCTGATACACTGTGAAAACCCCATACACACGTGGCAGGACCCTGATCCACTGTGAAACCAGATACACACCAGGCAGGATCCTGACAAACTGTGAAACCCCCATACACACGAGGCAGGAACCTGATCCACTGTGAAACCCCATACACACCAGGCAGGATCCTGATAAACTGTGAAACCCACATACACACCTGGCAGGATCCTGATGCACTGCGAAAACCCCATACACACCAGGCAGGATCCTGATAAACAGTGAAAATCACATACACACCTGGCAGGATCCTGATACACTGTGAAAACCCCACACACACCTGGCAGGATCCTGATACACTGTGAAAACCCCATACACACCTGGCTGGATCCTGATGAACTGTGAAGCCCCATGCAATCGATGCAGGATCCTGATACACTGTGAAAATCACATACACATCTGGCAGGATCCTGATGCACTGTGAAAACCCCATTCACATCTGGCAGGTTCCTGATAAACTGTGAAACCCACATACACACCTGGCAGGATCCTGATAAACTGTGAAACCCCCAGACACACCAGGCAGGATCCTGATAAACTGTGAAACCCCCATAAACACCTGGCAGGATCCTGATGAACTGTGAAAACCCCATACACACCAGGCAGGATCTTGATAAACTGTGAAACCCACATACACACCTGGCAGTTTCCTGATTAACTGTGAAACCCCCATACACACCTGGCAGGATCCTGATAGAATGTGAAAACCCCATACACACGTGGCAGGATCCTGATCCACTGTGAAACCCCCATACACACCAAGCAGGATCCTGATAAACTGTGAAATCCACATACACACCTCCAGGAGCCTGATTCACTGCGAAACCTACATAAACACCTGGCAGGATCCTGATACACTGTGAAAACCCCATCACACCAGGCAGTATCCTGATAAACTGTGAAACCCACATGCACACCTGGCCGGATCCTGATAAACTGTGAAACTCCATACACACGTAGCAGGATCCTGATACACTGTGAAACACCCAGACACACCTGGAAGGATCCTGATGCAATGTGTAAACCCCATACACATCTGGCAGGATCCTGAACCACTGTGAAAACCCATACACATGTGGCAGGATCCTGATAAACTTTGAAACCCCCATACACACCTGGCAGGATCCTGATAAACTGTGAAACCCACATACACACCTGGCAGGATCCTGATCCACTGTGAAACCCCATACACGCCAGGCAGGATCCTGATCAACTGTGAAACCCACATACACACCTGGCAGGATCCTGATGCCCTGTGAAATCCCCATACACACCAGGCAGGATCCTGATAAACTGTGAAACCCACATACACACCTGGCAGGATCCTGATACACTGTGAAAACCCCACAACACACCTGGCAGGAACCTGATACACTGTGAAAATCCCAGACACACCTGGTAGAATCCTGATAAACTGTGAAACCCCATACAAACGATGTGGGATCCTGATACATTGTGAAACCCCCATACACATCTGGAAGGATCCTGATGCACTGTGAAATCCCCATACACATCTGGCAGGATCCTGATACACTGTGAAAACCACATTCACATCTGGCAGGTTCCTGATAAACTGTGAAACCCATATACACACCTGGCAGGATCCTGATACACTGTGAAACCCCAAGACACACCAGGCAGGATCCTAATAAACTGTGAAACCCCCATACACACCAGGCAGGATCCTGATGAACTGTGAAACCCCCATACACACCTGGCAGGATCCTGATAAACTGTGAAAACCACATACACACCTGGCAGGATCCTGATAAACTGTGAAACCCCCATACACACCTGGCAGGATCCTGATACACTGTGAAAACCCCATACACACGTGGCAGGACCCTGATCCACTGTGAAACCACATACACACCAGGCAGGATCCTGACAAACTGTGAAAACCCCAGACACACCAGGCAGGATCCTGATAAACTGTGAAACCCACATACACACCTGGCATGATCCTGATGAACTGTGAAACCCCATACACACGTGGCAGTATCCTGATATACTGTGACACCCCCAGACACATCTGGAAGGATCCTGATGCACTGTGAAATCCCCATACACATTTGGCAGGATCGTGATACTCTGTGAAACCTCCATACACACCTGGCAGGATCCTGATAAACTGTGAAACCCACATACACATCTGGCAGGATCCTGATGCACTGTGAAAGCCCCATTCACACCTGGCTGGATCCTGATGCACAGTGAAAACCCCAACCGCACCTGGCAGGATCCTGAACCACTGTGAAAACCCATACACATGTGGCAGGATCCTGATAAACTGTGAAACCCCCATACACACGTGGCAGGATACTGATAAACTGTGAAACCCACATACACACCTGGCAGGATCCTGATCCACTGTGAAACCCCATACACACCAGGCAGGATCCTGATCAACTGCGAAACCCACATACACACCTGGCAGGATCCTGATGCACTGTGAAATCCCGATACACACCTGGCAGGATCCTGATACACTGTGAAAACCCCATACACACCTGGCAAGATCCTGATCCACTGTGAAACCCCATACACACCAGGCAGGATACTGATAAACTGTGAAACCCAAATACACACCTGGCAGGATCCTGATACACTGTGAAAACCCTATACACACCTGGCAGGATCCTGATACACTGTGAGAACCCCATACACACCTGGCAAGATCCTGATAAACTTTGAAACCCCATACACACGATGCAGGATCCTGATACACTGTGAAACCCCCATACACATCTGGAAGGATCCTGATGCACTGTGAAAACCCCATACACACGTGGCAGGAACCTGATGCACTGCGAAAACCCCATACACACCAGGCAGGATCCTGATAAACTGTGAAACCCCCATACACACCTGGCAGGATCCTGATACACTGTGAAAACCCTATACACACCTGGCAGGATCCTGATACACTGTGAAAACCCCATACACACCTGGCAAGATCCTGATAAACTTTGAAACCCCATACACACGATGCAGGATCCTGATACACTGTGAAACCCCCATACACATCTGGAAGGATCCTGATGCACTGTGAAAACCCCATACACACGTGGCAGGATCCTGATGCACTGTGAAAACCCCATACACACCAGGCAGGATCCTGATAAACTGTGAAACCCACATACACACCTGGCAGGATCCTGATACACTTTGAAAACCCCATGCACACCTGGCAGGATCCTGATACACTGTGAAAACCCCATACACACCTGGCAGGATCCTGATAAACTGTGAAACCCCATACACACGATGCAGGATCCTGATACACTGTGAAACCCCCATACACATCTGGAAGGATCCTGATGCACTGTAAAAAGCCCATACACATCTGGCAGGATACTGAATCACTGTGAAAACCACATTCACATCTGGCAGGTTCCTGATAAACTGTGAAACCCACATACACACCTGGCAGGATCCTGAGGAACTGTGAAACCCCCAGACACACCAGGCAGGATTCTGATAAACTGTGAAACCCCCAAACACATCAGGCAGGATCCTGATGAAATGTGAAACCCCCATACACCCCTGGCAGGATCCTGATAAACTGTGAAACACACATACACTGCTGGCAGGATCCTGATAAACTGAGAAACCCCCATACACACCTGGCAGGATCCTGATACACTGTTAAAAGTCCATACACACGTGGCAGGACCCTGATCCACTGTGAAACCCCATACACACCAGGCAGGATCCTGACAAACTGTGAAAACCCCAGACACACCAGGCAGGATCCTGATAAACTGTGAAACCCCATTCACACGTGGCAGCACCCTGATATACTGCGAAACCTCCAGACACATCTGGAAGGATCCTGATGCACTGTGAAGACCCCATACACATCTGGCAGGATCGTGATACTCTGTGAAACCTCCATACACACCTGGCAGGATCCTGATAATCTGTGAAACCCACATACACATCTGGCAGGATCCTGATTCACTGTGAAAACCCCAAACGCACCTGGCAGGATCCTGAACCACTGTGAAAACCCATACACATGTGGCAGGATCCTGATAAACTGTGAAACCCCCATACACACCTGGCAGGATACTGATAAACTGTGAAACCCACATACACACCTGCCAGGATCCTGAGCCACTGTGAAACCCCATACACACCAGGCAGGATCCTGATCAACTGCGAAACACACATACACACCTGGCAGGATCCTGATGCACTGTGAAATCCCGATACACACCAGGCAGGATACTGATAAACTGTGAAAACCCCATACACACCTGGCAAGATTCTGATACACTGAGAACAACCCAAACACACCTGGCAGGATCCTGATACACTATGAAAAACCATAAACACCTGGCAGGATTCGGATACACTGTGAAAACCCCATACACAAATGGCAGGATCCTGATGCACAGTGAAAACCCCAAACACACCTGGCAGTATCCTGAACCACTGTGAAACACCATACACATGTGGCAGGACCCTGATAAACTGTGAAACCCCCATACACACCTGGCAGGATCCTGATAAACTGTGAAACCCACATACACACGAGGCAGGATCCTGATCCACTGTGAAACCCCCAGACACACCAGGCAGGATCCTGATGAACTGTGAAACCACCATACACACCTGGCAGGATCCTGATGAACTGTGAAACCCCCATACACACCTGGCAGGATCCTGATAAACTGTGAAACCCACATACACAGCTGGCAGGATCCTGATAAACTGTGAAACCCCCATACACACCTTGCAGGATCCTGATACACTGTGAAAACACCATACACACCAGGCAAGATCCTGATAAACTGTGAAACCCCCAGACACACCAGGCAGGATCCTGATGAACTGTGAAACCCCATACACACCAGGCAGGATCCTGATAAACTGTGAAACCCACATACACACCTGGCAGGATCCTGATGCACTGTGAAAACCCCATACACACCAGGCAGGATCCTGATAAACAGTGAAAATCACATACACACCAGGCAGGATCCTGATACACTGTGAAAACCCCATACACACCTGGCTGGATCCTGATGAACTGTGAAGCCCCATACAATCGATGCAGGATCCTGATACACTGTGAAAATCACATACACATCTGACAGGATCCTGATGCACTGTGAAAACACCATACACATCTGGCAGGATCCTGATAAACTGTGAAACCCACATACACACCTGCCAGAATCCTGAGCCACTGTGAAACCCCATACACACCAGGCAGGATCCTGATCAACTGCGAAACCCACATACACACCTGGCAGGATCCTGATGCACTGTGAAATCCCGATACACACCAGGCAGGATACTGATAAACTGTGAAAACCCATACACACGATGCAGGATCCTGATACACTGTGAAACCCCATACACATCTGGAAGGATCCTGATGCACTGTGAAAACCCCATACACACGTGGCAGGATCCTGATGCACTGTGAAAACCCCATACACACCAGGCAGGATCCTGATAAACTGTGAAACCCACATACACACCTGGCAGGATCCTGATACACTTTGAAAACCCCATGCACACCTGGCAGGATCCTGATACACTGTGAATACCCCATACACACCTGGCAGGATCCTGATAAACTGTGAAACCCCATACACACGATGCAGGATCCTGATACACTGTGAAACCCCCATACACATCTGGAAGGATCCTGATGCACTGTGAAAACCCCATACACATCTGGCAGGATACTGAATCACTGTGAAAACCACATTCACATCTGGCAGGTTCCTGATAAACTGTGAAACCCACATACACACCTGGCAAGATCCTGAAGAACTGTGAAACACCCAGACTCACCATGCAGTATTCTGATTAACTGTGAAACCCCCAAACACATCAGGCAGGATCCTGATGAAATGTGAAACCCCCATACACCCCTGGCAGGATCCTGATAAACTGTGAAACACACATACACTGCTGGCAGGATCCTGATAAACTGTGAAACCCCCATACACACCTGTCAGGATCCTGATACACTGTGAAATCCCCATACACACGTGGCAGGATCCTGATCCACTGTGAAACCCCATACACACCAGGCAGGATCCTGACAAACTGAAAACCCCAGACACACCAGGCAGGATCCTGATAAACTGTGAAACCCACATACACACCTGGCAGGTGCCTGATAAACTGTGAAACCCCCCCAGGCACATCTGGAATGATCCTGATGCACTGTGAAAACCCCATACACGTCTGGCAGGATCCTGATACACTGTGAAACCCCCATACACACCTGGCAGCATCCTGATAAACTGCGAAATCCACATACACATCTAGTAGGAACCTGATGCACTGTTAAAACCCCATTCACATCTGGCAGGATCCTGATGCACAGTGAAAACCCCAAACGCACCTGGCAGGATCCTGAACCACTGTGTAAACCCATACACTTGTGGCAGGATGCTGTTAAACTGTGAAACCCCCATACACACCTTTCAGTATCCTGATAAACTGTGAAACCCACATACACAACTGGCAGGATCCTGATCCACTGTGAAACCCCATACACACCAGGCAGGATCCTGATCAACTGTGAAACCCACATACACACCTGGCAGGATCCTGAAGCACTGTGAAAACCCCATACACACCAGGCAGTATTCTGATAAACTGTGAAACCCTCATACACACCTGGCAGGATCCTGATAAACTGTGAAAACCCCATACACCACTGGCAGGATCCTGATACACTGTTAAAACCCCATACACACCTGGCAGGATCCTGATAAACTGTGAAACCCCATCCACACGATGCAGGATCCTGATACACTGCGAAACCCCCATACACATCTGGAAGGATCCTGATGCACTGTGAAAACACCATACACATCTGGCAGGATCCTGAATCACTGTGAAAACAACATTCACTTCTGGCAGATTCCTGATAAACTGTGAAACCCACATACACACCTGGCAGGATCCTGATAAACTGTGAATCCACCATACACACCTGGCAGGATCCTGATGAACTGTGAAACCCCCAATCACACCTGGCAGGATCCTGATAAACTGTGAAACCCACATACACAGCTGGCAGGATCCTGATAAACTGTGAAACCCCCATAAACACCTGGCACGATCCTGATACACTGTGAAAACCCCATACACACGTGGCAGGATCCTGATCCACTGTGAAACCCCATACACACCAGGCAGGATCCTGATATACTGTGAAACCCACATACACACCTGGCAGGAGCCTGATACACTGTGAAACCCACATACACACCTGGCAGGATCCTGATACACTGTGAAAACCCCAGACACACCAAGCAGGATCCTGATAAACAGTGAAACCCACATACACACCTGGCAGGATCCTGATAAACTGTGAAATCCCATACACACGTGGCAGGATCCTGATACACTGTGAAACCCCCAGACACATCTGGAAGGATCCTGATGCACTGTGAAAACCCCATACACATCTGGCAGGATCCTGATGCACAGCGAAAACCCCATTCACATCTGGCAGTATCCTGATGCACAGTGAAAACTCCATTCACATCTGGCAGGATCCTGATCCACTGTGAAAACTCCATACACACCTGACAGGACCTTGATAAACTGTGAACACACCATACACACCTGGCAGGATCCTGATAGACTGTGAAATCACTGACACACCTGGCAGGATCCTGATCCACTGTGAAAACCCCATACACAACTGGCAGGATCCTGATCCACTGTGAAAACTCCATGCACATCTGGCAGGATCCTGATACACTGTGAAAACCCCGTACACACCTGGCAGGATCCTGATCCACTGTGAAAACCCATTCACATCTGGCAGGATCCTGATAAACTGTGAGACCCACATGCACACCTGGCAGGATCCTGATCCACTGTGAAACCCCATACACACCAGGCAGGATCCTGATAAACTGTGAAACCCACATACACACCTGGCAGGATCCTGATACACTGTGAAAACCCCATACAAAGAACAAAGAACAAAGATAATTACAGCACAGGAACAGGCCCTTCGGCCCTCCAAGCCTGCGCCGAACCAGATCCTCTCTCTAAACATGTCGCCTATTTTCTGAGGTTCTGTATCTCTTTTCTTCCTGCCCATTCATGTATCTGTCTAGATACATCTTAAAAGACGCCATCGTGCCCGCATCTACCACCTCCGCTGGCAACGCATTCCAGGCACCCACCACCCTCTGCGTGAAGAACATTCCACGCATATCCCCCCTAAACTTTTCTCCTTTCACTTTGAACTCGTGTCCTCTAGTAATTGAATCCCCCACTCTGGGAAAAAGCCTCTTGCTATCCACCCTGTCGATACCTCTCATGATTTTGTACACCTCAGTCAGGTCCCCTCTCAACCTCCGTCTTTCTAATGAAAATAATCCTAATCTACTCAACCTCTCTTCATAGCTAGCGCCCTCCATAGCAGGCAACATCCTGGTGAACCTCCTCTGCACCCTCTCCAAAGCATCCACATCCTTTTGGTAATGTGGCGACCAGAACTGCACGCAGTATTCCAAATGTGGCCGAACCAAAGTCCTATACAACTGTAACATGACCTGCCAAGTCTTGTACTCAATACCCCGTCCGATGAAGGAAAGCACGCCGTATGCCTTCTTGACCACTCTATTTACCTGCGTTGCCACCTTCAGGGAACAGTGGACCTGCACACCCAAATCTCTCTGTACATCAATTTTCCCCAGGACTTTTCCATTTACTGTATAGTTCACTCTTGAATTGGATCTTCCAAAATGCATCACCTCGCATTTGCCCTGATTGAACTCCATCTGCCATTTCTCTGCCCAACTCTCCAATCTATCTATATTCTGCTGTATTCTCTGACAGTCCCCTTCACTATCTGCTACTCCACCAATCTTAGTGTCGTCTGCAAACTTGCTAATCAGTCCACCTATACTTTCCTCCAAATCATTAATGTATATCACAAACAACAGTGGTCCCAGCACGGATCCCTGTGGAACACCACTGGTCACACGTCTCCATTTTGAGAAACTCCCTTCTACTGCTACTCTCTGTCTCCTGTTGCCCAGCCAGTTCTTTATCCATCTAGCTAGTACCCCTTGGACCCCATGCGCCTTCACGTTCTCCATCAGCCTGCCATGGGGATCGTTATCAAACGCCTTACTGAAGTCCATGTATGTGACATCGACAGCCCTTCCCTCATCAATCAACTTTGTCACTTCCTCAAATAATTCTATTAAGTTGGTAAGACATGACCTTCCCTGCACAAAACCATCTTGCCTATCACTGATAAGCCCATTTTCTTCCAAATGGGAATAGATCCTATCCCTCAGTATCTTCTCCAGCTGCTTCCCTACCACTGACGTCAGGCTCACCGGTCTATAATTACCTGGATTATCCCTGCTACCCTTCTTAAACAAGGGGACAACATTATCAATTCTCCTGTCCTCCGGGACCTCACCCGTGTTTAAGGATGCTGCAAAGATATCTGTTAAGGCCCCAGCTATTTCCTCTCTCGCTTCCCTCAGTAACCTGGGATAGATCCAATCCGGACCTGGGGACATGTCCACCTTAATGCCCTTTAGAATACCCAACACTTCCTCCCTCCTTATGCCGACTTGACCTAGTGTAATCAAACATCTGTTGCTAACCTCAACATCCGTCATGTCCCTCTCCTCGGTGAATACCAATGCAAAGTACTCGTTTCGAATCTCACCCATTTTCTCTGAGTCCAAGCATAACATTCCGCCTCTGTCCTTTAGTGGGCCAATCCTTTCTCTAGTTACCCTCTTTCTCCTTCCATATGAATAAAACGCTTTGGGATTTTCTTTAACCCTGTTTGCCAAAGATATTTCATGACCCCTTTTAGCCCTTTTAATTCCTCGTTTCAGATTGGTCCTACATTCCCGATATTCTTTCAAAGCTTCGTCTTTCATCAGCCGCCTAGACCTTATGTATGCTTCCTTTTTCCTCTGAGCTAGTCTCACAATTTCACCTGTCATCCATGGTTCCCTAATCTTGCCATTTCTATCCCTCATTTTCACAGGAACATGTCTCTCCTACACGCTAATGAACCTCTCTTTAAAAGCCTCCCACATATCACATGTGGATTTACCTTCAAACAGCTGCTCCCAATCTACATTCCCCAGCTCCTGCAGAATTTTGGTATAGTTGGCCTTCTCCCAATTTAGCACTCTTCATTTAGGACCACTCTCGTCTTTGTCCATTGAGGGGCTGCATTAGTTTGAGCGGCTGTCTTAGTTTGAGCGGCTGCCTTAGTTTGAGTGGCTGCCTTAGTTTGAGGGGCTGCCTTGGACTGATGGGCTGCATTAGTTTGAGCGGCTGCATTAGTTTGAGCGGCTGTCTCAGTTTGAGCGGCTGCCTTAGTTTGAGGGGCTGCCTGAGTTTGAGCGGCTGCCTTAGTTTGAGGGGCTGCCTTAGTTTGAGCGGATGACTTAGTTTGAGCTGCTCGCATAGTTTGAGGGGCTGACTTTGTTTGAGCGGCTGCATGAGTTTGAGGGGCTGCCTTTGGTTGAGGCGCTCCCTTAGTTTGTGGGGCTGCCTTACTTTAAGGGGCTGCATTAGTTTGAGAGTCTGTCTTAGTTTGAGGGGCTGCCTTAGTTTGAGGGGATGGCTTAGTTTGAGGGGCTGCCTTTGAATGAGTGGCTGCATTAGTTTGAGAGTCTGCCTTTGATTGAGTGGCTGCATTAGTTAGAGGGGCTGACTTAGTTTGAGGGGCTGACTTAGTTTGAGCTGCTGACTTAGAATGAGGGGGTGCCTTAGACTGAGGGGCTGCATTAGTTTGAGGGGGTGCCTTAGTTTGAGAGGCTGCCTTAGTTTGAGGGGCTGCCTTAGTTTGAGGGGTTGGCTTAGGTTGAGGGGCTGCCTTTGATTGAGTGGCTGCATTAGTTTGAGAGACTGCCTTTGATTGAGTGGCTGCATTAGTTTGAAGGGCTGACATGGTTTGAGGGGCTGACTTAGTTTGAGGGGCTGCATTTGTTTGAGGGTCTGCCTTAGAATGAGGGGCTGCATTAGTTTGAGGGGCTGCCTTAGTTTGAGGGGCTGCCTTAGATTGAGGTGCTGCATTAGTTTGATGGGCTGCTTTAGTTTGAGCGACTGCCTTAGTTGAGGGGCTGCCTTAGATTGAGGGGCTGCATTAGTTTGAGCGGCTGCCTTAGTTTGAGGGGCTGCCTTAGTTTGAGGGGCTGCCTTAGTTTGAGGGGCTGCCTTAGATTGAGCGGCTGACGTAGTTTGAGAGGTTGCCTTAGTTTGAGAGTCTGCCTTAGTTTGAGCGGCTGCCTTAGTTTGAGGGTCTGCCTTACTTTGAGAGGCTGCCTTAGTTTGACAGGCTGCCTTAGTTTGAGCGGCTGCCTTAGATTGTGAGGCTGCCTGAGTTTGAGGGGCTTCCTTAGTTTGAGCGGCTGCATGAGTTTGAGGGGCTGCCTTTGGTTGAGGCGCTCCCTTAGTTTGTGGGGCTGCCTTACTTTAAGGGGCTGCATTAGTTTGAGAGTCTGTCTTCGTTTGAGGGGCTGTCTTAGTTTGAGGGGATGGCTTAGTTTGAGGGGCTGCCTTTGATTGAGTGGCTGCATTAGTTTGAGAGTCTGCCTCTGATTGAGTGGCTGCATTATTTTGAGGGTCTGCCTTAGATTGAGGGGCTGCATTAGTTTGAGGGGCTGGCTTAATTTAAGGTGCTGCCTTAGTTTGAGGGGCTGCATTAGTTTGAGGGGCTGACTTAGAATGAGGGGGTGCCTTAGTTTGAGAGGCAGCCTTAGTTTGAGGGGCTGCCTCAGTTTGAGCGGCTGCCTTAGTTTGAGGGGCTGCATTAGTCTGAGCGGCTGCCTTAGTTGGAGTGGCTGCCTTAGATTGAGGGGCTGCATTAGTTTGAGTGGCTGCCTTAGTTTGAGCGGCTGCCTTAGTTTGAGGGGCTTCCTTAGTTTGAGGGGCTGCCTTAGTTTGACAGGCTGCCTTCGTTTGAGATGCTGCCTTAGCTTGAGAGGCTGCCTTAGATTGAGGTGCTGCCTTAGTTTGAGGGGCTGCCTTAGTTTGAGGGGCTGCCTTAGTTTGAGAGGCTGCCTTAGTTTGAGCGGCTGACTTAGTTTGAGCGGCTGACTTAGTTTGAGAGGCAGCCTTAGTTTGAGAGTCTGCCTTAGTTTGAGGGGCAGCCTTAGTTTGAGGGGTAGGCTCAGTTTGAGGGGCTGCCTTTGATTGAGAGGCTGCATTAGTTTGAGAGTCTGCCTTTGATTGAGTGGCTGAATTAGTCTGAGGGGCTGACTTAATTTGAGGGGCTGCATTGGTTTGAGGGGCTGCCTGAGATTGAGGGGCTGCCTTAGATTGAGGGGCTGCCTTAGTTTGAGGGGCTGCCTTAGTTTGAGGGGCTGCCTTCGATTGAGGGGCTGCATTAATTTGATGGGCTGCTTTAGTTTGAGCGGCTGCCTTAGTTGAGGGGCTGCCTTAGATTGAGGGGCTGCATTAGTTTGAGCGGCTGCCTTAGTTTGATGGGCTGCCTTAGTTTGAGGGGCTGCCTCAGATTGAGCGGCTGACTGAGTTTGAGAGGCTGCCTTAGTTTGAGAGTCTGCCTTAGTTTGAGCGGCTTCCTTAGTTTGAGGGGCTGCCTGAGTTTGAGAGTCTGCCTTAGTTTGAGCGGCTGCCTTAGTTTGAGGGTCTGCCTTACTTTGAGAGGCTGCCTTAGTTTGACAGGCTGCCTTAGTTTGAGCGGCTGCCTTAGTATGAGAGGCTGCCTGAGTTTGAGGGGCTGCCTTAGTTTGAGTGGCTGCATTTGTTTGAGGGGCTGCCTTTGGTTGAGGGGCTCCCTGAGTTTGAGGGGCTGCCTTACTTTAAGGGGCAGCATTAGTTTGAGAGTCTGCCTAAGTTTGAGGGGCAGCTTTAGTTTGAGGGGTTGGCTTAGTTTGAGGGGCTGCCTTTGATTGAGTGGCTGCATTAGTTTGAGAGACTGCCTTTGATTGAGTGGCTGCATTAGTTTGAGGGGCTGACTTAGTTTGAGGGGCTGACTTAGTTTGAGGGGCTGCATTTGTTTGAGGGGCTGCCTTAGATTGAGGATCTGCATTAGTTTGAGGCGCTGCCTTAGTTTGAGGGGCTGCCTTAGATTGAGGTGCTGCATTAGTTTGATGGGCTGCTTCAGTTTGAGCGGCTGCCTTAGTTGAGGGGCTGCCTTAGATTGAGGGGCTGCATTAGTTTGAGCGGCTGCCTTTATTTGAGGGGCTGCCTTAGATTGAGGGGCTGCCTTAGATTGAGCGGCTGACTTAGTTTGAGAGGTTGCCTTAGTCTGAGAGTCTGCCTTAGTTTGAGCGGCTGCCTTAGTTTGAGGGTCTGCCTTATTTTGAGAGGCTGCCTTAGTTTGACAGGCTGCCTTAGTTTGAGCGGCTGCCTTAGATTGAGAGGCTGCCTGAGTTTGAGGGGCTGCCTTAGTTTGAGCGGCTGCATTAGTTTGAGGGGCTGACTTTGGTTGCGGAAATCCCTTAGTTTGTGGGGCTGCCTTACTTGAAGGGGCTGCATTAGTTTTAGAGTCTGCCTTAGTTTGAGGGGCTGCCTTAGTTTGAGGGGATGGCTTAGTTTGAGGGGCTGCCTTTGATTGAGTGGCTGCATTAGTTTGAGAGTCTGCCTCTGATTGAGAGGCTGCATTATTTTGAGTGGCTGCCTTAGATTGAGGGGCTGCATTAATTTGATGGGCTGCTTTAGTTTGAGCGGCTGCCTTAGTTGATGGGCTGCCTTAGATTGAGGGGCTGCATTAGTTTGAGCGGCTTCCTTAGTTTGAGGGGCTGCCTTAGTTTGAGGGGCTGCCTTAGATTGAGCGGCTGACTGAGTTTGAGAGGCTGCCTTAGTTTGAGAGTCTGCCTTAGTTTGAGCGGCTTCCTTAGTTTGAGGGGCTGCCTTAGTTTGAGAGTCTGCCTTACTTTGAGCGGCTGCCTTAGTTTGAGGGTCTGCCTTACTTTGAGAGGCTGCCTTCGTTTGACAGGCTGCCTTAGTTTGAGCGGCTGCCTTAGTTTGTGAGGCTGCTTGAGTTTGAGGGGCTGCCTTAGTTTGAGTGGCTGCATTTGTTTGAGGGGCTGCATTGGTCTGAGCGGCTGCCTTAGTTGGAGTGGCTGCCTTAGATTGAGGGGCTGCATTAGTTTGAGTGGCTGCCTTAGTTTGAGCGGCTGCCTTAGTTTGAGGGGCTTCCTTAGTTTGAGCGGCTGCCTTTGTTTGAGGGGCTGCCTTAGTTTGACAGGCTGCCTTCGTTTGAGATGCTGCCTTAGCTTGAGAGGCTGCCTTAGATTGAGGTGCTGCCTTAGTTTGAGGGGCTGCCTTAGTTTGAGGGGCTGCCTTAGTTTGAGAGGCTGCCTTAGTTTGAGCGGCTGACTTAGTTTGAGAGGCAGCCTTAGTTTGAGAGTCTGCCTTAGTTTGAGGGGCAGCCTTAGTTTGAGGGGTAGTCTCAGTTTGAGGGGCTGCCTTTGATTGAGAGGCTGCATTAGTTTGAGAGTCTGCCTTTGATTGAGTGGCTGAATTAGTCTGAGGGGCTGACTTAGTTTGAGGGGCTGCATTGGCTTGAGGGGCTGCCTGAGATTGAGGGGCTGCCTTAGATTAAGGGGCTGCCTTAGTTTGAGGGGCTGCCTTAGTTTGAGGGGCTGCCTTCGATTGAGGGGCTGCATTAATTTGATGGGCTGCTTTAGTTTGAGCGGCTGCCTTAGTTGAGGGGCTGCCTTAGATTGAGGGGCTGCATTAGTTTGAGCGGCTGCCTTAGTTTGATGGGCTGCCTTAGTTTGAGGGGCAGCCTCAGATTGAGCGGCTGACTGAGTTTGAGAGGCTGCCTTAGTTTGAGCGGCTGCCTTAGTTTGAGGGTCTGCCTTACTTTGAGAGGCTGCCTTAGTTTGACAGGCTGCCTTAGTTTGAGCGGCTGCCTTAGTATGAGAGGCTGCCTGAGTTTGAGGGGCTGCCTTAGTTTGAGTGGCTGCATTTGTTTGAGGGGCTGCCTTTGGTTGAGGGGCTCCCTGAGTTTTAGGGGCTGCCTTACTTTAAGGGGCAGCATTAGTTTGAGAGTCTGCCTAAGTTTGAGGGGCTGCTTTAGTTTGAGGGGTTGGCTTAGTTTGAGGGGCTGCCTTTGATTGAGTGGCTGCATTAGTTTGAGAGACTGCCTTTGATTGAGTGGCTGCATTAGTTTGAGGGGCTGACTTAGTTTGAGGGGCTGACTTAGTTTGAGGGGCTGCATTTGTTTGAGGGGCTGCCTTAGATTGAGGGTCTGCATTAGTTTGAGGCGCTGCCTTAGTTTGAGGGGCTGCCTTAGATTGAGGTGCTGCATTAGTTTGATGGGCTGCTTTAGTTTGAGCGGCTGCCTTAGTTGAGGGGCTGCCTTAGATTGAGGGGCTGCATTAGTTTGAGCGGCTGCCTTTATTTGAGGGGCTGCCTTAGATTGAGGGGCTGCCTTAGATTGAGCGGCTGACTTAGTTTGAGAGGTTGCCTTAGTCTGAGAGTCTGCCTTAGTTTGAGCGGCTGCCTTAGTTTGAGGGTCTGCCTTATTTTGAGAGGCTGCCTTAGTTTGACAGGCTGCCTTAGTTTGAGCGGCTGCCTTAGATTGAGAGGCTGCCTGAGTTTGAGGGGCTGCCTTAGTTTGAGCGGCTGCATTAGTTTGAGGGGCTGACTTTGGTTGCGGAAATCCCTTAGTTTGTGGGGCTGCCTTACTTGAAGGGGCTGCATTAGTTTTAGAGTCTGCCTTAGTTTGAGGGGCTGCCTTAGTTTGAGGGGATGGCTTAGTTTGAGGGGCTGCCTTTGATTGAGTGGCTGCATTAGTTTGAGAGTCTGCCTCTGATTGAGAGGGTGCATTATTTTGAGTGGCTGCCTTAGATTGAGGGGCTGCATTAATTTGATGGGCTGCTTTAGTTTGAGCGGCTGCCTTAGTTTGTGAGGCTGCTTGAGTTTGAGGGGCTGCCTTAGTTTGAGTGGCTGCATTTGTTTGAGGGGCTGCATTAGTCTGAGCGGCTGCCTTAGTTGGAGTGGCTGCCTTAGATTGAGGGGCTGCATTAGTTTGAGTGGCTGCCTTAGTTTGAGCGGCTGCCTTAGTTTGAGGGGCTTCCTTAGTTTGAGCGGCTGCCTTAGTTTGAGGGGCTGCCTTAGTTTGACAGGCTGCCTTCGTTTGAGATGCTGCCTTAGCTTGAGAGGCTGCCTTAGATTGAGGTGCTGCCTTAGTTTGAGGGGCTGCCTTAGTTTGAGGGGCTGCCTTAGTTTGAGAGGCTGCCTTAGTTTGAGCGGCTGACTTAGTTTGAGCGGCTGACTTAGTTTGAGAGGCAGCCTTAGTTTGAGAGTCTGCCTTAGTTTGAGGGGCAGCCTTAGTTTGAGGGGTAGGCTCAGTTTGAGGGGCTGCCTTTGATTGAGAGGCTGCATTAGTTTGAGAGTCTGCCTTTGATTGAGTGGCTGAATTAGACTGAGGGGCTGACTTAGTTTGAGGGGCTGCATTGGTTTGAGGGGCTGCCTGAGATTGAGGGACTGCCTTAGATTGAGGGGCTGCCTTAGTTTGAGGGGCTGCCTTAGTTTGAGGGGCTGCCTTCGATTGAGGGGCTGCATTAATTTGATGGGCTGCTTTAGTTTGAGCGGCTGCCTTAGTTGAGGGGCTGCCTTAGATTGAGGGGCTGCATTAGTTTGAGCGGCTGCCTTAGTTTGATGGGCTGCCTTAGTTTGAGGGGCTGCCTCAGATTGAGCGGCTGACTGAGTTTGAGAGGCTGCCTTAGTTTGAGAGTCTGCCTTAGTTTGAGCGGCTTCCTTAGTTTGAGTGGCTGCCTGAGTTTGAGAGTCTGCCTTAGTTTGAGCGGCTGCCTTAGTTTGAGGGTCTGCCTTACTTTGAGAGGCTGCCTTAGTTTGACAGGCTGCCTTAGTTTGAGCGGCTGCCTTAGTATGAGAGGCTGCCTGAGTTTGAGGGGCTGCCTTAGTTTGAGTGGCTGCATTTGTTTGAGGGGCTGCCTTTGGTTGAGGGGCTCCCTGAGTTTGAGGGGCTGCCTTACTTTAAGGGGCAGCATTAGTTTGAGAGTCTGCCTAAGTTTGAGGGGCTGCTTTAGTTTGAGGGGTTGGCTTAGTTTGAGGGGCTGCCTTTGATTGAGTGGCTGCATTAGTTTGAGAGACTGCCTTTGATTGAGTGGCTGCATTAGTTTGAGGGGCTGACTTAGTTTGAGGGGCTGACTTAGTTTGAGGGGCTGCATTTGTTTGAGGGGCTGCCTTAGATTGAGGGTCTGCATTAGTTTGACAGGCTGCCTTAGTTTGAGGGGCTGCCTTAGATTGAGGTGCTGCATTAGTTTGATGGGCTGCTTTAGTTTGAGCGGCTGCCTTAGTTGAGGGGCTGCCTTAGATTGAGGGGCTGCATTAGTTTGAGCGGCTGCCTTTATTTGAGGGGCTGCCTTAGATTGAGGGGCTGCCTTAGATTGAGCGGCTGACTTAGTTTGAGAGGTTGCCTTAGTCTGAGAGTCTGCCTTAGTTTGAGCGGCTGCCTTAGTTTGAGGGTCTGCCTTATTTTGAGAGGCTGCCTTAGTTTGACAGGCTGCCTTAGTTTGAGCAGCTGCCTTAGATTGAGAGGCTGCCTGAGTTTGAGGGGCTGCCTTAGTTTGAGCGGCTGCATTAGTTTGAGGGGCTGACTTTGGTTGCGGAAATCCCTTAGTTTGTGGGGCTGCCTTACTTGAAGGGGCTGCATTAGTTTTAGAGTCTGCCTTAGTTTGAGGGGCTGCCTTAGTTTGAGGGGATGGCTTAGTTTGAGGGGCTGCCTTTGATTGAGTGGCTGCATTAGTTTGAGAGTCTGCCTCTGATTGAGAGGCTGCATTATTTTGAGTGGCTGCCTTAGATTGAGGGGCTGCATTAATTTGATGGGCTGCTTTAGTTTGAGCGGCTGCCTTAGTTGATGGGCTGCCTTAGATTGAGGGGCTGCATTAGTTTGAGCGGCTTCCTTAGTTTGAGGGGCTGCCTTAGTTTGAGGGGCTGCCTTAGATTGAGCGGCTGACTGAGTTTGAGAGGCTGCCTTAGTTTGAGAGTCTGCCTTAGTTTGAGCGGCTTCCTTAGTTTGAGGGGCTGCCTTAGTTTGAGAGTCTGCCTTACTTTGAGCGGCTGCCTTAGTTTGAGGGTCTGCCTTACTTTGAGAGGCTGCCTTCGTTTGACAGGCTGCCTTAGTTTGAGCGGCTGCCTTAGTTTGTGAGGCTGCTTGAGTTTGAGGGGCTGCCTTAGTTTGAGTGGCTGCATTTGTTTGAGGGGCTGCATTAGTCTGAGCGGCTGCCTTAGTTGGAGTGGCTGCCTTAGATTGAGGGGCTGCATTAGTTTGAGTGGCTGCCTTAGTTTGAGCGGCTGCCTTAGTTTGAGGGGCTTCCTTAGTTTGAGCGGCTGCCTTAGTTTGAGGGGCTGCCTTAGTTTGACAGGCTGCCTTCGTTTGAGATGCTGCCTTAGCTTGAGAGGCTGCCTTAGATTGAGGTGCTGCCTTAGTTTGAGGGGCTGCCTTAGTTTGAGGGGCTGCCTTAGTTTGAGAGGCTGCCTTAGTTTGAGCGGCTGACTTAGTTTGAGAGGCAGCCTTAGTTTAAGAGTCTGCCTTAGTTTGAGGGGCAGCCTTAGTTTGAGGGGTAGGCTCAGTTTGAGGGGCTGCCTTTGATTGAGAGGCTGCATTAGTTTGAGAGTCTGCCTTTGATTGAGTGGCTGAATTAGTCTGAGGGGCTGACTTAGTTTGAGGGGCTGCATTGGTTTGAGGGGCTGCCTGAGATTGAGGGGCTGCCTTAGATTGAGGGGCTGCCTTAGTTTGAGGGGCTGCCTTAGTTTGAGGGGCTGCCTTCGATTGAGGGGCTGCATTAATTTGATGGGCTGCTTTAGTTTGAGCGGCTGCCTTAGTTGAGGGGCTGCCTTAGATTGAGGGGCTGCATTAGTTTGAGCGGCTGCCTTAGTTTGATGGGCTGCCTTAGTTTGAGGGGCTGCCTCAGATTGAGCGGCTGACTGAGTTTGAGAGGCTGCCTTAGTTTGAGCGGCTGCCTTAGTTTGAGGGTCTGCCTTACTTTGAGAGGCTGCCTTAGTTTGACAGGCTGCCTTAGTTTGAGCGGCTGCCTTAGTATGAGAGGCTGCCTGAGTTTGAGGGGCTGCCTTAGTTTGAGTGGCTGCATTTGTTTGAGGGGCTGCCTTTGGTTGAGGGGCTCCCTGAGTTTGAGGGGCTGCCTTACTTTAAGGGGCAGCATTAGTTTCAGAGTCTGCCTAAGTTTGAGGGGCTGCTTTAGTTTGAGGGGTTGGCTTAGTTTGAGGGGCTGCCTTTGATTGAGTGGCTGCATTAGTTTGAGAGACTGCCTTTGATTGAGTGGCTGCATTAGTTTGAGGGGCTGACTTAGTTTGAGGGGCTGACTTAGTTTGAGGGGCTGCATTTGTTTTAGGGGCTGCCTTAGATTGAGGGTCTGCATTAGTTTGAGGCGCTGCCTTAGTTTGAGGGGCTGCCTTAGATTGAGGTGCTGCATTAGTTTGATGGGCTGCTTTAGTTTGAGCGGCTGCCTTAGTTGAGGGGCTGCCTTACTTTGAGCGACTGCCTTAGTTTGAGGGTCTGCCTTACTTTGAGAGGCTGCCTTCGTTTGACAGGCTGCCTTAGTTTGAGCGGCTGCCTTTGTTTGTGAGGCTGCTTGAGTTTGAGGGGCTGCCTTAGTTTGAGTGGCTGCATTTGTTTGAGGGGCTGCCTTTGGTTGAGGGGCTCCCTTAGTTTGAGGGGCTGCCTTACTTTGAGGGGCAGCATTAGTTTAAGAGTCTGCCTTAGTTGGAGGGGCTGCCTTAGTTTGAGGGGTTGGCTTAGTTTGAGGGGCTGCCTTTGATTGAATTGCTGAATTAGTTTGAGAGACTGCCTTTGATTGAGTGGCTGCATTAGTTTGAGGGGCTGACTTAGTTTGAGGGGCTGACTTCGTTTGAGGGGCAGCATTTGTTTGAGGGGCTGCCTTAGATTGAGGGTCTGCATTAGTTTGAGGGGCTGCCTTAGATTGAGGGGCTTCCTTAGATTTAGGTTCTGCATCAGTTTGATGGGCTGCTTTTGTTTGAGCGACTGCCTTAGATTGAGGGTCTGCATTAGTTTGAACAGCTGCCTCAATTTGAGGGGCTTCCTTAGTTTGAGGGGCTGCCTGAGATTGAGCAGCTGACTTAGTTTGAGAGGTTTGCCTTCGTCTGAGAGTCTGCCTCACTTTGAGCGGCTGCCTTAGTTTGAGGTTCTGCCTTACTTTGAGAGGCTGCCTTAGTTTGACAGGCTGCCTTAATTTGAGCGGCTGCCTTAGATTGAGAGGCTGCCTGAGTTTGAGGTGCTGCCTTAGTTTGAGCGGCTGCATTAGTTTGAGGGGCTGCCTTTGGTTGAGGCGTTCCCTTAGTTTTTGGGGCTGCCATACTTGAAGGGGCTGCATTAGTTTTAGAGTCTGCATTAGTTTGAGGGGCTGCCTTAGTTTGAGGGGATGGCTTAGTATGAGGGGTTGCCTTTGATTGAGTGGCTGCATTATTTTGAGTGGCTGCCTTAGATTGAGGGGCTGCATTAGTTTGAGGGGCTGCATTAGTTTGAGGGGGTGCATTAGATTGAGGGGCAGCCTTAGATTGAGGGGCTGCATTAGTTTGAGGGGCTGCATTAGTTTGAGGGTCTGCATTACTTTGCGGAGCTGCCTTAGTTTGAGGGGCTGCCTTAGATAGAGTTCTGCATTAGTTTGAGGGGCTGCATTAGTTTGAGGGGCTGCCTTAGTTTGAGAGGCTGCCTAAGTTTGAGGGGCTGCCTTAGTTTGAGAGTCTGCCATAGTTTGAGGGGCTGCCTTAATTTGAGCGGCTGCCTCAGTTTGAGGGGCTGAACAAAGAACAAAGAACAAAGATAATTACAGCACAGGAACAGGCCCTTCGGCCCTCCAAGCCTGCGTCGATCCAGATCCTCTCTCTAAACATGTCGCTTATTTTCTAAGGTTCTGTATCTCTTTTCTTCCTGCCCATTCATGTATCTGTCTAGATACATCTTAAAAGATGCCATCGTGCCCGCATCTACCACCTCCGCTGGCAACGCGTTCCAGGCACCCACCACCATCTGCGTAAAGAACTTTCCACGCATATCCCCCCTAAACTTTTCTCCTTTCACTTTGAACTCGTGTCCTCTAGTAATTGAATCCCCCACTCTGGGAAAAAGCCTCTTGCTATCCACCCTGTCTATACCTCTCATGATTTTGTACACCTCAGTCAGGTCCCCCCTCAACCTCCGTCTTTCTAATGAAAATAATCCGAATCTACTCAACCTCTCTTCATAGCTAGCGCCCTCCATAGCAGGCAACATCCTGGTGAACCTCCTCTGCACCCTCTCCAAAGCATCCACATCCTTTTGGTAATGTGGCGACCAGAACTGCACGCAGTATTCCAAATGTGGCCGAACCAAAGTCCTATACAACTGTAACATGACCTGCCAACTCTTGTACTCAATACCCCGTCCGATGAAGGAAAGCATGCCGTATGCCTTCTTGACCACTCTATTTACCTGCGTTGCCACCTTCAGGGAACAGTGGACCTGCACACCCAAATCTCTCTGAACATCAATTTTCCCCAGGACTTTTCCATTTACTGTATAGTTCACTGTTGAATTGGATCTTCCAAAATTAATCACCTCGCATTTGCCCTGATTGAACTCCATCTGCCATTTCTCTGCCCAACTCTCCAGTCTATCTATATTCTGCTGTATTCTCTGACAGTCCCCTTCACTATCTGCTACTCCACCAATCAGAGTGTCGTCTGCAAACTTGCTAATCAGTCCACCTATACTTTCCTCCAAATCATTAATGTATATCACAAACAACAGTGGTCCCAGCACGGATCCCTGTGGAACACCACTGGTCACACGTCTCCATTTTGAGAAACTCCCTTCTACTGCTACTCTCTGTCTCCTGTTGCCCAGCCAGTTCTTTATCCATCTAGCTAGTACACCTTGGACCCCATGCGCCTTCACTTTCTCCATCAGTCTGCCATGGGGAACATTATCAAACGCCTTACTGAAGTCCATGTATATGACATCGACAGCCCTTCCCTCATCAATCAACTTTGTCACTTCCTCAAAGAATTCTATTAAGTTGGTAAGACATGACCTTCCCTGCACAAAACCATGTTGCCTATCACTGATAAGCCCATTTTCTTCCAAATGGGAATAGATCCTATCCCTCAGTATCTTCTCCAGCAGCTTCCCTACCACTGACGTCAGGCTCACCGGTCTATAATTACCTGGATTATCCCTGCTACCCTTCTTAAACAAGGGGACAACATTAGCAATTCTCCAGTCCTCCGGGACCTCACCCGTGTTTAAGGATGCTGCAAAGATATCTGTTAAGGCCCCAGCTATTTCCTCTCTCGCTTCCCTCAGCAACCTGGGATAGATCCCATCCGGACCTGGGGACTTGTCCACCTTAATGCCCTTTAGAATACCCAACACTTCCTCCCTCCTTATGCCGACTTGACCGAGTGTAATCAAACATCTGTTCCTAACCTCAACATCCGTCATGTCCCTCTCCTCGGTGAATACCGATGCAAAGTACTCGTTTAGAATCTCACCCATTTTCTCTGAGTCCAAGCATAACATTCCTCCTTTGTCCTTTAGTGGGCCAATCCTTTCTCTAGTTACCCTCTTTCTCCTTATATATGAATAAAAGGCTTTGGGATTTTCTTTAACCCTGTTTGCTAAAGATATTTCATGACCCCTTTTTGCCCTCTTGATTTGTCGTTTCAGATTGGTCCTACATTCCCGATATTCTTTCAAAGCTTCGTCTTTCATCAGCCGCCTCGACCTTATGTATGCTTCCTTTCATTCTTAGCTTGTCTCACAATTTCACCTGTCATCCATGGTTCCCTAATCTTGCCATTTCTATCCTTCATTTTCACAGGAACATGTCTCTCCTGCACGCTAATCAACCTCTCTTTAAAAGCCTCCCACATATCACATGTGGATTTACCTTCAAACAGCTGCTCTCAATCTACATTCCCCAGCTCCTGCCGAATTTTGGTCTAGTTGGCCTTCCACCAATTTAGCACTCTTCCTTTAGGACCAGTCTCGTCTTTGTCCATTGAGGGGCTGCATTAGTTTGAGCGGCTGTCTTAGTTTGAGGGGCTGCCTCAGTTTCAGTGGCTGCCTTAGTTTGAGAGGCTGCCTGAGTTTGAGGGGCCGCCTTGGACTGAGGGGCTGCATTAGTTTGAGCGGCTGTCTCAGTTTGAAGGGCTGCCTTAGTTTGAGCGGCTGCCTTAGTTTGAGGGGCTGCCTTAGTTTGAGCGGATGACTTAGTTTGAGCGGCACGCATAGTTTGATGGGCTGCCTTAGTTTGAGCGGCTGCCTTGGTTTGAGGGGCTGCATTAGTTTGAGGGGCTGCATTAGTTTGAGGGGCTGCATTAGTTTGAGGGGCTGCCTTAGTTTAAGGGGCTGCCTTAGATTGAGGGGCTGCATTTGTTTGAGGGGCTGCTTTACTTTGAGAGGCTGCCTTAGTTTGAGCGGTTGGCTTAGTTTTAGGGGCTGCCATTGATTGAGTGGCTGCATTAGTTTGAGAGTCTGCCTTAGTTTGAGGGGATGCCTTAGTTTGAGGTGTTGTCCTAGTTAGAGGGGCTGCCTTTGATTGAGTGGCTGCATTAGTTTGAGCGGCTGGCTTAGTTTAAGGGGCTGCCTTAGTTTGTGGGGCTGCATTAGTTTGAGGGGCTGACTTTGAATGAGGGGGTGCATTTGTTTGAGGGGCTGCCTTCGATTGAGGGGCTGCATTAGTTTGAGGGGCTGCCTTAGTTTGTGGGGCTCCCTTCGATTGAGGGGCTGCATTAGTTTGAGAGGCTGCCTTAGTTTGAGAGTCTGCCTTAGTTTGAGCGGCTGCCTTAGTTTGACGGGCTGACTTAGTTTGAGAGTCTGCCTTAGTTTGAGCGGCTGCCTTCGTTTGAGGGTCTGCCTTAGGTTGAGCGGCTGCCTTAGTTTGAGAGGCTGCCTGAGTTTGAGGGGCTGCCTTAGTTTGAGCGGCTGCATTAGTTTGAGGGGCTGCCTTTGGTTGAGGGGCTCCGTTAGTTTGAGGGTCTGCCTTACTTTGAGAGGCTGCCTTAGTTTGACAGGCTCCCTTAGTTTGAGGGGCTGCCTTAGTTTGAGAGGCTGCCTGAGTTTGAGGGGCTGCCTTAGTTTGAGCGGCTGCATTTGTTTGAGGGGTAGGCTTAGTTTGAGGGGCTGCCTTTGATTGAGTGGCTGCATTAGTTTGAGAGTCTGCCTTTGATTGAGTGGCTGCATTAGTTTGAGGGGCAGACTTAGTTTGAGGGGCTGCATTTGTTTGAGGGGCAGCCTTAGATTGACCGGCTGCATTAGTTTGAAGGGCTGCCTTAGTTTGAGGGGCTGCCTTAGATTGAGTGGCTGCATTAGTTTGAGGTGCAGACTTAGTTTGAGGGGCTGCCTTAGATTGAGGGGCTGCATTAGTTTGATGGCCAGACTTAGTTTGAGGGGCTGACTTAGTTTGAGGGGCTGCATTTGTTTGAGGGGCAGCCTTAGATTGAGGGGCTGCATTAGTTTGAAGGGCTGCCTTAGTTTGAGGGGCTGCCTAAGTTTGAGGGAATGCCTTAGATTGAGGGATTGCATTAGTTTGAGCGGCTGCCTTAGTTTGAGGGGCTGCCTTAGTTTGAGGGGCTGCCTTAGATTGAGCGGCTGACTTAGTTTGATAGGTTGGCTTAGTGTGAGAGTCCGCCTTAGTTTGAGCGGCTGCCTTAGTTTGAGGGCCTGCCTTAATTTGAGAGTCTGCCTTAGTTTGAGCGGCTGCCTTACTTTGAGACGCTGCCTGAGTTTGAGGGGCTGCCTTAGTTTGAGCGGCTGCATTAGTTTGATGGGCTGCCTTTGGTTGAGGCGCTCCCTTAGTTTGTGGGGCTGCTTTACTTTAAGGGGCTGCAATAGTTTGAGAGTCTGCCTTAGTTTGAGGGGCTGCCTTAGTTTGAGGGGTTAGCTTAGTTTGAGGGGCTGCCTTTGATTGAGTGGCTGCATTAGTTTGAGAGTCTGCCTTTGATTGAGTGGCTGCATTATTTTGAGGGGCTGCCTTAGATTGAAGGGCTGCATAAGTTTGAGGGGCTGCATTAGTTTGAGGGGGTGCATTAGATTGAGGGGCTACCTTAGATTGAGGGGCAGCATTCGTTTGAGGGGCTGCATTCGTTTGAGGGGCTGCATTATTTTGAGGGACTGCATTACATTGAGGGGATTCATTAGTTTGAGGGGCTGCCTTAGATAGAGTTCTGCATTAGTTTGAGGGGCTGCATTAGTTTGAGGGGCTGCCATAGTTTGAGAGGCTGCCTAAGTTTGAGGGGCTGCTTTAGTTTGAGAGTCTGCCATAGTTTGAGAGGCTGCCTTAATTTGAGGTGCTGCCTGAGATTGAGGCGCGGCCTTAGTTTGAGGCGCTGCCTTAGTTTGAGAGGCTGCCTAAGTTTGAGGGGCTGCTTTAGTTTGAGAGGCTGCCTTAATTTGAGGTGCTGCCTGAGATTGAGGCGCGGCCTTAGTTTGAGGCGCTGCCTTAGTTTGAGGGGTTGGCTTAGTTTGAGGGGCTGCCTTTGATTGAGTGGCTGCATTAGTTTGAGAGTCTGCCTTTGATTGAGTGGCTGCATTATTTTGAGGGGCTGACTTAGTTTGAGGGGCTGACTTAGTTTGAGGGGCTGCATTTGTTTGAGGGGCTGCCTTAGATAGAGGGGCTGCATTAGTTTGAGGGGCTGCCTTAGTTTGAGGGGCTGCCTTAAATTGAGGGGCTGCATTAGTTTGAGGGGCTGCATTAGTTTGAGGGGCTGCCTTAGTTTGAGGGGTTGGCTTAGTTTGAGGGGCTGCCTTTGATTGAGTGGCTGCATTAGTTTGAGAGACTGCCTTTGATTGAGTGGCTGCATTAGTTTGAGGGGCTGCATTAGATTGAGGGTCTGCATTAGTTGATGGGCTGCATTATTTTGAGGGGCTGCCTTAGTTTGAGTGGCTGCCTTTGTTTGAGGGGTTGGCTTAATTGAGGGGCTGCCTTAGATTGAGGGGCTGCATTAGTTTGAGGGGCTGCCATAGTTTGAGGGGCTGCCATATTTTGAGTGGCTGCCTAGGTTTGAGGGGCTGCTTTAGTTTGAGAGTCTGCCATAGTTTGAGGGGCTGCCTTAATTTGAGGTGCTTCCTGAGATTGAGGCGCTGCCTTAGTTTGATGGGCTGCCTTAGTTTGAGGGGCTGCCTTAGATTGAGGGGTTGCATTAGTTTGATGGGCTGCTTTAGTTTGAGCGGCTGCCTTAGTTGAGGGGCTGCTTTAGATTGAGGGGCTGTATTAGTTTGAGCGGCTGCCTTCGTTTGAGCGGCTGCCTTAGTTTGAGGGGCTGACTTAGATTGAGCGGCTGACTGAGTTTGAGAGGCTGCCTTAGTTTGAGGGGCTGCCTTAGTTTGAGAGTCTGCCTCAGTTTGAGCGGCTGCCTTAGTTTGAGCGTCTGCCGTACTTTGAGAGGCTGCCTTAGTTTGACAGGCTGCCTTAGTTTGAGCGGCTGCCTTCGTTTGAGAGGCTGCCTGTGTTTGAAGGGCTGCCTTAGTTTGAGTGGCTGCATTAGTTTGAACGGCTGCCTTTGGTTGAGGGTCTCCCTTAGTTTGAGGGACTGCCTTACTTTAAGGGGCTGCATTAGTTTGAGAGTCTGCCTTAGTTTGAAGGGCAGCCTTAGTTTGAGGGGTTGGCTTAGTTTGAGGGGCTGCCTTTGATTGAGTGGCTGCATTAGTTTGAGAGTCTGCCTTTGATTGAGTACTGCATTAGTTTGAGGGGCTGACTTAGTTTGAGGGGCTGACTTAGTTTGAGGGGCTGACTTAGTTTGAGGGGCTGCCTTAGATTCAGGGGCTGCATTAGTTTGAGGGGCTGCCTTAGTTTGAGGGGCTGCCGAAGATTGAGGGGCTGCATTAGTTTGAGAGGCTGCCTTAGTTTGAGGGGCTGCCTTAGTTTGAGGAGTTGGCTTAGTTTGAGGGGCTGCCTTTGATTGAGTGGCTGCATTAGTTTGAGAGACTGCCTTTGATTGAGTGGCTGCAATAGTTCGAGGGGCTGCATTAGATTGAGGGTCTGCATTAATTGATGGGCTGCATTATTTTGAGGGGCTGCCTTAGTTTGAGGGGCTGCCTTTGTTTGAGGGGTTGGCTTAGTTTGAGGGGCTGCCTTAGATTGAGGGGCTGCCTTAGTTTGAGAGTCTGCCTTAGTTTGAGGGGTTGGATTAGTTTGAGGGGCTGCCTTTGATTGAGTGGCTGCATTAGTTTGAGAGTCTGCCTTTGATTGAGTGGCTGCATTATTTTGAGGGGCTGCATTATTTTGAGGGGCTGCCTTAGATTGAGGGGCTGCATTAGTTTGAGGGGCTGCATTAGTTTGAGGGGGTGCATTACTTTGAGGGGCTGCCTTAGATTGAGGGGCTGCATTTGTTTGAGGGGCTGCATTAGTTTGAGGGGCTGCATTACTTTGAGGGGATGCCTTAGTTTGAGGGGCTGCCTTAGATAGAGCTCTGCATTAGTTTGAGGGGCTGCATTAGTTTGAGGGGCTGCCATAGTTTGAGAGGCTGCCTAAGTTTGAGGGGCTGCTTTAGTTTGAGAGTCTGCCATAGTTTGAGGGGCTGCCTTAATTTGAGGTGCTGCCTGAGATTGAGGCGCTGCCTTAGTTTGAGGGGCTGCCTTAGTTTGAGGGGCTGCCTGAGATTGATGGGCTGCATTAGTTTGATGGGCTGCTTTAGTTTGAGCGGCTGCCTTAGTTGAGTGGCTGCCTTAGATTGAGGGGCTGCATCAGTTTGAGCGGCTGCCTTAGTTTGAGGGGCTGCCTTAGTTTGAGGGGCTGCTTTAGTTTGAGAGTCTGCCATAGTTTGAGGGGCTGCCTTCATTTGAGGTGCTGCCTGAGATTGAGGCGCTGCCTTAGTTTGAGGGGCTGCCTTAGTTTGAGGGGCTGCCTGAGATTGATGGGCTGCATTAGTTTGATGGGCTGCTTTAGTTTGAGCGGCTGCCTTAGTTGAGTGGCTGCCTTAGATTGAGGGGCTGCATCAGTTTGAGCGGCTGCCTTCGTTTGAGGGGCTGCCTTAGTTTGAGAGTCTGCCTCAGTTTGAGCGGCTGCCTTAGTTTGAGCGTCTGCCTTACTTTGAGAGGCTGCCTTAGTTTGAGGGGCTGCCTTAGATTGAGGGGCTGCATTAGTTTGAGAGAATTAGAATTAGAATTAGAATTAGAATATTACAGCGCAGTACAGGCCCTTCGGCCCTCGATGTTGCGCCGATCATCTGACCTACACTATTCCATTTACATCCATATGTCTATCCAATGACCACTTAAATGCCCTTAAAGTTGGCGAGTCTACTACTGTTGCAGGCAGGGCGTTCCACGCCCCGACTACTCTCTGCGTAAAGAAACTACCTCTGACATCTGTCCTATATCTTTCACCCCTCAACTTAAAGCTATGTCCCCTCGTGTTTGCCATCCTCATCCGAGGAAAAAGACTCTCACTATCCACCCTATCTATCCCTCTGATTATCTTGTATGTCTCTATTAAGTCACCTCTCCTCCTCCTTCTCTCTAACGAAAACAACCCCAAGTCCCTCAGCCTTTCCTCGTAAGACCTTCCTTCCATACCAGGCAACATCCTAGTAAATCTCCTCTGCACCCTTTCCAAAGCTTCGACATCCTTCCTATAATGCGGTGACCAGAACTGCACGCAATACTCCAGGTGCGGCCTCACCAGAGTTTTGTACAGCTGCATCATGACCCCGTGGCTCTGAAACTCGATCCCCCTACTAATAAAGGCTAACACACCATATGCCTTCTTAACAGCCCTATTAACCTGGGTAGCAACTTTCAGGGATTTATGTACCTGGATACCAAGATCTCTCTGCTCATCTACACTACCAAGAATCTTCCCATTAGCCCAGTACTCTGCATTGCTGTTACTCCTTCCAAAGTGAATCACCTCACACTTCTCCGCATTAAACTCCATTTGCCATCTCTCAGCCCAGCTCTGCAGCCTATCTATGTCCCTTTGTACCCTACAACACCCTTCGACACTATCCACAACTCCACCGACCTTCGTGTCATCCGCAAATTTACTAACCCACCCTTCTACACCCTCATCCAGGTCGTTTATAAAAATGACAAACAGCAGTGGCCCCAAAACAGAACCTTGCGGTACACCACTAGTAACTAAACTCCAGGATGAACATTTGCCATCAACCACCACCCTCTGTCTTCTTTCAGCTAGCCAATTTCTGATCCAAAGCTCTAAATCACCTTCAACCCCATACTTCCGTATTTTCTGCAATAGCCTACCGTGGGGAACCTTATCAAACGCCTTAATGAAATCCATATACACCACATCCACGGCTTTACCCTCATCCACCTGTTTGGTCACCTTCTCGAAAAACTCAATAAGGTTTGTGAGGCACGACCTACCTTTCACAAAACCGTGCTGACTATCGCAAATGAACTTATTCTTTTCAAGATGATTATAAATCCTGTCTCTTATAACCTTTTCCAACATTTTACCCACAACCGAAGTAAGGCTCACAGGTCTATAATTACCAGTGCTGTCTCTACTCCCCTTCTTGAACAAGGGGACAACATTTGCTATCCTCCAGTCCTCCGGCACTACTCCTGTCGACAATGACGACTTAAAGATCAACAACAACGGCTCTGCAATCTCCTCCCTGGCTTCCCAGAGAATCCTAGGATAAATCCCATCTGGCCCAGGGGACTTATCTATTTTCACTCGTAGTTTTGAGGGGCTGCCTTAGTTTGAGGAGTTGGCTTAGTTTGAGGGGCTGCCTTTGATTGAGTGGCTGCATTAGTTTGAGAGACCGCCTTTGATTGAGTGGCTGCAATAGTTTGAGGGGCTGCATTAGATTGAGGATCTGCATTAGTTGATGGGCTGCATTATTTTGAGGGGCTTCCTTAGTTTGAGGGGCTGCCTTTGTTTGAGGGGTTGGCTTAGTTTGAGGGTATTCCTTAGATTGAGGGGCTGCATTAGTTTGAGGGGGTGCCTTAGTTTGAGAGGCTGCCTTAGTTTGAGGGGCTGCCTTAGTTTCAGCGGCTGCCTTAATTTGAGAGGCTGCCTTAGTTTGTGCGGCTGCCTTAGTTTGAGAGTCTGCCTTAGTTTGAGCGGCTGCCTTACTTTGAGGGGCTGCCTTAGTTTGAGAGTCTGCCTTAGTTTGAGCGGCTGCCTTAGTTTGAGCGGGTGCCTTAGTTTGAGAGTCTGCCTTAGTTTGAGCGGCTGCCTTACTTTGAGGGGCTGCCTTAGTTTGAGAGTCTGCCTTAGTTTGAGGTGTTGGCTTAGTTTGAGGGGCTGCCGATGATTGAGTGGCTGCATTAGTTTGAGAGTCTGCCTTTGATTGAGTGGCTGCATTATTTTGAGGGGGTGCATTAGTTTAAGGGCCTGCCTTAGATTGAGGGGCTGCATTAGTTTGAGGGGCTGCATTAGTTTGAGGGGCTGCATTACTTTGTGGGGATTCCTTAGTTTGAGGGGCTGCCTTCGATAGAGTTCTGCATTAGTTTGAGGGGCTGCATTAGTTTGAGGGGCGGCCACAGATTGAGAGGCTGCCTAAGTTTGAGGGGCTGCTCTAGTTTGAGAGTCTGCCATAGTTTGAGGGGCTGCCTTAATTTGAGGTGCTGCCTGAGATTGAGGCGCTGCTTTAGTTTGAGCGGCTGCCTGAGTTGAGGGGCTGCCTTAGATTGAGGGGCTGCATCAGTTTGAGCGGCTGCCTTAGTTTGAGGGGCTGCCTTAGTTTGAGGGGCTGCCTTAGTTTGAGAGTCTGCCTCAGTTTGAGCGGCTGCCTTAGTTTGAGCGGCTGCCTTACTTTGAGCGTCTGCCTTAGTTTGACAGGCTGCCTTAGTTTGAGCGGCTGCCTTAGTTTGAGAGGCTGCCTGTGTTTGAAGGGCTGCCTTAGTTTGAGTGGCTGCATTAGTTTGAACGGCTGCCTTTGGTTGAGGGTCTCCCTTAGTTTGAGGGGCTGCCTTACTTTAAGGGGCTGCATTAGGTTGAGAGTCTGCCTTAGTTTGAAGGGCAGCCTTAGTTTGAGGGGTTGGCTTAGTTTGAGGGGCTGCCTTTGATTGAGTGGCTGCATTAGTTTGAGAGTCTGCCTTTGATTGAGTACTGCATTAGTTTGAGGGGCTGACTTAGTTTGAGGGGCTGCATTTGTTTGAGGGTCTGCCTTAGATTGAGGGGCTGCATTAGTTTGAGGGGCTGCCTTAGTTTGAGGGGCTGCCTAAGATTCAGGGGCTGCATTAGTTTGAGAGGCTGCCTTAGTTTGAGGGGCTGCCTTAGTTTGAGGAGTTGGCTTAGTTTGAGGGGCTGCCTTTGATTGAGTGGCTGCATTAGTTTGAGAGTCTGCCTTTGATTGAGTACTGCATTAGTTTGAGGGGCTGACTTAGTTTGAGGGGCTGCATTTGTTTGAGGGGCTGCCTTTGATTGAGTGGCTGCATTAGTTTGAGAGGCTGCCTTAGTTGAGGGGCTGCCTTAGTTTTAGAGTCTGCCTTAGTTTGAGCGGCTGCCTTAGTTTGAGCGTCTGCCTTACTTTGAGAGGCTGCCTTAGTTTGAGGGGCTGCCTTAGATTGAGGGGCTGCATTAGTTTGAGGGGCTGCCTTAGTTTGAGGGGCTGCCTAAGATTGAGGGGCTGCATTAGTTTGAGAGGCTGCCTTAGTTTGAGGGGCTGCCTTAGTTTGACGAGTTGGCTTAGTTTGAGGGGCTGCCTTTGATTGAGTGGCTGCATTAGTTTGAGAGACTGCCATTGATTGAGTGGCTGCAATAGTTTGAGGGGCTGCATTAGATGGAGGGTCTGCATTAGTTGATGGGCTGCATTATTTTGAGGGGCTGCCTTAGTTTGAGGGGCTGCCTTTGTTTGAGGGGTTGGCTTAGTTTGAGGGGCTGCCTTAGATTGAGGGGCTGCATTATTTTGAGGGGCTGCCTTAGTTTGAGGGGCTGCCTTTGTTTGAGGGGTTGGCTTAGTTTGAGGGGCTGCCTTAGATTGAGGGGCTGCATTAGTTTGAGGGGCTGCATTACTTTGAGGGGCTGCATTACTTTGTGTGGATGCCTTAGTTTGAGGGGCTGCCTTCGATAGAGTTCTGCATTAGTTTGAGGAGCTGCATTAGTTTGAGGGGCTGCCATAGTTTGAGAGGCTGCCTAAGTTTGAGGGGCTGCTCTAGTTTGAGAGTCTGCCATAGTTTGAGGGGCTGCCTTAATTTGAGGTGCTGCCTGAGATTGAGGCGCTGCCTTAGTTTGAGGGGCTGCCTTAGTTTGAGGGGCTGCCTTAGATTGAGGGGCTGCATTAGTTTGATGGGCTGCTTTAGTTTGAGCGGCTGCCTGAGTTGAGGGGCTGCCTTAGATTGAGGGGCTGCATCAGTTTGAGCGGCTGCCTTAGTTTGAGGGGCTGCCTTAGTTTGAGGGGCTGCCTTAGATTGAGCGGCTGACTGAGTTTGAGAGTTTGCCTTAGTTTGAGGGGCTGCCTTAGTTTGAGAGACTGCCTCAGTTTGAGCGGCTGCCTTAGTTTGAGCGTCTGCCTTACTTTGAGAGGCTGCCTTAGTTTGACAGGCTGCCTTAGTTTGACAGGCTGCCTTAGTTTGAGCGGCTGCCTTAGTTTGAGAGGCTGCCTGTGTTTGAAGGGCTGCCTTAGTTTGAGTGGCTGCATTAGTTTGAACGGCTGCCTTTGGTTGAGGGTCTCCCTTAGTTTGAGGGGCTGCCTTACTTTAAGGGGCTGCATTAGTTTGAGAGTCTGCCTCAGTTTGAAGGGCAGCCTGAGTTTGAGGGGTTGGCTTAGTTTGAGGGGCTGCCTTTGATTGAGTGGCTGCATTAGTTTGAGAGTCTGCCTTTGATTGAGTACTGCATTAGTTTGAGGGGCTGACTTAGTTTGAGGGGCTGACTTAGTTTGAGGGGCTGCATTTGTTTGAGGGGCTGCCTTAGATTGAGGGGCTGCATTAGTTTGAGGGGTTGCCTTAGTTTGAGGGGCTGCCTAAGATTTAGGGGCTGCATTAGTTTGAGAGGCTGCCTTAGTTTGAGGGGCTGCCTTAGTTTGAGGAGTTGGCTTAGTTTGAGGGGCTGCCTTTGATTGAGTGGCTGCATTAGTTTGAGAGGCTGCCTTAGTTTGAGGGGCTGCCTTAGTTTGAGAGTCTGACTTAGTTTGAGCGGCTGCCTTAGTTTGAGCGTCTGCCTTACTTTGAGAGGCTGCCTTAGTTTGAGGGGCTGCCTTAGATTGAGGGGCTGCATTAGTTTGAGGGGCTGCCTTAGTTTGAGGGGCTGCCTAAGATTGAGGGGCTGCATTAGATTGAGAGGCTGCCTTAGTTTGAGGGTCTGCCTTAGTTTGATGAGTTGGCTTAGTTTGAGGGGCTGCCTTTGATTGAGTGGCTGCATTAGTTTGAGAGACTGCCTTTGATTGAGTGGCTGCAATAGTTTGAGGGGCTGCATTAGATTGAGGGTCTGCATTAGTTGATGGGCTGCATTATTTTGAGGGGCTGCCTTAGTTTGAGGGGCTGCCTTTGTTTGAGGGGTTGGCTTAGTTTGAGGGGCTGCCTTAGATTGAGGGGCTGCATTAGTTTGAGGGGCTGCATTAGTTTGAGGGGCTGCATTACTTTGTGGGGATGCCTTAACAAAGAACAAGAACAAAGATAATTACAGCACAGGAACAGGCCCTTCGGCCCTCCAAGCCTGCGCCGATCCAGATCCTCTCTCTAAACATGTCGCCTATTTTCTAAGCTTCTGTATCTCTTTTCTTCCTGCCCATTCATGTATCTGTCTAGATACATCTTAAAAGACTCCATCGTGCCCGCATCTACCACCTCCGCTGGCAATGCGTTCCAGGTGCCCACCACCCTCTGCGTAAAGAACTTTCCACTCATATCCCCCCTAAACTTTTCCCCTTTCACTTTGAACTCGTGTCCTCTCGTAATTGAAACCCCCACTCTGGGAAAAAGCTTCTTGCTATCCACCCTGTCTATACCTCTCATGATTTTGTACACCTCAATCAGGTCCCCCCTCAACCTCCGTCTTTCTAATGAAAATAATCCTAATCTACTCAACCTCTCTTCATAGCTAGCGCCCTCCATACCAGGCAACATCCTGGTGAACCTCCTCTGCACCCTTTCCAAAGCATCCACATCCTTTTGATAATGTGGCGACCAGAACTGTACGCAGTATTCCAAATGTGGCCGAACCAAAGTCATATACAACTGTAACATGACCTGCCAACTCTTGTACTCAATGCCACGACCGATGAAGGAAAGCATGCCGTATGCCTTCTTGACCACTCTATTTACCTGCGTTGCCACCTTCATGGAACAGTGGACCTGAACACCCAAATCTCTCTGGACATCAATTTTCCCCAGGACTTTTCCATTTACTGTATAGTTCACTCTTGAATTGGATCTTCCAAAATGCATCACCTCGCATTTGCCCTGATTGAACTCCATCTGCCATTTCTCTGCCCAACTCTCCAATCTATCTATATTCTGCTGTATTCTCTGACAGTCCCCTTCACTATCTGCTACTCCACCAATCTTAGTGTCGTCTGCAAATTTGCTAATCTGTCCACCTATACTTTCCTCCAAATCATTAATGTATATCACAAACAACAGTGGTCCCAGCACGGATCCCTGTGGAACACCACTGGTCACACGTCTCCATTTTGAGAAACTCCCTTCTACTGCTACTCTCTGTCTCCTGTTGCCCAGCCAGTTCTTTATCCATCTAGCTAGTACACCTTGGACCCCAAGCGCCTTCACTTTCTCCATCAGTCTGTCATGGGGAACCTAATCAAACGACTTACTGAAGTCCATGTATATGACATCGACAGCCCTTCCGTCATCAATCAACTTTGTCACTTCCTCAAAGAATTCTATTAAGTTGGTAAGACATGAGTTTGAGGGGCTGCCTTCGATAGAGTTCTGCATTAGTTTGAGGGGCTGCATTAGTTTGAGGGGCTGCCATAGTTTGAGAGGCTGCCTAAGTTTGAGGGGCTGCTCTAGTTTGAGAGTGTTCCATAGTTTGAGGGGCTGCCTTAATTTGAGGTGCTGCCTGAGATTGAGGCGCTGCCTTAGTTTGAGGGGCTGCTTTAGTTTGAGCGGCTGCCTTAGTTTGAGCGTCTGCCTTACTTTGAGAGACTGCCTTAGTTTGACAGGCTGCCTTAGTTTGAGCGACTGCCTTAGTTTGAGAGGCTGCCTGTGTTTGAAGGGCTGCCTTAGTTTGAGTGGCTGCATTAGTTTGAACGGCTGCCTTTGGTTGAGGGGCTCCCTTAGTTCGAGGGGCTGCCTTACTTTAAGGGGCTGCATTAGTTTGAGAGTCTGCCTTAGTTTGAAGGGCAGCCTTAGTTTGAGGGGTTGGCTTAGTTTGAGGGGCTGCCTTTGATTGAGTGGCTGCATTAGTTTGAGAGTCTGCCTTTGATTGAGTACTGCATTAGTTTGAGGGGCTGACTTAGTTTGAGGGGCTGACTTAGTTTGAGGGGCTGCATTTGTTTGAGGGGTTGCCTTAGATTGAGGGGCTGCATTAGTTTGAGTGGCTGACTTAGTTTGAGGGGCTGCCTAAGATTGAGGGGCTGCATTAGTTTGAGAGGCTGCCTTAGTTTGAGGGGCTGCCTTAGTTTGAGGAGTTGGCTTAGTTTGAGGGGCTGCCTTTGATTGAGTGGCTGCATTAGTTTCAGGGGCTGCATTAGATTGAGGGTCTGCATTAGTTGATGGGCTGCATTATTTTGAGGGGCCTCCTCAGTTTGAGGGGCTGCCTTTGTTTGAGGGGTTGGCTTAGTTTGAGGGGCTGCCTTAGATTGAGGGGCTGCCTTAGTTTGAGAGTCTGCCTTAGTTTGAGGGGTTGGCTTAGTTTGAGGGGCTGCCTTTGATTGAGTGGCTGCATTAGTTTGAGAGTCTGCCTTTGATTGAGTGGCTGCATTATTTTGAGGGGCTGCATTATTTTGAGGGGCTGCCTTAGATTGAGGGGCTGCATTAGTTTGAGGGGCTGCATTAGTTTGAGGGGGTGCATTAGTTTGAGGGGCTGCCTTAGATTGAGGGGCTGCATTAGTTTGAGGGGCTGCATTAGTTTGAGGGGCTGCATTACGTTGAGGGGATGCCTTAGTTTGAGGGGCTGCCTTAGATAGAGTTCTGCATTAGTTTGAGGGGCTGCATTAGTTTGAGGGGCTGCCATAGTTTGAGAGGCTGCCTAAGTTTGAGGGGCTGCTTTAGTTTGAGAGTCTGCCATAGTTTGAGGGGCTGCCTTAATTTGAGGTGCTGCCTGAGATTGAGGCGCTGCCTTAGTTTGAGGGGCTGCCTTAGTTTGAGGGGCTGCCTTAGATTGAGGGGCTGCATTAGTTTGATGGGCTGCTTTAGTTTGAGCGGCTGCCTTAGTTGAGTGGCTGCCTTAGATTGAGGGGCTGCATCAGTTTGGCGGCTGCCTTAGTTTGAGGGGCTGCCTTAGTTTGAGGGGCTGCCTTAGATTGAGCGGCTGACTGAGTTTGAGAGGCTGCCTCAGTTTGAGGGGCTGCCTTAATTTGAGAGTCTGCCTTAGTTTGAGCGGCTGCCTTAGATTGAGGGGCTGCATTAGTTTGAGGGGGTGCCTTAGTTTGAGAGGCTGCCTTAGTTTGAGGGGCTGCCTAGGATTGAGGGGCTGCCTTAGTTTGAGGAGTTGGCTTAGTTTGAGGGGCTGCCTTTGATTGAGTGGCTGCATTAGTTTGAGAGACTGCCTTTGATTGAGTGGCTGCAATAGTTTGAGGGGCTGCATTAGATTGAGAGTCTGCATTAGTTGATGGGCTGCATTATTTTGAGGGGCTGCCTTAGTTTGAGGGGCTGCCTTTGTTTGAGGGGCTGCATTAGTTTGAGGGGGTGCCTTAGTTTGAGAGGCTGCCTTAGTTTGAGGGGCTGCCTTAGTTTGAGCGGCTGCCTTAATTTGAGAGGCTGCCTTAGTTTGAGCGGCTGCCTTAGTTTGTGCGGCTGCCTTAGTTTGACAGGAAGCCTTAGTTTGAGAGGCTGCATTAGTTTGAGGGCCGCCTTAATTTGAGCGGCTGCATTAGTTTGAGGGGCTGCCTTTGGTTGAGGCGCTCCACTAGTTTGAGTGTCTGCCTTACTTTGAGAAGCTGCCTTAGTTTGACAGGCTTACTTAGTTTGAGCGGCTGCCTTAGTTTGAGAGGCTGCCTGAGTTTGAGGGGCTGCATTAGTTTGTGCGGCTGCATTAGTTTGAGGGGTAGGCTTCGTTTGAGGGGCTGCATTAGTTTGATGGGCTGCTTTAGTTTGAGCGGCTGCCTCAGTTGAGGGGCTGCCTTAGCTTCAGAGGCTGCCTGAGTTTGAGGGGCTGCATTAGTTTGAGCAGCTGCATTAGTTTGAGGGGCTGCCTTAATTTGAACGGCTGCATTAGTTTGAGGTGCTGCCTTTGTTTCAGGGGATCCCTTAGATTGAGGGTCTGCCTTACTTTGAGAGGCTGCCTTAGTTTGACAGGCTGCCTTAGTTTGAGGGGATGCCTTAGTTTGAGAGGCTGCCTGAGTTTGAGGGGCTGCCTTAGTTTGAGGGGCTGCCTTAGTTTGAGGGTCTGCCTTACTTTGAGAGGCTGCCTGAGTTTGAGGGGCTGCCTTAGTTTGAGGGGCTGCCTTAGTTTGAGCGGCTGCCTGAGTTTGAGGGGCTGCCTTAGTTTGAGCGGCTGCATTAGTTTGAGGGGTAGGCTTAGTTTGAGGGGCTGCCTTAGATTGAGGGGCTGCATTAGTTTGATGAGCTGCTTTAGTTTGAGCGGCTGCCTTCGTTGAGGGGCTGACTTAGATTGAGGGACTGCATTAGTTTGAGCGGCTGCCTTAGTTTGAGGGGCTGCCTTAGTTTGAGGGGCTGCCTTAGATTGAGCGGCTGACTTAGTTTGAGAGGTTGGCTTAGTTTGAGAGTCCGCCTTGTTTGAGCGGCTGCCTTAGTTTGAGGGCCTGCCTTAGTTTGAGAGGCTGCCTTAGTTTGACTGTCTGCCTTTGGTTGAGGGGCTCCCTTAGTTTGTGGGGCTGCTTTACTTTAAGGGGCTGCAATAGTTTGAGAGTCTGCCTTACTTTGAGAAGCTGCCTGAGTTTGAGGGGCTGCCTTAGTTTGAGCGGCTGCATTAGTTTGAGGGGCTGCCTTTGGTTGAGGCGCTCCCTTAGTTTGTGGGGCTGCCTTAGTTAGAGTGGTAGGCTTAGTTTGAGGGGCTGCCTTTGGTTGAGGCGCTCCCTTAGTTTGAGAGGCTGCATTACTTTGAGGGGGTGCAATAGTTTGAGGGGCTGCCTTAGTTTGAGGGGCTGCCTTAGTTTGAGTGGTTGGCTTAGTTTGAGGGGCTGCCTTTGATTGAGTTGCTGCATTTGTTTGAGAGTCTGCCTTTGATTGAGTGGCTTCATTATTTTGAGGGTCTGCCTTAGATTGAGGGGCTGCATTAATTTGAGGGCTGCATTAGTTTGAGGGGTTGCAATAGTTTGAGGTGCTGCCTTAGATTGAGGGGCTGCATTAGTTTGAGGGGCTGCATTAGTTTGAGGGGCTGCATTACTTTGAGGGGATGCCTTAGTTTGAGGGGCTGCCTTGGATAGAGTTCTGCATTAGTTTGAGGGGCTGCATTAGTTTGAGGGGCTGCCATAGTTTGAGAGGCTGCCTAAGTATGAGGGGCTGCTTTAGTTTGAGAGTCTGCCATAGTTTGAGGGGCTGCCTTAATTTGAGCGGCTGCCTTAGTTTGAGGGGCTGCTTTAGTTTGAGCGGCTGTCTTAGTTTGAGGGGCTGCCTCAGTTTGAGCGGCTGCCTTAGTTTGAGAGGCTGCCTGAGTTTGAGCGGCTGCCTTAGATTCATGGGCTGCATTAGTTTGAGCGGCTGTCTCAGTTTTAGAGGCTGCCTTAGTTTAAGCGGCTGCCTTAGTTTGAGGGGCTGCCTTAGTTTGAGCGGAAGTCTTAGTTTGAGCGGCTGCCATAGTTTGAGGGGCTGCCTTAGTTTGAGCGGCTGCCTTTGTTTGAGGGGCTGCATTAGTTTGAGGGGCTGCCTTAGTTTAACGGGCTGTCTTAGATTGAGGGGCTGCATTTGTTTGAGGGGCTGCATTAATTTGAGGGGCTGCCTTAGTTTGAGGTGCTGCCGTAGTTTGAGTGGTTGGCTTAGTTTGAGTGGCTGCTTTTGATTGAGTGGCTGCATTGGTTTGAGAGTCTGCCTTAGTTTGAGGGGATGCCTCAGTTTGAGGTGTTGGCTAGTTAGAGGGGCTGCCTTTGATTGAGTGGCTGCATTAGTTTGAGGGGCTGGCTTAGTTTAAGGGGCTGCCTTCGTTTGAGGGGCTGCATTAGTTTGAGCGGCTGTCTCAGTTTGAGGGGCTGCCTTAATTTGAGCGGCTGCCTTAGTTTGACGGGCTGCCTTAGTTTGAGGGGATGCCTTCGTTTGAGGGGCTGCCTTGGTTTGAGGGGCTGCATTAGTTTGAGGGGATGCCTTCGTTTGAGTGGATGGCTTAGTTTGAGGGGCTGCCTTTGATTGAGTAACTGCATTGGTTTGAGTGTCTGCCTTCGTTTGAGGGGATGCCTTAGTTTGAGGTATTGGCTTAGTTAGAGTGGCTGCATTTGATTGAGTGGCTACATTAGTTTGAGGGGCTGGCTTAGTTTAAGCGGCTGCCTTCGTTTGAGGGGATGCATTAGTTTGAGGGGCTGCCTTAGAATGATGGGCTGCCATTGATTGAGGGGCTGCATTAGTTTGAGGGGCTGCATTAGTTTGAGCGGCTGCGTTAGTTTGAGCGGCTGCATAAGTTTGAGGGGCTTCCTTAGTTTGAGCGGCTGCCTTAGTTTGAGGGGCTGCCTTAGTTTGAGAGGCTGCCTTAGTTTGAGAGGCTGCCTTAGTTTGAGTTGCTGCCTCAGTTTGAGGGGCTGCCTTAGATTTAGGGGCTGCCTTAGTTTGAGAGTCTGCCTTAGTTTGAGTGGCTGACATAGTTTGAGAGGCTGCCTTAGTTTGAGAGTCTGCCTTACTTTGAGCGGCTGCCTTAGTTTGAGGGGCTGCCTTAGTTTGAGAGTCTGCCTTAGTTCGAGCGGCTGCTTTAGTTTGAGAGGCCGCCTTAGTTTGACAGGCTGCCTTAGTTTGAGCAGCTGCCTGAGTTTGAGAGGCTGCCTGAGTTTGACAGCCTGCCTTAGTTTGAGGGGCTGCCTTACTTTGAGAGGCTGCCTTAGTTTGACAGGCTGCCTTAGTTTGAGCGGCTGCCTTAGTTTTTGAAGCTGCCTGAGTTTGAGGGGCTGCCTTAGTTTGAGCGGCTGCATTAGTTTTAGGGGCTGCATTTGGTTGAGGCGCTCCCTTAGTTTGAGGGGCTGCCATACTTTAAGGGGCTGCATTAGTTTGAGAGGCTGCCTTAGTTTGAGGGGCTGCCTTAGTTTGAGCGGCTGCCTTAGTTTGAGGGGCTGCATTAGTTTGAGCGGCTGCCTCTGATTGAGCGGCTGCCTCAGATTGAGGGGCTGCATTAGTTTGAGCGGCTGCCTTTGTTTGAGCGGCTGCCTTAGTTTGAGGGGTGTGCCTTAGTTTGAGGGGCTGCCTTAGTTTGAGAGGCTTCCTTAGTTTGAGCGGCTGCCTTACTTTGAGAGGCTGCCTGAGTTTGAGGGGCTGCCTTAGTTTGAGCGGCTGCATTAGTTTGAGGGGCTGCCTTTGGTGGAGGCGCTCCCTTAGTTTGTGGGTCTGCTTTACTTTCAGTGGCTGCATTAGTTTGAGAGTCTGCCTTAGTTTGAGGGGCTGCCTTAGTTTGAGGGGTTGGCTTAGTTTGAGGGGCTGCCTTTCATTGAGTGGCTGCATTAGTTTGAGAGTCTGCCTTTGATTGAGCGGCTGCATTATTTTGAGGGGCTGCCTTAGATTGAGGGGCTGCATTAGTTTGAGAGGCTGCATTAGTTTGAGGGGGTGCATTAGTTTGAGGGGCTGCCTTAGATTGAGGGGCTGCATTAGTTTCAGGGGCTGCATTAGATTGAGGGGCTGCATTACTTTGAGGGGATGCCTTAGTTTGAGGGGCTGCCTTAGATAGAGTTCTGCATTAGTTTGAGGCGCTGCATTAGTTTGAGGGGCTGCCATAGTTTGACGGGCTGCCTTAGTTTGAGGAGTTGGCTTAGTTTGAGGGGCTGCCTTTGATTGAGTGGCTGCATTAGTTTGAGAGGCTGCCTTAGTTTGAGCTTCTGCCTTACTTTGAGCGGCTGCCTCAGTTTGTGGGGCTACCTTAGATTGAGGGGCTGCATTAGTTTGAGGGGCTGCCTTAGTTTGAGGGGCTGCCTAAGATTGAGGGGCTGCATTAGTTTGAGAGACTGCCTTTGATTGAGTGGCTGCAATAGTTTGAGGGGCTGCATTAGATTGAGGGTCTGCATTAGTTGATGGGCTGCATTATTTTGAGGGGCTGCCTTAGTTTGAGGGGCTGCCTTTGTTTGAGGGGTTGGCTTAGTTTGAGGGGCTGCCTTAGATTGAGGGGCTGCATTAGTTTGAGGGGCTGCATTAGTTTGAGGGGCGGCATTACTTTGTGGGGATGCCTTAACAAAGAACAAGAACAAAGATAATTACAGCACAGGAACAGGCCCTTCGGCCCTCCAAGCCTGCGCCGATCCAGATCCTCTCTCTAAACATGTCGCCTATTTTCTCAGCTTCTGTATCTCTTTTCTTCCTGCCCATTCATCTATCTGTCTAGATACATCTTAAAAGACTCCATCGTGCCCGCATCTACCACCTCCGCTGGCAATGCGTTCCAGGTTCCCACCACCCTCTGCGTAAAGAACTTTCCACGCATATCCCCCCTTTCAGTGCAGCAGCTTTTTCGGGAGCAGCGTGTGAGCGAGTGAGCAGCTGGGAAAGTCAGTTTGAAAGTAAATTTAATTTCCTTTTGTTTTTCGGCGTTGGCCAGGGGGCTGCTGGGTAAGTAAAACACTATATATTTGGGCGGTTTCTGAACCCGAGACACCACACTTGTAGTGTCTCCCACCCGCCCTCCTCCTCTAACCAAAAAAAAGGACTCGGTGGGGTGTTTATAAGGTAAGGCTTTTTCGATTTCTCTGGTTTTATTGTGATTGGTAAAAACTTTTCGTTCCTTTTTCATTTAACTAAGTTTAAACTTAAGATTAAAAATGGCAGGAGATCTCAGACCCGTATCATGCTCATCTTGCTCAATGTGGGAGCTCAGGGACATGGCTGATGACCCTGACTCCTTCACGTGCAGGAAGTGTGTCCAGCTGCAGCTCTTGTTAGACCGCATGACGGCTCTCGAGCTGCGGATGGACTCACTTTGGAGCATGCGCGATGCTGAGGAGGTCGTGGATAGCACGTTTAGTGAATTGGTCACACCGCAGATTAGTATTGCTGAGGGAGAAAGGGAATGGGTGACCAAAAGGCAGAGAAAGAGCAGGAAGGCAGCGCAGGAGTCCCCTGCGGTCATCTCCCTCCAAAACAAGTATACCATTTTGGATACTGTTGAGGGAGATGGCTCACCAGGGGAAGGCAGCAGTAGCCAGGTCCATGGCACCGTGGCTGGCTCTGCTGTTCCGAAGGGCGGGAAAAAGCGTGGAAGGGCTATAGTCGTAGGGGATTCGATTGTAAGGGGAGTAGATAGGCGGTTCTGTGGTCGAAAACGAGGCTCCCGAAAGGTATGTTGCCTCCCAGGTGCACGGGTCAGGGACGTCTCAGATCGGCTGCAGAACATTCTAAAGGGGGAGGGTGAACAGCCAGTTGTCATTGTGCACATAGGCACTAATGATATAGGTAAAAAACGGGATGAGGTCCTACATGCAGAGTTTAGGGAGTTAGGAGCCAAGTTAAAAAGTAGGACCTCAAAGGTAGTAATCTCAGGATTACTACCAGTGCCACGTGATAGTCAGAGTAAAAATGAAAGAATAGTCAGGATGAATGCGTGGCTTGAGAGATGGTGCAGGAAGGAGGGGTTCAGATTTTTGGGACATTGGGACCGGTTCTGGGGAGGTGGGACTATTACAAATTGGACGGTCTACACCTGGGCCGGACTGGAACCAATGTCCTTGGAGGTGCTTTTGCTAACGCTGTTGGGGAGGGTTTAAACTAATGTGGCAGGGGGATGGGAACCAATTGAGGTCAGGTGACAGTAAGGAGGTAGTAACAAAAGCCTGTAAGGAACTAGATAATGAAGTCAGTGTGACTAAGGGGAAGAGCAGGCAGGGAGCAGATGATGAATATAAAGGGACTGGTGGTCTGAGGTGCATTTGTTTTAATGCAAGAAGTGTAGTAGGTAAGGCAGATGAATTTAGGGCTTGGATTAGTACCTGGGAGTATGATGTTATTGCTATTACTGTGACTTGGTTGAGGGAAGGGCATGATTGGCAACTAAATATCCCAGGATATCGATGCTTCAGGCGGGATAGAATGGGAGGTAAAAGGGGTGGAGGAGTTGCATTACTGGTCAAAGAGGATATCACGGCTGTGCTGAAGGAGGGCACTATGGAGGACTCGAGCAGTGAGGCAATATGGACAGAACTCAGAAATAGGAAGGGTGCGGTAACAATGTTGGGGCTGTACTACAGGCCTCCCAACAGCGAGCGTGAGATAGAGGTACAAATATGTAAACAGATTATGGAAAGATGTAGGAGCAACAGGGTGGTGGTGATAGGAGATTTTAATTTTCCCAACATTGACTGGGATTCGCTTAGTGTTAGAGGTCCAGATGGAGCAGAATTTGTAAGGAGCATCCAGGAGGGTTTTCTAGAGCAGTATGTAAATAGTCCAACTCGGGAAGGGGCCATACTGGACCTGGTGTTGGGGAATGAGCCCGGCCAGGTTGTTGAAGTTTCAGTAGGGGACTACTTTGGGAATAGTGATCACAATTCCGTAAGCTTTAAAATACTCATGGACAAAGACGAGAGTGGTCCAAAAGGGAGAGTGCCAAATTGGGGGAAGGCCAACTACACCAAAATTCGGCAGGAGCTGGGAAATGTAGATTGGGAGCAGCTGTTTGAAGGTAAATCCACATGTGAAATGTGGGAGGCTTTTAAAGAGAGGTTGATTAGCGTGCAGGAGAGACATGTTCCTGTGAAAATGAGGGATAGAAATGGCAAGATTAGGGAACCATGGATGACAGGTGAAATTGTGAGACTAGCTAAGAGGAAAAAGGAAGCATACATAAGGTCTAGGCGGCTGATGAAAGACGAAGCTTTGAAAGAATATCGGGAATGTAGGACCAATCTGAAACGAGGAATTAAGAGGGCTAAAAGGGGTCATGAAATATCTTTAGCAAACAGGGTTAAATAAAATCCCAAAGCCTTTTATTCATATATAAGGAGAAAGAGGGTAACTAGAGAAAGGATTGGCCCACTAAAGGACAAAGGAGGAATGTTATGCTTGGACTCAGAGAAAATGGGTGAGATTCTAAACGAGTACTTTGCATCGGTATTCACCGAGGAGAGGGACATGACGGATGTTGAGGTTAGGAACAGATGTTTGATTACTCTAGGTCAAGTCGGCATAAGGAGGGAGGAAGTGTTGGGTATTCTAAAGGGCATTAAGGTGGACAAGTCCTCAGGTCCGGATGGGATCTATCCCAGGTTACTGAGGGAAGCGAGAGAGGAAATAGCTGGGGCCTTAACAGATATCTTTGCAGCATCCTTAAACACGGGTGAGGTCCCGGAGGACTGGAGAATTGCTAATGTTGTCCCCTTGTTTAAGAAGGGTAGCAGGGATAATCCAGCTAATTATAGACCGGTGAGCCTGACGTCAGTGGTAGGGAAGCTGCTGGAGAAGATACTGAGGGATAGGATCTATTCCCATTTGGAAGAAAATGGGCTCATCAGTGACAGGCAACATGGTTTTGTGCAGGGAAGATCATGTCTTACCAACTTAATAGAATTCTTTGAGGAAGTGACAAAGTTGATTGATGAGGGAAGGGCTGTCGATGTCATATACATGGACTTCAGTAAGGCGTTTGATAAGGTTCCCCATGGCAGGCTGATGGAGAAAGTGAAGGCGCTTGGGGTCCAAGGTGTACTAGCTAGATGGATAAAGAACTGGCTGGGCAACAGGAGACAGAGAGTAGCAGTAGAAGTGAGTTTCTCAAAATGGAGACGTGTGACCAGTGGTGTTCCACAGGGATTCGTGCTGGGACCACTGTTGTTTGTGATATACATTAATGATTTGGAGGAAAGTATAGGTGGACTGATTAGCAAATTTGCAGACGACACTAAGATTGGTGGAGTAGCAGATAGTGAAGGGGACTGTCAGAGAATACAGCAGAATATAGATAGATTGGAGAGTTGGGCAGAGAAATGGCAGATGGAGTTCAATCAGGGCAAATGCGAGGTGATGCATTTTGGAAGATACAATTCAAGAGTGAACTATACAGTAAATGGAAAAGTCCTGGGGAAAATTGATGTCCAGAGAGATTTGGGTGTTCAGGTCCACTGTTCCCTGAAGGTGGCAACGCAGGTAAATAGAGTGGTCAAGAAGGCATACGGCATGCTTTCCTTCATCGGACGGGGCATTGAGTACAAGAGTTGGCAGGTCATGTTACAGTTGTTTAGGACTTTGGTTCGGCCACATTTGGAATACTGCGTACAGTTCTGGTCGCCACATTATCAAAAGGATGTGGATGCTTTGGAGAGGGTGCAGAGGAGGTTCACCAGGATGTTGCCTGGTATGGAGGGCGCTAGCTATGAAGAGAGGTTGAGCAGATTAGGATTATTTTCATTAGAAAGACGGAGGTTGAGGGGGGACCTGATTGAGGTGTACAAAATCATGAGAGGTATAGACAGGGTGGATAGCAAGAGGCTTTTTCCCAGAGTGGGGGTTTCAATTACCAGAGGACACGAGTTCAAAGTGAAAGGGGAAAAGTTTAGGGGGGATATGCGTGGAAAGTTCTTTACGCAGAGGGTGGTGGGCACCTGGAACGCATTGCCAGCGGAGGTGGTAGATGCGGGCACGATGGAGTCTTTTAAGATGTATCTAGACAGATACATGAATGGGCAGGAAGAAAGGAGATGCAGAACCTTAGAAAATAGGCGACATGTTTAGAGAGAGGATCTGGATCGGCGCAGGCTTGGAGGGCCGAAGGGCCTGTTCCTGTGCTGTAATTATCTTTGTTCTTTTTGTTTCTTTGTAAACTTTTCCCCTTTCACTTTGAACTCGTGTCCTCTAGTAATTGAAACCCCCACTCTGGGAAAAAGCTTCTTGCTATCCACCCTGTCTATACCTCTCATGATTTTGTACACCTCAATCAGGTCCCCCCTCAACCTCCGTCTTTCTAATGAAAATAATCCTAATCTACTCAACCTCTCTTCATAGCTAGCGCCCTCCATACCAGGCAACATCCTGGTGAACCTCCTCTGCACCCTTTCCAAAGCATCCACATCCTTTTGATAATGTGGCGACCAGAACTGTACGCAGTATTCCAAATGTGGCCGAACCAAAGTCCTATACAACTGTAACATGACCTGCCAACTCTTGTACTCAATGCCCCGACCGATGAAGGAAAGCATGCCGTATGCCTTCTTGACCACTCTATTTACCTGCGTTGCCATCTTCAGGGAACAGTGGACCTGAACACCCAAATCTCTCTGGACATCAATTTTCCCCAGAACTTTTCCATTTACTGTATAGTTCACTCTTGAATTGTATCTTCCAAAATGCATCACCTCGCATTTGCCCTGATTGAACTCCATCTGCCATTTCTCTGCCCAACTCTCCAATCTATCTATATTCTGCTGTATTCTCTGACAGTCCCCTTCACTATCTGCTACTCCACCAATCTTAGTGTCGTCTGCAAATTTGCTAATCAGTCCACCTATACTTTCCTCCAAATCATTAATGTATATCACAAACAACAGTGGTCCCAGCACGGATCCCTGTGGAACACCACTGGTCACACGTCTCCATTTTGAGAAACTCCCTTCTACTGCTACTCTCTGTCTCCTGTTGCCCAGCCAGTTCTTTACCCATCTAGCTAGTACACCTTGGACCCCAAGCGCCTTCACTTTCTCCATCAGTCTGCCATGGGGAACCTTATCAAACGCCTTACTGAAGTCCATGTATATGACATCGACAGCCCTTCCGTCATCAATCAACTTTGTCACTTCCTCAAAGAATTCTATTAAGTTGGTAAGACATGAGTTTGAGGGGCTGCCTTCAACAGAGTTCTGCATTAGTTTGAGGGGCTGCATTAGTTTGAGTGGCTGCCATAGTTTGAGAGGCTGCCTAAGTTTGAGGGGCTGCTCTAGTTTGAGAGTCTTCCATAGTTTGAGGGGCTGCCTTAATTTGAGGTGCTGCCTGAGATTGAGGCGCTGCCTTAGTTTGAGGTGCTGCCTTAGTTTGAGGTGCTGCCTTAGATTGAGGGACTGCATTAGTTTGATGGGCTGCTTTAGTTTGAGCGGCTGCCTGAGTTGAGGGGCTGCCTCAGATTGAGGGGCTGCCTCAGATTGAGGGGCTGCATCAGTTTGAGCGGCTGCCTTAGTTTGAGGGGCTGCCTTAGTTTGAGGGGCTGCCTTAGATTGAGCGGCTGACTGAGTTTGATAGGCTGCCTTAGTTTGAGGTGCTGCCTTAGTTTGAGAGTCTGCCTCAGTTTGAGCGGCTGCCTTAGTTTGAGCGTCTGCCTTACTTTGAGAGGCTGCCTTAGTTTGACAGGCTGCCTTAGTTTGACAGGCTGCCTTAGTTTGAGCGGCTGCCTACGTTTGAGAGGCTGCCTTTTTTTGAAGGGCTGCCTTAGTTTGAGTGGCTGCATTAGTTTGAACGGCTGCCTTTGGTTGAGGGGCTCCCTTAGTTTGAGGGGCTGCCTTACTTTAAGGGTCTGCATTAGTTTGAGAGTCTGCCTTAGTTTGAAGGGCAGCCTTAGTTTGAGGGGTTGGCTTAGTTTGAGGGGCTGCCTTTGATTGAGTGGCTGCATTAGTTTGAGAGTCTGCCTTTGATTGAGTACTGCATTAGTTTGAGGGGCTGACTTAGTTTGAGGGGCTGCCTTTGTTTGAGGGGTTGGCTTAGTTTGAGGTGCTGCCTTAGTTTGAGGGGCTGCCTTAGATTGAGGGGCTGCCTTAGTTTGAGAGTCTGCCTTAGTTTGAGGGGTTGGCTTAGTTTGAGGGGCTGCCTTTGATTGAGTGGCTGCATTAGTTTGAGAGTCTGCCTTTGATGGAGTGGCTGCATTATTTTGAGGGGCTGCATTATTTTGAGGGGCAGCCTTAGATTGAGGGGCTGCATTAGTTTGAGGGGCTGCATTAGTTTGAGGGGGTGCATTAGTTTGAGGGGCTGCCTTAGATTGAGGGGCTGCATTAGTTTGAGGGGCTGCATTAGTTTGAGGGGCTGCATTACTTTGAGGGGATGCCTTAGTTTGAGGGGCTGCCTTTGATAGAGTTCTGCATTAGTTTGAGGGGCTGCATTAGTTTGAGGGGCTGCCATAGTTTGAGAGGCTGCCTAAGTTTGAGGGGCTGCTTTAGTTTGAGAGTCAGCCATAGTTTGAGGGGCTGCCTTAATTTGAGGTGCTGCCAGAGATTGAGGCGCTGCCTTAGTTTGAGGGGCTGCCTTAGTTTGAGGGGCTGCCTTAGATTGAGGGGCTGCCTTAGATTGAGGGGCTGCATTAGTTTGATGGGCAGCTTTAGTTTGAGCGGCTGCCTTAGTTTGAGGGGCTGCCTTAGTTTGAGAGGCTGTCTTAGATTGAGCGGCTGACTGAGTTTGAGAGGCTGCCTTAGTTTGAGCGGTTGGCTTAGTTTGAGGGGCTGCCTTTGATTGAGTGGCTGCATTAGTTTGAGCGTCTGCCTTTGATTGAGTACTGCATTTGTTTGAGGGGCTGTCTTAGATTGAGGGGTTGCATTAGTTTGAGGGGCTGCCTTAGTTTGAGGGGCTGCCTAAGATTGAGGGGCTGCATTAGTTTGAGAGGCTGCCTTAGTTTGAGGGGCTGCCTTAGTTTCAGGAGTTGGCTTAGTTTGAGGGGCTGCCTTTGATTGAGTGGCTGCATTAGTTTGAGAGGCTGCCTTAGTTTGAGGGGCTGCCTTAGTTTCAGGAGTTGGCTTAGTTTGAGAGACTGCCTTTGATTGAGTGGCTGCAATAGTTTCAGGGGCTGCATTAGATTGAGGGTCTGCATTAGTTGATGGGCTGCATTATTTTGAGGGGCCTCCTTAGTTTGAGGGGCTGCCTTTGTTTGAGGGGTTGGCTTAGTTTGAGGGGCTGCCTTAGTTTGAGGGGCTGCCTTAGATTGAGGGGCTGCCTTAGTTTGAGAGTCTGCCTTAGTTTGAGGGGTTGGCTTAGTTTGAGGGGCTGCCTTTGATTGAGTGGCTGCATTAGTTTGAGAGTCTGCCTTTGATTGAGTGGCTGCATTATTTTGAGGGGCTGCATTATTTTGAGGGGCTGCCTTAGATTGAGGGGCTGCATTAGTTTGAGGGGCTGCATTAGTTTGAGGGGGTGCATTAGTTTGAGGGGCTGCATTAGTTTGAGGGGCTGCATTAGTTTGAGGGGCTGCATTACTTTGAGGGGATGCCTTAGTTTGAGGGGCTGCCTTAGATAGAGTTCTGCATTAGTTTGAGGGGCTCCATTAGTTTGAGGGGCTGCCATAGTTTGAGAGGCTGCCTAAGTTTGAGGGGCTGCTTTAGTTTGAGAGTCAGCCATAGTTTGAGGGGCTGCCTTAATTTGAGGTGCTGCCTGAGATTGAGGCGCTGCCTTAGTTTGAGGGGCTGCCTTAGTTTGAGGGGCTGCCTTAGATTGAGGGGCTGCATTAGTTTGATGGGCTGCTTTAGTTTGAGCGGCTGCCTTAGTTTGACGGGCTGCCTTAGTTTGAGGGGCTGTCTTAGATTGAGCGGCTGACTGAGTTGGAGAGGCTGCCTTAGTTTGAGGGGCTGCCTTAGTTTGAGAGTCTGCCTTAGTTTGAGCGGCTGCCTTAGTTTGAGCGTCTGCCTTACTTTGAGAGGCTGCCTTAGTTTGAGGGGCTGCCTTAGTTTGAGGGGCTGCCTAAGATTGAGGGGCTGCCTTAGTTTGAGGAGTTGGCTTAGTTTGAGGGGCTGCCTTTGATTGAGTGGCTGCATTAGTTTGAGAGACTGCCTTTGATTGAGTGGCTGCAATAGTTTGAGGGGCTGCATTAGATTGAGGGTCTGCATTAGTTGATGGGCTGCATTATTTTGAGGGGCTGCCTTAGTTTGAGGGGCTGCCTTTGTTTGAGGGGTTGGCTTAGTTTGAGGGGCTGCCTTAGATTGAGGGGCTGCATTAGTTTGAGGGGGTGCCTTAGTTTTAGAGGCTGCCTTAGTTTGAGGGGCTGCCTTAGTTTGAGCGGCTGCCTTAATTTGAGAGGCTGCCTTAGTTTGAGCGGCTGCCTTAGTTTGTGCGGCTGCCTTAGTTTGAGAGTCTGCCATAGTTTGAGCGGCTGCCTTAGTTTGAGCGGCTGCCTTACTTTGAGGGGCTGCCTTAGTTTGAGAGTCTGCCTTAGTTTGAGCGGCTGCCTTAGTTTGAGGTTCTGCCTTACTTTTGGAGGCTGCCTTTGTTTGACAGGAAGCCTTAGTTTGAGAGGCTGCATTAGTTTGAGGGGCCGCCTTAATTTGAGCGGCTGCATTAGTTTGAGGGGCTGCCTTTGGTTGAGGCGCTCCACTAGTTTGAGTGTCTGCCTTATTTTGAGAAGCTGCCTTAGTTTGACAGGCTTCCTTAGTCTGAGCGGCTGCCTTAGTTTGAGAAACTGCCTGAGTTTGAGGGGCTGCATTAGTTTGTAAGGTTGCATTAGTTTGAGGGGCTGCCTTAATTTGAGAGTCTGCCATAGTTTGAGGGGCTGCCTTAGTTTGAGTGGTTGGCTGAGTTTGAGGGGCTGCCTTTGATTGAGTGGCTGCATTAGTTTGAGAGCTTGCCTTTGATTGAGTGGCTGCATTAGTTTGAGGGGCTGCATTAGATTGAGGGTCTGCATTTGTTTGAGGGGCTGTCTTATTTTGAGGGGCTGCCTGAGTTTGAGGGGCTGTCTTAGTTTGAGGGGTTGGCTTCGTTTGAGGGGCTGCCGTAGATTGAGTGGCTGCATTAGTTTGAGAGTCTGCCTTAGTTTGAGGGTGATTCCTTAGTTTGAGGGGTTGGCTTAGTTTGAGGGGCTGCCTTAGTTTGAGGGGCTGCATTAGTTTGAGGGGTTGCATTAGAATGAGGGGCTGCCTTCGATTGAGGGGCTGCATTAGTTTGAGAGTCTGCCTTAGTTTGAGGGGCTGCCTTAGTTTGAGGGGTTGGCTGAGTTTGAGGGGCTGCCTTTGATTGAGGGGCTGCATTAGTTTGAGAGTCTGCCTTTGATTGAGTGGCTGCATTAGTTTGAGGGGCTGCATTAGATTGAGGGTCTGCATTAGTTTGAGGGGCTGCATTATTTTGAGGGGCTGCCTTCGTTTGAGGGGTTGGCTTAGTTTGTGGGGCTGCCTTAGATTGAGTGGCTGCATTAGTTTGAGAGTCTGCTTTAGTTTGAGGGGATGCCTTCCATTGAGGGGTTGGCTTAGTTAGAGGGGCTGCCTTAGTTTGAGGTGCTGCATTAGTTTGAGGGGCTGCATTAGTTTGAGGGGTTGCATTAGAATGAGGGGTTGCATTAGAATGAGGGGCTGCCTTAGACTGAGGGGCTGCATTACTTTGAGGGAGTGCCTTAGTTTGAGAGGCTGCCTTACTTTGAGTGGCTGCATTAGTTTGAGAGTCTGCCTTAATATGAGGGGATGCCTTAGTTTGATGGGTTGGCTGAGTTAGAGGGTCTGCCTTAGTTTGAGGGGCTGCCTTTGGTTGAGGCGCTCCCTTAGTTTGAGGGGCTGCCTTACTTTAAGGGGCTGCATTAGTTTGAGAGTCTGCCTTAGTTTGAGGGGCTGCCTTAGTTTGAGTGGTTGGCTGAGTTTGAGGGGCTGCCTTTGATTCAGTGTCTGCATTATTTTGAGAGCTTGCCTTTGATTGAGGGTCTGCATTTGTTTGAGCGGCTGCATTATTTTGAGGGGCTGCCTTAGTTTGAGGGGTTGGCTAAGTTTGAGGGGCTGCCTTAGATTGAGTGGCTGCATTAGTTTGAGAGTCTGCCTTAGTTTGAGGGGATTCCTTAGTTTGAGAGGTTGGCTTAGTTCGAGGGGCTGCCTTAGTTTGAGGGGCTGCATTAATTTGAGGGGTTGCATTAGAATGAGGGGCTGCCTTCGATTGAGGGGCTGCATTAGTTTGAGAGTCTGCCTTAGTTTGAGCTGCTGCCATACTTTGAGGGATTGGCTGAGTTTGAGGGGCTGCCTTTGATTGAGGGGCTGCATTAGTTTGAGAGTCTGCCTTTGATTGAGTGGCTGCATTAGTTTGAGGGGCTGCATTAGATTGAGGGTCTGCATTAGTTTGAGGGGCTGCATTATTTTGAGGGGCTGCCTTAGTTTGAGGGGTTGGCTTAGTTTGTGGGGCTGCCTTAGATTGAGTGGCTGCATTAGTTTGAGAGTCTGCTTTAGTTTGAGGGGATGCCTTCGTTTGAGGGGTTGGCTTAGTTAGAGGGGCTGCCTTAGTTTGATGTGCTGCATTAGTTTGAGGGGTTGCATTAGAATGAGGGGCTGCCTTAGATTGAGGGGCTGCATTACTTTGAGGGAGTGCCTTAGTTTGAGAGGCTGCCTTACTTTGAGGGGCTGACTTAGTTTGAGCGTCTCCCTTAATTTGTGAGGCTGCCTTAGTTTGAGCGGCTGCCTTAGTTTGACGGCTGCCTTAGTTTGAGAGTCTGCATTAGTTTGAGCGGCTGCCTTAGTTTGAGGGGCTGCCTTAGTTTGAGAGTCTGCCTTAGTTTGAGCGGCTGCCTTAATTTGAGGGTCTGCCTTACTTTTAGAGGCTGCATTAGTTTGAGGGGCTGCCTTAATTTGAGCGGCTGCATTAGTTTGAGGGGCTGCATTAGATTGAGGGTCTGCATTAGTTTGAGGGGCTGCATTAGTTTGAGCGGCTGCCTTAGTTTGAGGGTCTGCCTTACTTTTAGAGGCTGCCTTAGTTTGAGCGGCTGCGTTAGTTTGAGAGGCTGCCTGGGTTTGAGGGGCTGCCTTCGTTTGTGCGGCTGCATTAGTTAGAGAGTCTGCCTTTGATTGAGTGGCTGCATTAGTTTGAGGGGCTGACTTAGTTTGAGGGGCTGACGTAGTTTGAGGGGCTGCATTTGTTTGATGGGCTGCCTTAGATTGAGGGCTGCATTAGTTTGAGGGGCTGCCTTAGTTTGAGGGGCTGCCTTAGTTTGAGGGACTGCCTTAGTTTGAGGGGCTGCATTAGATTGAGGGTCTGCATTTGTTTGAGCGGCTGCATAATTTTGAGGGGCTGCCTTAGTTTGAGGGGCTGTCTTAGTTTGAGGGGTTGGCTTAGTTTGACGGGCTGCCTTAGATTGAGTGGCTGCAATAGTTTGAGAGTCTGCCTTAGTTTGAGGGGATTCCTTAGTTTGAGGGGCTGCATTAGTTTGAGGGGTTGCATTAGTTTGAGGGGTTGCATTAGAATGAGGGGCTGCCTTCGATTGAGGGGCTGCATTAGTTTGAGAGTCTGCCTTAGTTTGAGGGGCTGCCTCACTTTGAGGGGTTGGCTGAGTTTGAGGGGCTGCCTTTGATTGAGGGGCTGCATTAGTTTGAGAGTCTGCCTTTGATTGAGTGGCTGCATTAGTTTGAGGGGCTGCATTAGATTGAGGGTCTGCATTAGTTTGAGGGGCTGCATTATTTTGAGGGGCTGCCTTAGTTTGAGGGGTTGGCTTAGTTTGTGGGGCTGCCTTAGATTGAGTGGCTGCTTTAGTTTGAGAGTCTGCTTTCGTTTGAGGGGATGCCTTCGTTTGAGGGATTCGCTTAGTTAGAGGGGCTGCCTTAGTTTGAGGGGCTGCATTAGTTTGAGGGGTTGCATTAGAATGAGGGGCTGCCTTAGATTGAGGGGCTGCATTACTTTGAGGGGCTGCCTTAGTTTGAGCGGCTCCCTTAATTTGAGAGGCTGCCTTAGTTTGAGCGGCTGCCTTAGTTTGACGGCTGCCTTAGTTTGAGAGTCTGCATTAGTTTGAGCGGCTGCCTTAGTTTAAGGGGCTGCCTTAGTTTGAGAGTCTGCCTTAGTTTGAGCGGCTGCCTTAATTTGAGGGTCTGCCTTACTTTTAGAGGCTGCCTTAGTTTGAGGGTCTGCCTTACTTTTAGAGGCTGCCTTAGTTTGAGCGGCTGCGTTAGTTTGAGAGGCTGCCTGGCTTTGAGGGGCTGCCTTCGTTTGTGCGGCTGCATTAGTTAGAGAGTCTGCCTTTGATTGAGTGGCTGCATTAGTTTGAGGGGCTGACTTAGTTTGAGGGGCTGACGTAGTTTGAGGGGCTGCATTTGTTTGATGGGCTGCCTTAGATTGAGGGCTGCATTAGTTTGAGGGGCTGCCTTAGTTTGAGGGGCTGCATTAGTTTGATGGGATGCTTTATTTTGAGCGGCTGCCTTAGTTGAGGGGCTGCCTTCGATTGAGGGGCTGCATTAGTTTGAGCGACTGACTTAGTTTGAGAGGCTGCCTTAGTTTGAGAGTCTGCCATAGTTTGAGAGTCTGCCTTAGTTTGAGCGGCTGCCTTAGTTTGAGGGGTTGCCTTCGTTTGAGAGTCTGCCTTAGTTTGAGCGGCTGCCTTATTTTGACAGGCTGCCTTAGTTTCAGCGGCTGCCTTAGTTTCAGCGGCTGCCTTAGTTTGAGAGGCTTCCTGAGTTTGAGGGGCTGCCTTAGTTTGAGCGGCTGCATTAGTTTGCGGGGCTGCCTTTGGTTGAGGCGCTCCCTTAGTTTGCAGGGCTGCCTTACTTTCAGGGGCAGCGTCAGTTTGAGAGTCTGCATTAGTTTGAGGGGCTGCCTTAGTTTGTGGGGTTGGCTTAGTTTGAGGGGCTGCGTTTGATTGAGTGGCTGCATTAGTTTGAGAGACTGCCTTTGATTGAGTGGCTGCATTAGTTTGAGGGGCTGCCTTTGATTGAGGGGCTGCATTAGTTTGAGGGGCTGCATTAGTTTGAGGGGCTGCATTAGTTTGAGGGGCTGCCTTAGTTTGAGGGGATGCCTTAGGTAGAGTTCTGCATTAGTTTGAGGGGCTGCATTATTTTGAGGGGCAGCCTTAGTTTGAGAGGCTGCCTAAGTTTGAGGGGCTGCCTTCGTTTGAGAGACTGCCATTGTTTGAGGGGCTGCCTCAATTTGAGCGGCTGCCTTAGTTTGAGGGGCTGCATTAGTTTGAGCGACTGTCTTAGTTTGAGGGGCTGCCTTAGTATGTGCGGCTGCCTTAGATTGAGAGGCTGCCTGAGTTTGAGTGGCTGCTTTAGACTGAGGGGCTGCATCAGTTTGAGCGGCTGTCTCAGTTTGAGGGGCTGCCTTAGTTTGAGCGGCTGCCTGAGTTTGAGGGGCTGCCTTAGTTTGAGCGGCTGCCTTAGTTTGAGGGGCTGCCTTGGTTTGAGGGGCTGCGTTAGTTTGAGGGGCTGTCTTAGATTCAGGGGCAGACTTAGATTGAGGGGCTGCATGAGTTTGAGAGTCTGCCTTAGTTTGAGGGGATGCCTTAGTTTGAGGGGTTGGCTTTGTTTGAGGGGCTGCCTGAGATTGAGTGGCTGCATTAGTTTGAGAATCTGCCTTAGTTTGAGGGGCTGCCTTAGTTTGAGGGGCTGCCTTTGGTTGAGGCGCTCCCTTAGTTTGAGGGGCTGCCTTCGATTGAGGGGCTCCATTAGTTTGAGAGACTGCCTTAGTTTGAGGGGCTGCCTTAGTTTGAGGGGTTGGCTGAGATTGAGGGGCTGCCTTTGATTGAGTGGCTGCATTAGTTTGAGGGTCTGCCTTAGTTTGAGTGGATTCCTTAGTTTGAGGGGTTGGCTTAGTTAGAGGGGCTGCCTTAGTATGAGGGTTTGCATTAGAATGAGGGGCTGCCTTCGATTGAGGGGCTGCATTAGTTTGAGAGTCTGCCTTAGTTTGAGGGGCTGCCTTAGTTTGAGCGGTTGGCTGAGTTTGAGGGGCTGCCTTTGATTGAGAGGCTGCATTAGTTTGAGAGTCTGCCTTTGATTGAGTGGCTGCATTAGTTTGAGGGGCTGCATTAGATTGAGGGTCTGCATTAGTTTGAGGGGCTGCATTATTTTGAGGGGCTGCCTTAGTTTGAGGGTTTGGCTTAATTTGAGGGGCTGCCTTAGATTGAGTGGCTACATTAGTTTGAGAGTCTGCCTTAGTTTGAGGGGATGCCTTCGTTTGAGGGGTTGGCTTAGTTAGAGGGGCTGCCTTAGTTTGAGGGGCTGCCTCAGTTTGAGGGGCTGCATTAGTTTGAGGGGTTGCATTAGAATGAGTGGCTGCCTTAGATTGAGGGGCTGCATTACTTTGAGGGAGTGCCTTATTTTGAGAGGCTGCCTTACTTTGAGGGGCTGCCTTAATTTGAGCGGCTGCCTTAATTTGAGAGGCTGCCTTAGTTTGAGCGGCTGACTTAGTTTGAGCGGCTGCCTCAGTTTGAGAGTCTGCATTAATTTGAGCGGCTGCCTTAGTTTGAGGGGCTGCCTTAGTTTGAGAGTCTGCCTTAGTTTGAGCGGCTGCCTTAGTTTGAGGGTCTGCCTTTCTTTTAGAGGCTGCATTAGTTTGAGGGGCTGCCTTAATTTGAGCGGCTGCATTAGTTTGAGGGGCAGCTTTTAGTTGAGGCGCTCCCTTAGTTTGAGGGTCTGCCTTAGTTTGAGAGTCTGCCTTAGTTTGAGCGGTTGCCTTAGTTTGAGGGTCTGCCTTACTTTTAGAGGCTGCCTTAGTTTGAGGGGCTGCCTTAATTTGAGCGGCTGCATTAGTTTGAGGGGCTGCCTTTGGTTGAGGCGCTCCCTTGGTTTGAGGCTCTGCCTTACTTTGACAGGCTGCCTTATTTTGAGCGGCTGCTTTAGTTTGAGAGGCTGCCTGGGTTTGAGGGGCTGCCTTACTTTGAGCGGCTGCATTAGTTTGAGAGTCTGCCTTTGATTGAGTGGCTGCATTAGTTTGAGGGGCTGACTTAGTTTCAGGGGCTGACGTAGTTTGAGGGGCTGCATTTGTTTGATGGGCTGCCTCAGATTGAGGGGCTGCATTAGTTTGAGCGGCTGCCTTAGTTTGAGGGGCTGCCTTAGTTTGATGGGCTGCCTTGGATTGAGCGGCTGACTTAGTTTGAGAGGCTGCCTTAGTTTGAGAGGCTGCCTTAGTTTAAGCGGCTGCCTTAGTTTGAGGGGTTGCCTTCGTTTGAGAGTCTGCCTTCGTTTGAGCGGCTGCCTTAGTTTGACAGGCTGCCTTAGTTTCAGCGGCTGCCTTAGTTTGAGAGGCTGCCTGAGTTTGAGGGGCTGCCTTAGTTTGAGCGGCTGCATTAGTTTGAGGGGCTGCCTTTGGTTGAGGCGCTCCCTTAGTTTGTAGGGCTGCCTTACTTTAAGGGGCAGTGTCAGTTTGAGAGTCTGCCTTAGTTTGAGGGGCTGCCTTAGTTTGAGGGGCTGCCTTTGATTGAGCGACTGCATCAGTTTGAGAGTCTGCCTTTGATTGAGTGGCTGCATTAGTTTGAGGGGCTGCCTTAGATTCAGGGGCTGCATTAGTTTGAGGGGCTGCATGAGTTTGAGGGGGTGCATTAGTTTGAAGGGCTGCATTAGTTTGAGTGGCTACATTAGTTTGAGGGGCTGCCTTAGATTGTGGTGCTGCATTAGTTTGAGGGGCTGCATTAGTTTGAGGGGCTGCATTAGTTTGAGGGGCTGCCTCAGATAGAGTTCTGCATTAGTTTGAGGGGCTGCATTAGTTTAAGGGGCAGCCTTAGTTTGATAGGCTGCCTAAGTTTGAGGGGCTGCCTTCGTTTGAGAGTCTGCCATAGTTTGAGCGGCTGCCTTAGTTTGAGGGTCTGCCTTACTTTTAGAGGCTGCATTAGTTTGAGGGGCTTCCTTAATTTGAGCGGCTGCATTAGTTTGAGGGGCTGCTTTTAGTTGAGGCGCTCCCTTAGTTTGAGGGTCTGCCTTAGTTTGAGAGTCTCCCTTAGTTTGAGCGGTTGCCTTAGTTTGAGGGTCTGCCTTACTTTTAGAGGCTGCCTTAGTTTGAGGGGCTGTCTTAATTTGAGCGGCTGCATTAGTTTGATGGGCTGCCTTTGGTTGAGGCGCTCCCTTAGTTTGAGGGTCTGCCTTACTTTGACAGGCTGCCTTATTTTGAGCGGCTGCGTTAGTTTGAGAGGCTGCCTGGGTTTGAGGGGCTGCCTTACTTTGAGCGGCAGCATTAGTTTGAGAGTCTGCCTTTGATTGAGTGGCTGCATTAGTTTGAGGGGCTGACTTAGTTTGAGGGGCGGACGTCGTTTGAGGGGCTGCATTTGTTTGATGGGATGCCTTAGATTGACGGGTGCATTAGTTTGATGGGATGCTTTATTTTGAGGGTCTGCCTTATTTGAGGGGCTGCCTCAGATTGAGGGGCTGCATTAGTTTGAGCGGCTGCCTTAGTTTGAGGGGCTGCCTTAGTTTGAGGGGCTGCCTTGGATTGAGCGGCTGCCTTAGCTTGAGAGGCTGCCTTAGTTTGAGAGGCTGCCTTAGTTTGAGAGTCTGCCTTAGTTTAAGCGGCTGCCTTAGTTTGAGGGGTTGCCTTAGTTTGAGAGTCTGCCTTAGTTTGATCGGCTGCCTTAGTTTGACAGGCTGCCTTAGTTTCAGTGGCTGCCTTAGTTTGAGAGGCTGCCTGAGTTTGAGGGGCTGCCTTAGTTTGAGCGGCTGCATTAGTTTGAGGGGCTGCCTTTGGTTGAGGCGCTCCCTTAGTTTGTAGGGCTGCCTTACTTTAAGGGGCAGCGTCAGTTTGAGAGTCTGCCTTAGTTTGAGGGGCTGCCTTAGTTTGAGGGGCTGCCTTTGATTGAGTGACTGCATTAGTTTGAGAGTCTGCCTTTGATTGAGTGGCTGCATTAGTTTGAGGGGCTGCCTTAGATTGAGGGGCTGCATTAGTTTGAGGGGCTGCATGAGTTTGAGGGGGTGCATTAGTTTGAAGGGCTGCCTTTGATTGAGTGGCTGCATTGGTTTGAGAGTCTGCCTTTTATTGAGTGGCTGCATTAGTTTGAGGGGCTGCCTTAGATTGAGGGGCTGCATTAGTTTGAGGGGCTGCATTAGTTTGAGGGGCTGCACTAGTTTGAGGGGCTGCATTAGTTTGAGGGGCTGCATTAGTTTGAGGGGCTGCATTAGTTTGAGGGTCTGCCTTAGATAGAGTTCTGCATTAGTTTGACGGGCTGCATTAGTTTAAGGGGCAGCCTTAGTTTGAGAGGCTGCCTAAGTTTGAGTGGCTGCCTTCGTTTGAGATTCTGCCATAGTTTGAGGGGCTGCCTTAATTTGAGCGGCAGCCTTAGTTTGAGGGGCTGCATTAGTTTGAGCGACTGTCTTAGTTTGAGGGGCTGCCTTAGTTTGAGCGGCTGCATTAGATTGAGAGGCTGCCTGAGTTTGAGGGACTGCTTTAGACTGAGGGGCTGCATTAGTTTGAGCGGCTGTCTCAGTTTGAGGGGCTGCCTTAGTTTGAGCGGCTGCCTGAGTTTGAGGGGCTGCCTTAGTTTGAGTTGCTGCCTTAGTTTAAGGGGCTGCCTTATTTTGAGCGGCTGCCTTGGTTTGACGGGCTGCATTAGTTTGAGGGGTTGTCTTAGATTAAGGGGCTGCCTTAGATTGAGGGGCTGCATTAGTTTGAGAGTCTGCCTTAGTTTGAGGGGATGCCTTAGTTTTATGGGTTGGCTTCGTTAGAGGGGCTGCCTTAGTTTGAGGGGCTGCCTTTGGTTGAGGCGCTCCCTTAGTTTGAGGGGCTGCCTTACTTTCAGGGGCTGTATTAGTTTGAGAGTCTGCCTTAGTTTGAGGGGCTGCCTTAGTTTGAGTGGTTGGCTGAGTTTGAGGGTCTGGCTTTGATTGAGTGGCTGCATTCGTTTGAGAGCTTGCCTTTGATTGAGTGGCTGCATTAGTTTGAGGGGCTTCATTAGATTGAGGGACTGCATTTGTTTGAGGGGCTGCATTATTATGAGGGGCTGCCTTAGATTGAGGGGCTGCATTAGTTTGAGAGTCTGCCTTAGTTTGAGGGGATTCATTAGTTCGAGGGGTTGGCTTAGTTAGAAGTGCTGCCTTAGTTTGAGGGGCTGCATTAGTTTGAGGGGTTGCATCAGAATGAGGGGCTGCCTTAGATTGAGGGGCTGCATTAGTTTGAGGGAGTGCCTTAGTTTGTGGGGCTGCCTTACTTTGAGGGGCTGTCTTAGTTTGAGCGGCTGCCTTAATTTGAGAGGCTGCCTGAGTTTGAGCGGCTGCCTTAGTTTGAGCGGCTGCCTTAGTTTGAGAGTCTGCATTAGTTTGAGCGGCTGCCTTAGTTTGAGGGGCTGCCTTAGTTTGAGAGTCTGCCTTAGTTTGAGCGGCTGCCTTAATTTGAGGGTCTGCCTTACTTTTAGAGGCTGCATTAGTTTGAGGGGCTGCCTTAATTTGAGCGGCTGCATTAGTTTGAGGGGCTGCTTTTAGTTGAGGCGCTCCCTTAGTTTGAGGGTCTGCCTTAGTTTGAGAGTCTTCCTTAGATTGAGCGGCTGCCTGAGTTTGAGGGGCTGCCTTAGTTTGAGCGGCTGCATTAGTTTGAGGGGCTGCCTTTGGTTGAGGCGCTCCCTTAGTTTGTAGGGCTGCCTTACTTTAAGGGGCAGTGTCAGTTTGAGAGTCTGCCTTAGTTTGAGGGGCTGCCTTAGTTTGAGGGGCTGCCTTTCATTGAGCGACTGCATTAGTTTGAGAGTCTGCCTTTGATTGAGTGGCTGCATTAGTTTGAGGGGCTGCCTTAGATTCAGGGGCTGCATTAGTTTGAGGGGCTGCATGAGTTTGAGGGGGTGCATTAGTTTGAAGGGCTGCCTTTGATTGAGGGGCTGCATTAGTTTGAGGGGCTCCCTTAGTTTGAGGGTCTGCCTTAGTTTGAGAGTCTGCCTTAGTTTGAGCGGTTGCCTTAGTTTGAGGGTCTGCCTTACTTTTAGAGGCTGCCTTAGTTTGAGGGGCTGCCTTAATTTGAGCGGCTGCATTAGTTTGATGGGCTGCCTTTGGTTGAGGCGCTCCCTTAGTTTGAGGGTCTGCCTTACTTTGACAGGCTGCCTTATTTTGAGCGGCTGCGTTAGTTTGAGAGGCTGCCTGGGTTTGAGGGGCTGCCTTACTTTGAGCGGCAGCATTAGTTTGAGAGTCTGCCTTTGATTGAGTGGCTGCATTAGTTTGAGGGGCTGACTTAGTTTGAGGGGCTGACGTCGTTTGAGGGGCTGCATTTGTTTGATGGGCTGCCTTAGATTGACGGGTGCATTAGTTTGATGGGATGCTTTATTTTGAGGGTCTGCCTTAGTTGAGGGGCTGCCTCAGATTGAGGGGCTGCATTAGTTTGAGCGGCTGCCTTAGTTTGAGCGGCTGCCTTAGTTTGAGGGGCTGCCTTAGTTTGAGGGGCTGCCTTGGATTGAGCGGCTGCCTTAGCTTGAGAGGCTGCCTTAGTTTGAGAGGCTGCCTTAGTTTGAGAGTCTGCCTTAGTTTAAGCGGCTGCCTTAGTTTGAGGGGTTGCCTTAGTTTGAGAGTCTGCCTTAGTTTGATCGGCTGCCTTAGTTTGACAGGCTGCCTTAGTTTCAGTGGCTGCCTTAGTTTGAGAGGCTGCCTGAGTTTGAGGGGCTGCCTTAGTTTGAGCGGCTGCATTAGTTTGAGGGGCTGCCTTTGGTTGAGGCGCTCCCTTAGTTTGTAGGGCTGCCTTACTTTAAGGGGCAGCGTCAGTTTGAGAGTCTGCCTTAGTTTGAGGGGCTGCCTTAGTTTGAGGGGCTGCCTTTGATTGAGTGACTGCATTAGTTTGAGAGTCTGCCTTTGATTGAGTGGCTGCATTAGTTTGAGGGGCTGCCTTAGATTGAGGGGCTGCATTAGTTTGAGGGGCTGCATGAGTTTGAGGGGGTGCATTAGTTTGAAGGGCTGCCTTTGATTGAGTGGCTGCATTGGTTTGAGAGTCTGTCTTTCATTGAGTGGCTGCATTAGTTTGAGGGGCTGCCTTAGATTGAGGGGCTGCATTAGTTTGAGGGGCTGCACTAGTTTGAGGGGCTGCACTAGTTTGAGGGGCTGCATTAGTTTGAGGGGCTGCATTAGTTTGAGGGGCTGCATTAGTTTGAGGGGCTGCCTTAGATAGAGTTCTGCATTAGTTTGACGGTCTGCATTAATTTAAGGGGCAGCCTTAGTTTGAGAGGCTGCCTAAGTTTGAGTGGCTGCCTTCGTTTGAGATTCTGCCATAGTTTGAGGGGCTGCCTTAATTTGAGCGGCAGCCTTAGTTTGAGGGGCTGCATTAGTTTGAGCGACTGTCTTAGTTTGAGGGGCTGCCTTAGTTTGAGCGGCTGCCTTAGATTGAGAGGCTGCCTGAGTTTGAGGGACTGCTTTAGACTGAGGGGCTGCATTAGTTTGAGCGGCTGTCTCAGTTTGAGGGGCTGCCTTAGTTTGAGCGGCTGCCTGAGTTTGAGGGGCTGCCTTAGTTTGAGCGGCTGCCTTAGTTTAAGGGGCTGCCTTATTTTGAGCGGCTGCCTTGGTTTGACGGGCTGCATTAGTTTGAGGGGTTGTCTTAGATTAAGGGGCTGCCTTAGATTGAGGGGCTGCATTAGTTTGAGAGTCTGCCTTAGTTTGAGGGGATGCCTTAGTTTTATGGGTTTGCTTCGTTAGAGGGGCTGCCTTAGTTTGAGGGGCTGCCTTTGGTTGAGGCGCTCCCTTAGTTTGAGGGGCTGCCTTACTTTCAGGGGCTGTATTAGTTTGAGAGTCTGCCTCAGTTTGAGGGGCTGCCTTAGTTTGAGTGGTTGGCTGAGTTTGAGCGTCTGGCTTTGATTGAGTGGCTGCATTAGTTTGAGAGCTTGCCTTTGATTGAGTGGCTGCATTAGTTTGAGGGGCTTCATTAGATTGAGGGACTGCATTTGTTTGAGGGGCTGCATTATTATGAGGGGCTGCCTTAGATTGAGGGGCTGCATTAGTTTGAGAGTCTGCCTTAGTTTGAGGGGATTCATTAGTTCGAGGGGTTGGCTTAGTTAGAAGTGCTGCCTTAGTTTGAGGGGCTGCATTAGTTTGAGGGGTTGCATCAGAATGAGGGGCTGCCTTAGATTGAGGGGCTGCATTAGTTTGATGGAGTGCCTTAGTTTGTGGGGCTGCCTTACTTTGAGGGGCTGTCTTAGTTTGAGCGGCTGCCTTAATTTGAGAGGCTGCCTGAGTTTGAGCGGCTGCCTTAGTTTGAGTGGCTGCCTTAGTTTGAGAGTCTGCATTAGTTTGAGCGGCTGCCTTAGTTTGAGGGGCTGCCTTAGTTTGAGAGTCTGCCTTAGTTTGAGCGGCTGCCTTAATTTGAGGGTCTGCCTTACTTTTAGAGGCTGCATTAGTTTGAGAGTCTGCCTTAATTTGAGCGGCTGCATTAGTTTGAGGGGCTGCTTTTAGTTGAGGCGCTCCCTTAGTTTGAGGGTCTGCCTTAGTTTGAGAGTCTGCCTTAGATTGAGCGGCTGCCTTAGTTTGAGGGGCTGCCTTAGATTGAGTGGCTGCATTAGTTTGAGAGTCTGCCTTTGAGTGAGTGGCTGCATTAGTTTGAGGGGCTGCATTAGGTTGAGGATCTGCATTAGTTTGAGGGGCTGCATTATTTTGAGGGGCTGCCTCAGTTTGAGGGGCTGCCTTAGTTTGAGGGGTTAGCTTAGTTTGAGGGGCTGCCTTAGATTGAGTGGCTGCATTAGTTTGAGAGTCTGCCTTAGTTTGATGGGATGCCCTAGTTTGAGGGGTTGGCTAAGTAAGAGGGGCTGCCTTAGTTTGAGGGGCTGCATTAGTTTGAGGGGTTGCATTAGAATGAGGGGCTGCCTTAGATTGAGGGGCTGCATTAGTTTGAGGGAGTGCCTTAGTTTGAGGGGCTGCCTTACTTTGAGGGGCTGCCTTAGTTTGAGCGGCTGCCTTAATTTGAGAGGCTGCCTTAGTTTGAGCAGCTGGCTTAGTTTGAGCGGCTGCCTTAGTTTGAGACTCTTCCTTAGTTTGAGCGGCTGCCTTAGTTTGAGGGTCTGCCTTACTTTTAGTGGCTTCCTTAGTTTGAGGGGCTGCCTTAGTTTGAGACTCTTCCTTAGTTTGAGCGGCTGCATTAGTTTGAGGGGCTGCCTTTGGTTGAGGCGCTCCCTTAGTTTGAGAGTCTGCCTTAGTTTGAGAGTCTGCCTTAGTATGAGCGGCTGCCTTAGTTTGAGGGTCTGCCTTACTTTTTGAGGCTGCCTTAGTTTGAGGGACTGCCTTAATTTGAGCGGCTGCATTAGTTTGAGGGGCTGCCTTTGGTTGAGGCGCTCCCTTAGTTTGAGGGTCTGCCTTACTTTGACAGGCTGCCTTAGTTTGAGCGGCTGCGTTAGTTTGAGAGGCTGCCTGAGTTTGAGGGGCTGCCTTAGTTTGAGCGGCTGCATTAGTTTGAGAGGCTGCCTTTGATTGAGTGGCTGCATTAGTTTGAGGGGCTGACTTAGTTTGAGGGGCTGACGTAGTTTGAGGGGCTGCATTTGTTTGATGGGCTGCCTTAGATTGAGGGGCTGCATTAGTTTGAGGGGCTGCCTTAGATTGAGGGGCTGCCTTAGTTTGAGGGGCTGCCTCAGATTGAGGGGCTGCATTAGTTTTAGCGGCTGCCTTAGTTTGAGCGGCTGCCTTAATTTGAGGGGCTGCCTGAGTTTTAGCGGCTGCCTTAGTTTGAGCGGCTGCCTTAGTTTGACCGGCTGCCTTAGTTTGAGGGTCTGCCTTTCTTTTAGAGGCTGCCTTAGTTTGAGTGGCTGCCTTAATTTGAGCGGCTGCGTTAGTTTGAGGGGCTGCCTTTGTTTGAGGCGCTGCATTAGTTTGAGAGTCTGCCTTTGATTGAGTGGCTGCATTAGTTTGAGGTGCTGCATTAGTTTGAAGTGCTGCATTAGATTGAGGGTCTGCATTAGTTTGAGGGTCTGCATTATTTTGAGGGGCTGCCTCAGTTTGAGGGGCTGCCTTAGTTTGAGGGGTTAGCTTAGTTTGAGGGGCTGCCTTAGATTGAGTGGCTGCCTTAGTTTGAGGAGATGCCTTAGTTTGAGGGGTTGGCTTAGTTAGAGGGGCTGCCTTAGTTTGAGGGGCTGCATTAGTTTGAGGGGTTGCATTAGAATGAGGGGCTGCCTTAGATTGAGGGGCTGCCTTAGATTGAGGGGCTGCATTAGTTTGAGGGAGTGCCTTAGTTTGAGAGGCTGCCTTACTTTGAGGGGCTGCCTTAGTTTGAGCGGCTGCCTTAATTTGAGAGGCTGCCTTAGTTTGAGCGTCTGGCTTAGTTTGAGCGGCTGCCTCAGTTTGAGAGTGTGCATTAGTTTGAGCGGCTGCCTTAGTTTGAGGGGCTGCCTTAGTTTGAGAGTCTTCCTTAGTTTGAGCGGCTGCCTTAGTTTGAGTGTCTGCCTTACTTATAGAGGCTTCCTTAGTTTGACGGGCTGCCTTAATTTGAGCGGCTGCATTAGTTTGAGAGGCTGCCTTTGGTTGAGGCGCTCCCTTAGTTTGAGGGTCTGCCTTACTTTGACAGGCTGCCTTAGTTTCAGCGGCTGCGTTAGTTTGAGAGGCTGCCTGAGTTTGAGGGGCTGCCTTAGTTTGAGCGGCTGCATTAGTTTGAGGGGCTGCCTTTGGTTGAGGCGCTCCCTTCGTTTGTAGGGCTGCCTTACTTTAAGGGGCAGCGTCAGTTTGAGAGTCTGCCTTAGTTTGAGGGGCTGCCTTAGTTTGAGCGGTTGGCTTAGTTTGAGGGGCTCATTTTGATTGAGTGGCTGCATTAGTTTGAGAGTCTGCCTTTGATTGATTGGCTGCATTAGTTTGAGGGGATGCCTTAGTTTGAGGGGTTGGCTTTGTTTGAGGGGCTGCCTGAGATTGAGTGGCTGCATTAGTTTGAGAATCTGCCTTAATATGAGGGGATGCCTTAGTTTGATGGGCTGGCTTAGTTAGAGGGGCTGCCTTAGTTTGAGGGGCTGCCTTTGGTTGAGGCGCTCCCTTAGTTTGAGGGGCTGCCTTCGATTGAGGGGCTGCATTAGTTTGAGAGTCTGCCTTAGTTTGAGGGGCTGCCTTAGTTTTGGGGCTGCCTTTGATTGAGTGGCTGCATTAGTTTGAGGGTCTGCATTAGTTTGAGGGGATTCCTTAGTTTGAGTGGTTGGCTTAGTTAGAGGGACTGCCTTAGTATGAGGGGCTGCATTAGTTTGAGGGGTTGCATTAGAATGAGGGGCTGCCTTCGATTGAGGGGCTGCATTAGTTTGAGAGTCTGCCTTAGTTTGAGGGGCTGCCTTAGTTTGAGGGGTTGGCTGAGTTTGAGGGGCTGCCTGTGATTGAGTGGCTGCATTAGTTTGAGAGTCTGCCTTTGATTGAGTGGCTGCATTAGTTTGAGGGGCTGCATTAGATTGAGGGTCTGCATTAGTTTGAGGGTCTGCATTATTTTGAGGGGCTGCCTCAGTTTGAGGGGCTGCCTCAGTTTGAGGGGTTAGCTTAGTTTGAGGGGTTAGCAGTTTGAGGGGCTGCCTTAGATTGAGTGGCTGCATTAGTTTGAGAGTCTGCCTTAGTTTGAGGGGATGCCTTAGTTTGAGGGGTTGGCTTAGTTAGAGGGGCTGCCTTAGTTTGAGGGGCTGCATTAGTTTGAGGGGCTGCATTAGTTTGAGGGGTTGCATTAGAATGAGGGGCTGCCTTAGATTGAGGGGCTGCATTCGTTTGAGGGAGTGCCTTAGTTTGAGAGGCTGCCTTACTTTGAGGGGCTGCCTTAGTTTGAGCGGCTGCCTTAATTTGAGAGGCTGCCTTAGTTTGAGCGTCTGGCTTAGTTTGAGCGGCTGCCTCAGTTTGAGAGTGTGCATTAGTTTGAGCGGCTGCCTTAGTTTGAGGGGCTGCCTTAGTTTGAGAGTCTTCCTTAGTTTGAGCGGCTGCCTTAGTTTGAGTGTCTGCCTTACTTATAGAGGCTTCCTTAGTTTGAGGGGCTGCCTTAATTTGAGCGGCTGCATTAGTTTGAGGGGCTGCCTTTGGTTGAGGCGCTCCCTTAGTTTGAGAGTCTGCCTCAGTTTGAGAGTCTGCCTTAGTTTGAGCGGCTGCCTTAGTTTGAGGGTCTGCCTTACTTTTTGAGGCTGCCGTAGCTTGATGGGCTGCCTTAATTTGAGCGGCTGCATTAGTTTGAGAGGCTGCCTTTGGTTGAGGTGCTCCCTTAGTTTGAGGGTCTGCCTTACTTTGACAGGCTGCCTTAGTTTCAGCGGCTGCGTTAGTTTGAGAGGCTGCCTGAGTTTGAGGGGCTGCCTTAGTTTGAGGGGCTGCCTTAGTTTGAGGGGCTGACGTAGTTTCAGGGGCTGCCTTAGTTTGAGGGGCTGCCTTAGTTTGAGGGGCTGCCTTAGATTGAGGGGCTGCAATAGTTTGAGCGGCTGCCTTAGTTTGAGTGGCTGCCTTAGTTTGAGGGGCTGCCTCAGATTGAGGGGCTGCCTCAGATTGAGCGGCTGACTTAGTTTGAGAGGCTGCCTTAGTTTGAGAGTCTGCCTTAGTTTGAGTGGCTGCATTAGTTTGTGGGGCTGCCTTTGGTTGAGGCGCTCCCTTCGTTTGTAGGGCTGCCTTACTTTAAGTGGCAGCGTCAGTTTGAGAGTCTGCCTTAGTTTGAGGGGCTGCCTTAGTTTGAGTGGTTGGCTTAGTTTGAGGGGCTCATTTTGAATGAGTGGCTGCATTAGTTTGAGAGTCTGCCTTTGATTGATTGGCTGCATTAGTTTGAGGGGATGCCTTAGTTTGAGGGGTTGGCTTTGTTTGAGGGGCTGCCTGAGATTGAGTGGCTGCATTAGTTTGAGAATCTGCCTTAATATGAGGGGATGCCTCAGTTTGATGGGCTGGCGTAGTTAGAGGGGCTGCCTTAGTTTGAGGGGCTGCCTTTGGTTGAGGCGCTCCCTTAGTTTGAGGGGCTGCCTTCGATTGAGGGGCTGCATTAGTTTGAGAGACTGCCTTAGTTTGAGGGGCTGCCTTAGTTTTGGGGCTGCCTTTGATTGAGTGGCTGCATTAGTTTGAGGGTCTGCATTAGTTTGAGGGGATTCCTTAGTTTGAGTGGTTGGCTTAGTTAGAGGGGCTGCCTTAGTATGAGGGGCTGCATTAGTTTGAGGGGTTGCATTAGAATGAGGGGCTGCCTTCGATTGAGGGGCTGCATTAGTTTGAGAGTCTGCCTTAGTTTGAGGGGCTGCCTTAGTTTGAGGGGTTGGCTGAGTTTGAGGGGGTGACTATGATTGAGTGGCTTCATTAGTTTGAGAGTCTGCCTTTGATTGAGTGGCTGCATTAGTTTGAGGGGCTGCATTAGATTGAGGGTCTGCATTAGTTTGAGGGGCTGCATTATTTTGAGGGGCTGCCTTAGTTTGAGGGGTTGGCTTAATTTGAGGGGCTGCCTTAGATTGAGTGGCTACATTAGTTTGAGAGTCTGCCTTAGTTTGAGGGGTTGCATTAGAATGAGGGGCTGCCTTAGATTGCGGGGCTGCATTACTTTGACGGAGTGCCTTATTTTGAGAGGCTGCCTTACTTTGAGGGGCTGCCTTAGTTTGAGCGGCTGCCTTAATTTGAGAGGCTGCCTTAGTTTGAGCGGCTGACTTAGTTTGAGCGGCTGCCTTAGTTTGAGAGTGTGCATTAGTTTGAGCGGCTGCCTTAGTTTGAGGGGCTGCCTTAGTTTGAGAGTCTGCCTTAGTTTGAGCGGCTGCCTTAGTTTGAGGGTCTGCCTGACTTTTAGAGGCTGAATTAGTTTGAGGGGCTGCCTTAATTTGAGCGGCTGCATTAGTTTGAGGGGCTGCTTTTAGTTGAGGCGCTCCCTTAGTTTGAGGGTCTGCCTTAGTTTGAGAGTCTGCCTTACTTTCAGAGGCTGCCTTAGTTTGAGGGGCTGACTTAATTTGAGCGGCTGCATTAGTTTGAGGGGCTGCCTTTGGTTGAGGCGCTCCCTTAGTTTGAGGGTCTGCCTTACTTTGACAGGCTGCCTTATTTTGAGCGGCTGCGTTAGTTTGAGAGGCTGCCTGGGTTTGAGGGGCTGCCTTACTTTGAGCGGCTGCATTAGTTTGAGAGTCTGCCTTTGATTGAGTGGCTGCATTAGTTTGAGGGGCTGACTTAGTTTGAGGGGCTGACGTAGTTTGAGGGGCTGCATTTGTTTGATGGGCTGCCTTAGATTGAGGGGTGCATTAGTTTGATGGGTTGCTTTATTTTGAGCGGCTGCCTTAGTTGAGGGGCTGCCTCAGATTGAGGGGCTGCATTAGTTTGAGCGGCTGCCTTAGTTTGAGGGGCTGCCTTAGTTTGAGGGGCTGCCTTGGATTGAGCGGCTGACTTAATTTGAGCGGCTGCCTTAGTTTGAGGGGCTGCCTTTGGTTGAGGCGCTCCCTTAGTTTGAGGGTCTGCCTTACTTTGACAGGCTGCCTTATTTTGAGCGGCTGCGTTAGTTTGAGAGGCTGCCTGGGTTTGAGGGGCTGCCTTACTTTGAGCGGCTGCATTAGTTTGAGAGTCTGCCTTTGATTGAGTGGCTGCATTAGTTTGAGGGGCTGACTTAGTTTGAGGGGCTGACGTAGTTTGAGGGGCTGCATTTGTTTGATGGGCTGCCTTAGATTGAGGGGTGCATTAGTTTGATGGGTTGCTTTATTTGAGCGGCTGCCTTAGTTGAGGGGCTGCCTCAGATTGAGGGGCTGCATTAGTTTGAGCGGCTGCCTTAGTTTGAGGGGCTGCCTTAGTTTGAGGGGCTGCCTTGGATTGAGCGGCTGACTTAGTTTGAGAGGCTGCCTTAGTTTGAGAGTCTGCCTTAGTTTAAGCGGTTGCCTTAGTTTGAGGGGTTGCCTTAGTTTGAGAGTCTGCCTTAGTTTGAGCGGCTGCCTTAGTTTGACAGGCTGCCTTAGTTTCAGCGGCTGTCATAGTTTGAGAGGCTGCCTGTGTTTGAGGGGCTGCCTTAGTTTGAGCGGCTGCATTAGTTTGAGGGGCTGCCTTTGGTTAAGGCGCTCCCTTAGTTTGTAGGGCTACCTTACTTTAAGGGGCAGCGTCAGTTTGAGAGTCTGCCTTCGTTTGAGGGGCTGCCTTAGTTTGAGGGGCTGCCTTTGATTGAGTGACTGCATTAGTTTGAGAGTCTGCCTTTGATTGAGTGGCTGCATTAGTTTGAGGGGCTGCCTTAGATTCAGGTGCTGCATTAGTTTGAGGGGCTGCATTAGTTTGAGGGGGTGCATTAGTTTGAGGGGCTGCCTTTGATTGATGGGCTGCATTAGTTTGAGGGGCTGCATTAGTTTGAGTGGCTACATTAGTTTGAGGGGCTGCCTTAGATTGTGGGGATGCATCAGTTTGAGGGGCTGCATTAGTTTGAGGGGCTGCATTAGTTTGAGGGGCTGCCTTAGATAGAGTTCTGCATTGGTTTGAGGGGCTGCATTAGTTTAAGGGGCAGCCTTAGTTTGATAGGCTGCCTAAGTTTGAGGGGCTGCCTTCGTTTGAGAGACTGCCATAGTTTGAGGGGCTGCATTAATTTGAGCGGCTGCCTTAGTTTGAGGGGCTGCATTAGTTTGAGGGGCTGCCTTAGTTTGAGCGGCTGCCTTAGATTGAGAGGCTGCCTGAGTTTGAGGGGCTGCTTTAGACTGAGGGGCTGCATTAGTTTGAGCGGCTGTCTCAGTTTGAGGGGCTGCCTTAGTTTGAGCGGCTGCCTGAGTTTGAGGGGCTGCCTTAGTTTGAGCGGCTGCCTTAGTTTGAGGGGCTGCCTTAGTTTGAGCGGCTGCCTTGGTTTGAGGGGCTGCATTAGTTTGAGGGGCTGTCTTAGATTAAGGGGCTGCCTTAGATTGAGAGGCTGCATTAGTTTGAGAGTCTGCCTTAGTTTGAGGGGATGCCTTAGTTTGAGGGGTTGGCTTTGTTCGAGGGGCTGCCTTAGATTGAGTGGCTGCATTAGTTTGAGAGGCTGCCTTAGTATGAGGGGATGACTTAGTTTGATGGGTTGGCTTAGTTAGAGGGGCTGCCTTAGTTTGAGGGGCTGCCTTTGGTTGAGGCGCTCCCTTAGATTGAGGGGCTGCCTTACTTTAAGGGGCTGCATTAGTTTGAGAGTCTGCCTTCGATTGAGGGGCTGCATTAGTTTGAGAGTCTGCCTTAGTTTGAGGGGCTGCCTTAGTTTTGGGGCTGCCTTTGATTGAGTGGCTGCATTAGTTTGAGGGTCTGCATTAGTTTGAGGGGATTCCTTAGTTTGAGTGGTTGGCTTAGTTAGAGGGGCTGCCTTAGTATGAGGGGCTGCATTAGTTTGAGGGGTTGCATTAGAATGAGGGGCTGCCTTCGATTGAGGGGCTGCATTAGTTTGAGAGTCTGCCTTAGTTTGAGGGGCTGCCTTAGTTTGAGGGGTTGGCTGAGTTTGAGGGGCTGCCTGTGATTGAGTGGCTTCATTAGTTTGAGAGTCTGCCTTTGATTGAGTGGCTGCATTAGTTTGAGGGGCTGCATTAGATTGAGGGTCTGCATTAGTTTGAGGGGCTGCATTATTTTGAGGGGCTGCCTTAGTTTGAGGGGTTGGCTTAATTTGAGGGGCTGCCTTAGATTGAGTGGCTACATTAGTTTGAGAGTCTGCCTTAGTTTGAGGGGATGCCTTCGTTTGAGGGGTTGGCTTAGTTGGAGGGGCTGCCTTAGTTTGAGGGGCTGCCTCAGTTTGAGGTGCTGCATTAGTTTGAGGGGTTGCATTAGAATGAGGGGCTGCCTTAGATTGCGGGGCTGCATTACTTTGACGGAGTGCCTTATTTTGAGAGGCTGCCTTACTTTGAGGGGCTGCCTTAGTTTGAGCGGCTGCCTTAATTTGAGAGGCTGCCTTAGTTTGAGCGGCTGACTTAGTTTGAGCGGCTGCCTTAGTTTGAGAGTGTGCATTAGTTTGAGCGGCTGCCTTAGTTTGAGGGGCTGCCTTAGTTTGAGAGTCTGCCTTAGTTTGAGCGGCTGCCTTAGTTTGAGGGTCTGCCTGACTTTTAGAGGCTGAATTAGTTTGAGGGGCTGCCTTAATTTGAGCGGCTGCATTAGTTTGAGGGGCTGCTTTTAGTTGAGGCGCTCGCTTAGTTTGAGGGTCTGCCTTAGTTTGAGAGTCTGCCTTAGTTTGAGCGGTTGCCTTAGTTTGAGGGTCTGCCTTACTTTCAGAGGCTGCCTTAGTTTGAGGGGCTGACTTAATTTGAGCGGCTGCATTAGTTTGAGGGGCTGCCTTTGGTTGAGGCGCTCCCTTAGTTTGAGGGTCTGCCTTACTTTGACAGGCTGCCTTATTTTGAGCGGCTGCGTTAGTTTGAGAGGCTGCCTGGGTTTGAGGGGCTGCCTTACTTTGAGCGGCTGCATTAGTTTGAGAGTCTGCCTTTGATTGAGTGGCTGCATTAGTTTGAGGGGCTGACTTAGTTTGAGGGGCTGACGTAGTTTGAGGGGCTGCATTTGTTTGATGGGCTGCCTTAGATTGAGGGGTGCATTAGTTTGATGGGTTGCTTTATTTTGAGCGGCTGCCTTAGTTGAGGGGCTGCCTCAGATTGAGGGGCTGCCTTGGATTGAGCGGCTGACTTAATTTGAGCGGCTGCCTTAGTTTGAGGGGCTGCCTTTGGTTGAGGCGCTCCCTTAGTTTGAGGGTCTGCCTTACTTTGACAGGCTGCCTTATTTTGAGCGGCTGCGTTAGTTTGAGAGGCTGCCTGGGTTTGAGGGGCTGCCTTACTTTGAGCGGCTGCATTAGTTTGAGAGTCTGCCTTTGATTGAGTGGCTGCATTAGTTTGAGGGGCTGACTTAGTTTGAGGGGCTGACGTAGTTTGAGGGGCTGCATTTGTTTGATGGGCTGCCTTAGATTGAGGGGTGCATTAGTTTGATGGGTTGCTTTATTTTGAGCGGCTGCCTTAGTTGAGGGGCTGCCTCAGATTGAGGGGCTGCATTAGTTTGAGCGGCTGCCTTAGTTTGAGGGGCTGCCTTAGTTTGAGGGGCTGCCTTGGATTGAGCGGCTGACTTAGTTTGAGAGGCTGCCTTAGTTTGAGAGTCTGCCTTAGTTTAAGCGGTTGCCTTAGTTTGAGGGGTTGCCTTAGTTTGAGAGTCTGCCTTAGTTAGAGCGGCTGCCTTAGTTTGACAGGCTGCCTTAGTTTCAGCGGCTGTCATAGTTTGAGAGGCTGCCTGTGTTTGAGGGGCTGCCTTAGTTTGAGCGGCTGCATTAGTTTGAGGGGCTGCCTTTGGTTAAGGCGCTCCCTTAGTTTGTAGGGCTACCTTACTTTAAGGGGCAGCGTCAGTTTGAGAGTCTGCCTTCGTTTGAGGGGCTGCCTTAGTTTGAGGGGCTGCCTTTGATTGAGTGACTGCATTAGTTTGAGAGTCTGCCTTTGATTGAGTGGCTGCATTAGTTTGAGGGGCTGCCTTAGATTCAGGTGCTGCATTAGTTTGAGGGGCTGCATTAGTTTGAGGGGGTGCATTAGTTTGAGGGGCTGCCTTTGATTGATGGGCTGCATTAGTTTGAGGGGCTGCATTAGTTTGAGTGGCTACATTAGTTTGAGGGGCTGCCTTAGATTGTGGGGATGCATCAGTTTGAGGGGCTGCATTAGTTTGAGGGGCTGCATTAGTTTGAGGGGCTGCCTTAGTTTGACAGGCTGCCTTAGTTTCAGCGGCTGTCATAGTTTGAGAGGCTGCCTGTGTTTGAGGGGCTGCCTTAGTTTGCGCGGCTGCATTAGTTTGAGGGGCTGCCTTTGGTTAAGGCGCTCCCTTAGTTTGTAGGGCTACCTTACTTTAAGGGGCAGCGTCAGTTTGAGAGTCTGCCTTCGTTTGAGGGGCTGCCTTAGTTTGAGGGGCTGCCTTTGATTGAGTGACTGCATTAGTTTGAGAGTCTGCCTTTGATTGAGTGGCTGCATTAGTTTGAGGGGCTGCCTTAGATTCAGGTGCTGCATTAGTTTGAGGGGCTGCATTAGTTTGAGGGGGTGCATTAGTTTGAGGGGCTGCCTTTGATTGATGGGCTGCATTAGTTTGAGGGGCTGCATTAGTTTGAGTGGCTACATTAGTTTGAGGGGCTGCCTTAGATTGTGGGGATGCATCAGTTTGAGGGGCTGCATTAGTTTGAGGGGCTGCATTAGTTTGAGGGGCTGCCTTAGATAGAGTTCTGCATTGGTTTGAGGGGCTGCATTAGTTTAAGGGGCAGCCTTAGTTTGATAGGCTGCCTAAGTTTGAGGGGCTGCCTTCGTTTGAGAGACTGCCATAGTTTGAGGGGCTGCATTAATTTGAGCGGCTGCCTTAGTTTGAGGGGCTGCATTAGTTTGAGGGGCTGCCTTAGTTTGAGCGGCTGCCTTAGATTGAGAGGCTGCCTGAGTTTGAGGGGCTGCTTTAGACTGAGGGGCTGCATTAGTTTGAGCGGCTGTCTCAGTTTGAGGGGCTGCCTTAGTTTGAGCGGCTGCCTGAGTTTGAGGGGCTGCCTTAGTTTGAGCGGCTGCCTTAGTTTGAGGGGCTGCCTTAGTTTGAGCGGCTGCCTTGGTTTGAGGGGCTGCATTAGTTTGAGGGGCTGTCTTAGATTAAGGGGCTGCCTTAGATTGAGGGGCTGCATTAGTTTGAGAGTCTGCCTTAGTTTGAGGGGATGCCTTAGTTTGAGGGGTTGGCTTTGTTCGAGGGGCTGCCTTAGATTGAGTGGCTGCATTAGTTTGAGAGGCTGCCTTAGTATGAGGGGATGACTTAGTTTGATGGGTTGGCTTAGTTAGAGGGGCTGCCTTAGTTTGAGGGGCTGCCTTTGGTTGAGGCGCTCCCTTAGATTGAGGGGCTGCCTTACTTTAAGGGGCTGCATTAGTTTGAGAGTCTGCCTTCGATTGAGGGGCTGCATTAGTTTGAGAGTCTGCCTTAGTTTGAGGGGCTGCCTTAGTTTTGGAGCTGCCTTTGATTGAGTGGCTGCATTAGTTTGAGGGTCTGCATTAGTTTGAGGGGATTCCTTAGTTTGAGTGGTTGGCTTAGTTAGAGGGGCTGCCTTAGTATGAGGGGCTGCATTAGTTTGAGGGGTTGCATTAGAATGAGGGGCTGCCTTCGATTGAGGGGCTGCATTAGTTTGAGAGTCTGCCTTAGTTTGAGGGGCTGCCTTAGTTTGAGGGGTTGGCTGAGTTTGAGGGGGTGACTGTGATTGAGTGGCTTCATTAGTTTGAGAGTCTGCCTTTGATTGAGTGGCTGCATTAGTTTGAGGGGCTGCATTAGATTGAGGGTCTGCATTAGTTTGAGGGGCTGCATTATTTTGAGGGGCTGCCTTAGTTTGAGGGGTTGGCTTAATTTGAGGGGCTGCCTTAGATTGAGTGGCTACATTAGTTTGAGAGTCTGCCTTAGTTTGAGGGGATGCCTTCGTTTGAGGGGTTGGCTTAGTTGGAGGGGCTGCCTTAGTTTGAGGGGCTGCCTCAGTTTGAGGTGCTGCATTAGTTTGAGGGGTTGCATTAGAATGAGGGGCTGCCTTAGATTGCGGGGCTGCATTACTTTGACGGAGTGCCTTATTTTGAGAGGCTGCCTTACTTTGAGGGGCTGCCTTAGTTTGAGCGGCTGCCTTAATTTGAGAGGCTGCCTTAGTTTGAGCGGCTGACTTAGTTTGAGCGGCTGCCTTAGTTTGAGAGTGTGCATTAGTTTGAGCGGCTGCCTTAGTTTGAGGGGCTGCCTTAGTTTGAGAGTCTGCCTTAGTTTGAGCGGCTGCCTTAGTTTGAGGGTCTGCCTGACTTTTAGAGGCTGAATTAGTTTGAGGGGCTGCCTTAATTTGAGCGGCTGCATTAGTTTGAGGGGCTGCTTTTAGTTGAGGCGCTCCCTTAGTTTGAGGGTCTGCCTTAGTTTGAGAGTCTGCCTTAGTTTGAGCGGTTGCCTTAGTTTGAGGGTCTGCCTTACTTTCAGAGGCTGCCTTAGTTTGAGGGGCTGACTTAATTTGAGCGGCTGCATTAGTTTGAGGGGCTGCCTTTGGTTGAGGCGCTCCCTTAGTTTGAGGGTCTGCCTTACTTTGACAGGCTGCCTTATTTTGAGCGGCTGCGTTAGTTTGAGAGGCTGCCTGGGTTTGAGGGGCTGCCTTACTTTGAGCGGCTGCATTAGTTTGAGAGTCTGCCTTTGATTGAGTGGCTGCATTAGTTTGAGGGGCTGACTTAGTTTGAGGGGCTGACGTAGTTTGAGGGGCTGCATTTGTTTGATGGGCTGCCTTAGATTGAGGGGTGCATTAGTTTGATGGGTTGCTTTATTTTGAGCGGCTGCCTTAGTTGAGGGGCTGCCTCAGATTGAGGGGCTGCATTAGTTTGAGAGGCTGCCTTAGTTTGAGGGGCTGCCTTAGTTTGAGGGGCTGCCTTGGATTGAGCGGCTGACTTAATTTGAGCGGCTGCCTTAGTTTGAGGGGCTGCCTTTGGTTGAGGCGCTCCCTTAGTTTGAGGGTCTGCCTTACTTTGACAGGCTGCCTTATTTTGAGCGGCTGCGTTAGTTTGAGAGGCTGCCTGGGTTTGAGGGGCTGCCTTACTTTGAGCGGCTGCATTAGTTTGAGAGTCTGCCTTTGATTGAGTGGCTGCATTAGTTTGAGGGGCTGACTTAGTTTGAGGGGCTGACGTAGTTTGAGGGGCTGCATTTGTTTGATGGGCTGCCTTAGATTGAGGGGTGCATTAGTTTGATGGGTTGCTTTATTTTGAGCGGCTGCCTTAGTTGAGGGGCTGCCTCAGATTGAGGGGCTGCATTAGTTTGAGCGGCTGCCTTAGTTTGAGGGGCTGCCTTAGTTTGAGGGGCTGCCTTGGATTGAGCGGCTGACTTAGTTTGAGAGGCTGCCTTAGTTTGAGAGTCTGCCTTAGTTTAAGCGGTTGCCTTAGTTTGAGCGGCTGCCTTAGTTTGACAGGCTGCCTTAGTTTGAGGGGCTGCCTTTGGTTAAGGCGCTCCCTTAGTTTGTAGGGCTACCTTACTTTAAGGGGCAGCGTCAGTTTGAGAGTCTGCCTTCGTTTGAGGGGCTGCCTTAGTTTGAGGGGCTGCCTTTGATTGAGTGACTGCATTAGGTTGAGAGTCTGCCTTTGATTGAGTGGCTGCATTAGTTTGAGGGGCTGCCTTAGTTTGAGGGGCTGCATTAGTTTGAGGGGGTGCATTAGTTTGAGGGGGTGCATTAGTTTGAGGGGCTGCCTTTGATTGATGGGCTGCATTAGTTTGAGGGGCTGCATTAGTTTGAGTGGCTACATTAGTTTGAGGGGCTGCCTTAGATTGTGGGGATGCATCAGTTTGAGGGGCTGCATTAGTTTGAGGGGCTGCATTAGTTTGAGGGGCTGCCTTAGATAGAGTTCTGCATTGGTTTGAGGGGCTGCATTAGTTTAAGGGGCAGCCTTAGTTTGATAGGCTGCCTAAGTTTGAGGGGCTGCCTTCGTTTGAGAGACTGCCATAGTTTGAGGGGCTGCATTAATTTGAGCGGCTGCCTTAGTTTGAGGGGCTGCATTAGTTTGAGGGGCTGCCTTAGTTTGAGCGGCTGCCTTAGATTGAGAGGCTGCCTGAGTTTGAGGGGCTGCTTTAGACTGAGGGGCTGCATTAGTTTGAGCGGCTGTCTCAGTTTGAGGGGCTGCCTTAGTTTGAGCGGCTGCCTGAGTTTGAGGGGCTGCCTTAGTTTGAGCGGCTGCCTTAGTTTGAGGGGCTGCCTTAGTTTGAGCGGCTGCCTTGGTTTGAGGGGCTGCATTAGTTTGAGGGGCTGTCTTAGATTAAGGGGCTGCCTTAGATTGAGGGGCTGCATTAGTTTGAGAGTCTGCCTTAGTTTGAGGGGATGCCTTAGTTTGAGGGGTTGGCTTTGTTCGAGGGGCTGCCTTAGATTGAGTGGCTGCATTAGTTTGAGAGGCTGCCTTAGTATGAGGGGATGACTTAGTTTGATGGGTTGGCTTAGTTAGAGGGGCTGCCTTAGTTTGAGGGGCTGCCTTTGGTTGAGGCGCTCCCTTAGATTGAGGGGCTGCCTTACTTTAAGGGGCTGCATTAGTTTGAGAGTCTGCCTTAGTTTGAGGGGCTGTCTTAGTTTGAGTGGTTGGCGGAGTTTGAGGGGCTGCCTTTGATTGAGTGGCTGCATTAGTTTGAGAGCTTGCCTTTGATTGAGTGGCTGCATTAGTTTGAGGGGCTGCATTAGATTGAGGGGCTGAATTTGTTTGAGGGGCTGCATTACTTTGAGGGGCTTCCTTAGTTTGAGGGGTTTGCTTAGTTTGAGGGGCTGCCTTAGATTGAGTGGCTGCATTAGTTTGAGAGTCTGCCTTAGTTTGAGGGGATTCCTTAGTTTGAGGGGTTGGCTTAGTTTGAGGGGCTGCCTTAGTTTGAGGGGCTGCATTAGTTTGAGAGTCTGCCTTTGAGTGAGTGGCTGCATTAGTTTGAGGTGCTGCATTAGATTGAGGGTCTGCATTAGTTTGAGGGGCCGCATTATTTTGAGGGGCTGCCTTAGTTTGAGGGGCTGCCTTAGTTTGAGGGGTTGGCTTAGTTTGAGGGGCTGCCTTAGATTGAGCGGCTGCATTAGTTTGAGAGTCTGCCTTTGAGTGAGTGGCTGTATTAGTTTGAGGGGCTGCATTGGATTGAGGGTCTGCATTAGTTTGAGGGGCCGCATTATTTTGAGGGGCTGCCTTAGTTTGAGGGGCTGCCTTAGTTTGAGGGGTTGCCTTAGTTTGAGTGGCTGCATTAGTTTGAGGGGCTGCCTTAGATTGAGGGACTGCATTTGTTTGAGGGGCAACATTATTATGAGGGGCTGCCTTAGATTGAGGGGCTGCATTAGTTTGAGAGTCTGCCTTAGTTTGAGGGGATTCCTTAGTTCGAGGGGTTGGCTTAGTTAGAAGTGCTGCCTTAGTTTGAGGGGCTGCATTAGTTTGAGGGGTTGCATTAGAATGAGGGGCTGCCTTAGATTGAGGGGCTGCATTAGTTTGAGGGAGTGCCTTAGTTTGTGGGGCTGCCTTACTTTGAGGGGCTGTCTTAGTTTGAGCGGCTGCCTTAATTTGAGAGGCTGCCTGAGTTTGAGCGGCTGCCTTAGTTTGAGCGGCTGCCTTAGTTTGAGAGTCTGCATTAGTTTGAGCGGCTGCCTTAGTTTGAGGGGCTGCCTTAGTTTGAGAGTCTGCCTTTGTTTGAGCGGCTGCCTTAGTTTGAGGGTCTGCCTTACTTTTAGAGGCTGCCTTAGTTTGAGGGGCTGCCTTAATTTGAGCGGCTGCATTAGTTTGAGGGGCTGCCTTTGGTTGAGGCGCTGCATTAGTTTGAGAGTCTGCCTTTGATAGAGTGGCTGCATTAGTTTGAGGGGTTGGCTAAGTTAGAGGGGCTGCCTTAGTTTGAGGGGCTGCATTAGTTTGAGGGGTTGCATTAGAATGAGGGGCTGCCTTAGATTGAGGGGCTGCATTAGTTTGAGGGAGTGCCTTAGTTTGAGAGGCTGCCTTACTTTGAAGGGCTGCCTTAGTTTGAGCGGCTGCCTTAATTTGAGAGGCTGCCTTAGTTTGAGCGGCTGGCTTAGTTTGAGCGGCTGCCTCAGTTTGAGAGTGTGCATTAGTTTGAGCGGCTGCCTTAGTTTGAGGGGCTGCCTTAGTTTGAGAGTCTTCCTTAGTTTGAGCGGCTGCCTTAGTTTGAGGGTCTGCCTTACTTTTAGAGGCTTCCTTAGTTTGAGGGGCTGCCTTAATTTGAGCGGCTGCATTAGTTTGAGGGGCTGCCTTTGGTTGAGGCGCTCCCTTAGTTTGAGAGTCTGCCTTAGTTTGAGAGTCTGCCTTAGTTTGAGCGGCTGCCTTAGTTTGAGGGTCTGCCTTACTTTTTGAGGCTGCCTTAGTTTGTGGGACTGCCTTAATTTGAGCGGCTGCATTAGTTTGAGGGGCTGCCTTTGGTTGAGGCGCTCCCTTAGTTTGAGGGTCTGCCTTACTTTGACAGGCTGCCTTAGTTTGAGCGGCTGCGTTAGTTTGAGAGGCTGCCTGAGTTTGAGGGGCTGCCTTAGTTTGAGCGGCTGCATTAGTTTGAGAGTCTGCCTTTGATTGAGTGGCTGCATTAGTTTGAGGGGCTGACTTAGTTTGAGGGGCTGACGTAGTTTGAGGGGCTGCATTTGTTTGATGGGCTGCCTTAGATTGAGGGGCTGCATTAGTTTGAGGGGCTGCCTTAGTTTGAGGGGCTGCCACAGATTGAGGGGCTGCATTAGTTTGAGCGGCTGCCTTAGTTTGAGCGGCTGCCTTAATTTGAGAGGCTGCCTGAGTTTGAGCGGCTGACTTCGTTTGAGCGGCTGCCTTAGTTTGAGAGTCTGCATTAGTTTGAGGGGCTGCCTTAGTTTGAGGGGCTGCCTTAGTTTGAGATTCTGCCTTAGTTTGAGCGGCTGCCTTAGTTTGAGGGTCTGGCTTACTTTTAGAGGCTGCCTTAGTTTGAGGGGCTGCCTTAATTTGAGCGGCTGCATTAGTTTGAGGGGCTGCCTTTGGTTGAGGCGCTGCATTAGTTTGAGAGTCTGCCTTTGATTGAGTGGCTGCATTAGTTTGAGAGTCTGCCTTTGATTGAGAGGCTGCCTGAGTTTGAGGGGCTGCCTTAGTTTGAGCGGCTGCATTAGTTTGAGAGTCTGCCTTTGATTGAGTGGCTGCATTAGTTTGAGGGGCTGACTTAGTTTGAGGGGCTGACGTAGTTTGAGGGGCTGCATTTGTTTGATGGGCTGCCTTAGATTGAGGGTCTGCATTAGTTTGAGGGGCTGCCTTAGTTTGAGGGGCTGCCTTAGTTTGAGGGGCTGCCTCAGATTGAGGGGCTGCATTAGTTTGAGCGGCTGCCTTAGTTTGAGCGGCTACCTTAATTTGAGAGGCTGCCTGAGTTTGAGCGGCTGCCTTAGTTTGAGCGGCTGCCTTAGTTTGAGAGGCTGCCTGAGTTTGAGCGGCTGCCTTAGTTTGAGGGTCTGCCTTACTTTTAGAGGCTGCCTTAATTTGAGGGGCTGCCTTAATTTGAGCGGCTGCATTAGTTTGAGGGGCTGCCTTTGGTTGAGGCGCTGCATTAGTTTGAGAGTCTGCCTTTGATTGAGTGGCTGCATTAGTTTGAGGTGCTGCATTAGATTGAGGGTCTGCATTAGTTTGAGGGGATGCCTTAGTTTGAGGGGATGCCTTAGATTGAGTGGCTGCATTAGTTTGAGAGTCTGCCTTAGTTTGAGGGGATGCCTTAGTTTGAGGGGATGCCTTAGTTTGAGGGGTTGGCTTAGTTAGAGGGGCTGCCTTAGTTTGAGGGGCTGCATTAGTTTGAGGGGTTGCCTTAGTTTGAGCGTCTGGCTTAGTTTGAGCGGCTGCCTCAGTTTGAGAGTGTGCATTAGTTTGAGCGGCTGCCTTAGATTGAGGGGCTGCCTTAATTTGAGCGGCTGCATTAGTTTGAGGGGCTGCCTTTGGTTGAGGCGCTGCATTAGTTTGAGAGTCTGCCTTTGATTGAGTGGCTGCATTAGTTTGAGGTGCTGCATTAGATTGAGGGTCTGCATTAGTTTGAGGGGATGACTTAGTTTGAGGGGCTGCCTTAGATTGAGTGGCTGCATTAGTTTGAGAGTCTGCCTTAGTTTGAGGGGATGCCTTAGTTTGAGGGGATGCCTTAGTTTGAGGGGTTGGCTTAGTTAGAGGGGCTGCCTTAGTTTGAGGGGCTGCATTAGTTTGAGGGGTTGCATTAGAATGAGGGGCTGCCTTAGATTGAGGGGCTGCATTAGTTTGAGGGAGTGCCTTAGTTTGAGAGGCTGCCTTACTTTGAGGGGCTGCCTTAGTTTGAGCGGCTGCCTTAATTTGAGAGGCTGCCTTAGTTTGAGCGTCTGGCTTAGTTTGAGCGGCTGCCTCAGTTTGAGAGTGTGCATTAGTTTGAGCGGCTGCCTTAGTTTGAGGGGCTGCCTTAGTTTGAGAGTCTTCCTTAGTTTGAGCGGCTGCCTTAGTTTGAGGGTCTGCCTTACTTATAGAGGCTTCCTTAGTTTGAGGGGCTGCCTTAATTTGAGCGGCTGCATTAGTTTGAGGGGCTGCCTTTGGTTGAGGCGCTCCCTTAGTTTGAGAGTCTGCCTCAGTTTGAGAGTCTGCCTTAGTTTGAGCGGCTGGCTTAGTTTGAGGGTCTGCCTTACTTATAGAGGCTGCCTGAGTTTGAGCGGCAGCCTTAGTTTGAGCGGCTGCCTTAGTTTGAGCGGCTGCCTTAGTTTGAGTGTTTGCATTAGTTTGAGTGGCTGCCTTAGTTTGAGGGGCTGCCTTAGTTTGAGAGTCTGCCTTAGTTTGAGCGGCTGCCTTAGTTTGAGGGTCTGCCTTACTTTTTGAGGCTGCCTTAGCTTGAGGGGCTGCCTTAATTTGAGCGGCTGCATTAGTTTGAGGGGCTGCCTTTGGTTGAGGCGCTCCCTTAGTTTGAGGGGCTGCCTTACTTTGACAGGCTGCCTTAGTTTCAGCGGCTGCGTTAGTTTGAGAGGCTGCCTGAGTTTGAGGGGCTGCCTTAGTTTGAGCGGCTGCATTAGTTTGATGGGGTGCCTTAGATTGAGGGGCTGCATTAGTTTGAGGGGCTGCCTTAGTTTGAGGGGCTGCCTTAGTTTGAGGGGCTGCCTTAGATTGAGGGGCTGCATTTGTTTGAGGGGCTGCCTTAGATTGAGGGTCTGCATTAGTTTGAGGGGATGCCTTAGTTTGAGGGGCTGCCTTAGTTCGAGGGGATGCCTTAGTTTGAGGGGATGCCTTAGTTTGAGGGGTTGGCTTAGTTTGAGGGGTTGGCTTAGTTTGAGGGGTTGGCTTAGTTAGAGGGGCTGCCTTAGTTTGAGGGGCTGCATTAGTTTGAGGGGTTGCATTAGAATGAGGGGCTGCCTTAGATTGAGGGGCTGCATTAGTTTGAGGGAGTGCCTTAGTTTGAGAGGCTGCCTTACTTTGAGGGGCTGCCTTAGTTTGAGCGGCTGCCTTAATTTGAGAGGCTGCCTTAGTTTGAGCGTCTGGCTTAGTTTGAGCGGCTGCCTCAGTTTGAGAGTGTGCATTAGTTTGAGCGGCTGCCTTAGTTTGAGGGGCTGCCTTAGTTTGAGAGTCTTCCTTAGTTTGAGCGGCTGCCTTAGTTTGAGGGTCTGCCTTACTTATAGAGGCTGCCTTAGCTTGAGGGGCTGCCTTAATTTGAGCGGCTACATTAGTTTGAGGGGCTGCCTTTGGTTGAGGCGCTCCCTTAGTTTGAGAGTCTGCCTCAGTTTGAGAGTCTGCCTTAGTTTGAGCGGCTGCCTTAGTTTGAGGGTCTGCCTTACTTATAGAGGCTGCCTTATCTTGAGGGGCTGCCTTAATTTGAGCGGCTACATTAGTTTGAGGGGCTGCCTTTGGTTGAGGCGCTCCCTTAGTTTGAGAGTCTGCCTTAGTTTGAGCGGCTGCCTTAGTTTGAGAGTCTGCATTAGTTTGAGTGGCTGCCTTAGTTTGAGGGGCTGCCTTAGTTTGAGAGTCTGCCTTAGTTGAGCGGCTGCCTTAGTTTGAGGGTCTGCCTTACTTTTTGAGGCTGCCTTAGCTTGAGGGGCTGCCTTAATTTGAGCGGCTGCATTAGTTTGAGGGGCTGCCTTTGGTTGAGGCGCTCCCTTAGTTTGAGGGTCTGCCTTACTTTGACAGGCTGCCTTAGTTTCAGCGGCTGCGTTAGTTTGAGAGGCTGCCTGAGTTTGAGGGGCTGCCTTAGTTTGAGCGGCTGCATTAGTTTGATGGGCTGCCTTAGATTGAGGGGCTGCATTAGTTTGAGGGGCTGCCTTAGTTTGAGGGGCTGCCTTAGTTTGAGGGGCTGCCTTAGATTGAGGGGCTGCATTTGTTTGAGGGGCTGCCTTAGTTTGAGGGGCTGCCTTAGTTTGAGGGGCTGCCTCAGATTGAGCGGCTGACTTAGTTTGAGAGGCTGCCTTAGTTTGAGTGGCTGCGTTAGTTTGAGGGGTTGCCTTAGTTTGAGAGTCTGCCTTAGTTTGACAGGCTGCCTTAGTTTGACAGGCTGCCTTAGTTTGAGAGGCTGCCTGAGTTTGAGGGGCTGCCTTAGTTTGAGCGGCTGCATTAGTTTGAGGGGCTGCCTTTGGTTGAGGCGCTCCCTTAGTTTGTAGGGCTGCCTTACTTTAAGGGGCAGCGTCAGTTTGAGAGTCTGCCTTAGTTTGAGGGGCTGCCTTAGTTTGAGGGGTTGGCTTAGTTTGAGGGGCTGCTTTTGATTGAGTGGCTGCATTAGTTTGAGAGTCTGCCTTTGACTGAGTGGCTGCATTAGTTTGAGGGGCTGCCTTAGATTGAGGGGCTGCATTAGTTTGAGGGGCTGCATTAGTTTGAGTGGGTGCATTAGTTTGAGAGGCTGCCTTAGATTGAGTGGCTGCATTAGGTTGAGGGGCTGCATTAGGTTGAGGGGCTGCATTAATTTGAGCGGCTGCCTTCGTTTGAGAGTCTGCATTAGTTTGAGCAGCTGCCTTAGTTTGAGGGGCTGCCTTAGTTTGAGAGTCTGCCTTAGTTTGAGCGGCTGCCTTAGTTTGAGGGTCTGCCTTACTTTTAGAGGCTGCCTTAGCTTGAGGGGCTGCCTTAATTTGAGCGGCTGCATTAGTTTGAGGGGCTGCCATTGGTTGAGGTGCTGCATTAGTTTGAGAGTCTGACTTTGATTGAGAGGCTGCATTAGTTTGAGGGGCTGCATTCGATTGAGGGTCTGCATTAGTTTGAGGGGCTGCATTATTTTGAGGGGCTGCCTCGGTTTGAGGGGCTGCCTTAGTTTGAGGGGTTAGCTTAGTTTGAGGGTCTGCCTTAGATTGAGTGGCTGCATTAGTTTGAGAGTCTGCTTCAGTTTGAGGGGATGCCTTAGTTTGAGGGGTTGGCTAAGTTAGAGGGGCTGCCTTAGTTTGAGGGGCTGCATTAGTTTGAGGGGTTGCATGAGAATGAGGGGCTGCCTTAGATTGAGGGGCTGCATTAGTTTGAGGGAGTGCCTTAGTTTGAGAGGCTGCCTTAGTTTGAGCGGCTGCCTTAATTTGAGAGGCTGCCTTAGTTTGAGCGGCTGCCTTAGTTTGAGCGGCTGCCTCAGTTTGAGAGTGTGCATTAGTTTGAGCGGCTGCCTTAGTTTGAGGGGCTGCCTTAGATTGAGGGGCTGCATTAGTTTGAGGGGCTGCATTAGTTTGAGTGGGTGCATTAGTTTGAGAGGCTGCCTTAGATTGAGTGGCTGCATTAGGTTGAGGGGCTGCATTAGGTTGAGGGGCTGCATTAGTTTGAGCGGCTGCCTTCGTTTGAGAGTCTGCATTAGTTTGAGCGGCTGCCTTAGTTTGAGGGGCTGCCTTAGTTTGAGAGTCTGCCTTAGTTTGAGCGGCTGCCTTAGTTTGAGGGTCTGCCTTACTTTTAGAGGCTGCCTTAGTTTGAGGGGCTGCCTTAATTTGAGCGGCTGCATTAGTTTGAGGGGCTGCCATTGGTTGAGGCGCTGCATTAGTTTGAGAGTCTGACTTTGATTGAGAGGCTGCATTAGTTTGAGGGGCTGCATTCGATTGAGGGTCTGCATTAGTTTGAGGGGCTGCATTATTTTGAGGGGCTGCCTCGGTTTGAGGGGCTGCCTTAGTTTGAGGGGTTAGCTTAGTTTGAGGGTCTGCCTTAGATTGAGTGGCTGCATTAGTTTGAGAGTCTGCTTTAGTTTGAGGGGATGCCTTAGTTTGAGGGGTTGGCTAAGTTAGAGGGGCTGCCTTAGTTTGAGGGGCTGCATTAGTTTGAGGGGTTGCATGAGAATGAGGGGCTGCCTTAGATTGAGGGGCTGCATTAGTTTGAGGGAGTGCCTTAGTTTGAGAGGCTGCCTTAGTTTGAGCGGCTGCCTTAATTTGAGAGGCTGCCTTAGTTTGAGCGGCTGCCTTAGTTTGAGCGGCTGCCTCAGTTTGAGAGTGTGCATTAGTTTGAGCGGCTGCCTTAGTTTGAGTGGCTGCCTTAGTTTGAGCGGCTGCGTTAGTTTGAGAGGCTGCCTGAGTTTGAGGGGCTGCCTTAGTTTGAGCGGCTGCATTAGTTTGAGAGTCCTACTTTGATTGAGTGGCTGCATTAGTTTGAGGGGCTGACTTAGTTTGAGGGGCTGACTTAGTTTGAGGGGCTGCATTTGTTTGATGGGCTGCCTTAGATTGAGGGGCTGCATTAGTTTGTGGGGCTGCCTTAGTTTGAGGGTCTGCCTTAGTTTGAGGGGCAGCCTCAGATTGAGGGGCTGCATTAGTTTGAGCGGCTGCCTTAGTTTGATCGGCTGCCTTAATTTGAGAGGTTGCCTGAGTTTGAGCGGCTGCCTTAGTTTGAGCGGCTGCCTTAGTTTGAGAGTCTGCATTAGTTTGAGCAGCTGCCTTAGTTTGAGGGGCTGCCTTAGTTTGAGAGTCTGCCTTAGTTTGAGCGGCTGCCTTAGTTTGAGGGTCTGCCTTACTTTTAGAGGCTGCCTTAATTTGAGGGGCTGCCTTAATTTGAGAGGCTGCATTAGTTTGAGGGGCTGCCTTTGGTTGAGGCGCTGCATTAGTTTGAGAGTCTGCCTTTGATTGAGTGGCTGCATTAGTTTAAGGGGCTGCATTAGATTGAGGGTCTGCATTAGTTTGAGGGTCTGCATTATTTTGAGGGGCTGCCTCAGTTTGAGGGGCTGCCTTAGTTTGAGGGGTTAGCTTAGTTTGAGGGGCTGCCTTAGATTGAGTGGCTGCATTAGTTTGAGAGTCTGCCTTAGTTTGAGGGGATGCCTTAGTTTGAGGGGTTGGCTTAGTTAGCGGGGCTGCCTTAGTTTGAGGGGCTGCATTAGTTTGAGGGGTTGCATTAGAATGAGGGGCTGCCTTAGATTGAGGGGCTGCATTAGTTTGAGGGAGTGCCTTAGTTTGAGAGGCTGCCTTACTTTGAGAGGTTGCCTGAGTTTGAGCGGCTGCCTTAGTTTGAGCGGCTGCCTTAGTTTGAGAGTCTGCATTAGTTTGAGCAGCTGCCTTAGTTTGAGGGGCTGCCTTAGTTTGAGAGTCTGCCTTAGTTTGAGCGGCTGCCTTAGTTTGAGGGTCTGCCTTACTTTTAGAGGCTGCCTTAATTTGAGGGGCTGCCTTAATTTGAGAGGCTGCATTAGTTTGAGGGGCTGCCTTTGGTTGAGGCGCTGCATTAGTTTGAGAGTCTGCCTTTGATTGAGTGGCTGCATTAGTTTAAGGGGCTGCATTAGATTGAGGGTCTGCATTAGTTTGAGGGTCTGCATTATTTTGAGGGGCTGCCTCAGTTTGAGGGGCTGCCTTAGTTTGAGGGGTTAGCTTAGTTTGAGGGGCTGCCTTAGATTGAGTGGCTGCATTAGTTTGAGAGTCTGCCTTAGTTTGAGGGGATGCCTTAGTTTGAGGGGTTGGCTTAGTTAGCGGGGCTGCCTTAGTTTGAGGGGCTGCATTAGTTTGAGGGGTTGCATTAGAATGAGGGGCTGCCTTAGATTGAGGGGCTGCATTAGTTTGAGGGAGTGCCTTAGTTTGAGCGGCTGCCTTAATTTGAGAGGCTGCCTTAGTTTGAGCGTCTGGCTTAGTTTGAGCGGCTGCCTCAGTTTGAGAGTGTGCATTAGTTTGAGCGGCTGCCTTAGTTTGAGGGGCTGCCTTAGTTTGAGAGTCTTCCTTAGTTTGAGCGGCTGCCTTAGTTTGAGGGTCTGCCTTACGTTTAGAGGCTTCCTTTGTTTGAGGGGCTGCCTTAATTTGAGCGGCTGCATTAGTTTGAGGGGCTGCCTTTGGTTGAGGCGCTCCCTTAGTTTGAGAGTCTGCCTCAGTTTGAGAGTCTGCCTTAGTTTGAGCGGCTGCCTTAGTTTGAGGGTCTGCCTTACTTTTTGAGGCTGCCTTAGCTTGAGGGGCTGCCTTAATTTGAGCGGCTGCATTAGTTTGAGGGGCTGCCTTTGGTTGAGGCGCTCCCTTTGTTTGAGGGTCTGCCTTACTTTGACAGGCTGCCTCAGTTTCAGCGGCTGCGTTAGTTTGAGAGGCTGCCTGAGTTTGAGGGGCTGCCTTAGTTTGAGCGGCTGCATTAGTTTGAGGGGATCCCTTAGTTTGAGGGGCTGCCTTAGATTGAGGGGCTGCATTAGTTTGAGCGGCTGCCTTAGTATGAGGGGCTGCCTTAGTTTGATGGGCTGCCTCAGATTGAGCGGCTGACTTAGTTTGTGAGGCTGCCTTTGTTTGAGAGTCTGCCTTAGTTTGAGTGGCTGCCTTAGTTTGAGGGGTTGCCTTAGTTTGAGAGTCTGCCTTAGTTTGAGCGGCTGCCTTAGTTTGACAGGCTGCCTTAGTTTGAGAGGCTGCCTGAGTTTGAGGGGCTGCCTTAGTTTGAGCGGCTGCATTAGTTTGAGGTGCTGCCTTTGGTTGAGGCGCTCCCTTAGTTTGTAGGGCTGCCTTACTTTAAGGGGCAGCGTCAGTTTGAGAGTCTGCCTTAGTTTGAGGGGCTGCCTTAGTTTGAGGGGTTGGCTTAGTTTGAGGGGCTGGTTTTGATTGAGTGGCCGCATTAGTTTGAGAGTCTGCCTTTGATTGAGTGGCTGCATTAGTTTGAGGGGCTGCCTTAGATTGAGGGGCTGCATTAGTTTGAGGGGCTGCATTAGGTTGAGTGGTTGCATTAGTTTGAGGGGCTGCCTTAGATTGAGGGGCTGCATTAGGTTGAGGGGCTGCATTAGGTTGAGGGGCTGCCTTAGTTTGAGCGGCTGCCTTAGTTTGAGAGTCTGCATTAGTTTGAGAGTCTGCATTAGTTTGAGCGGCTGCCTTAGTTTGAGGGGCTGCCTTAGTTTGAGAGTCTGCCTTAGTTTGAGCGGCTGCCTTAGTTTGAGGGTCTGCCTTACTTTTAGAGGCTGCCTTAGTTTGAGGGGCTGCCTTAATTTGAGCGGCTGCATTAGTTTGAGGGGCTGCCTTTGGTTGAGGCGCTGCATTAGTTTGAGAGTCTGCCTTTGATTGAGAGGCTGCATTAGTTTGAGGGGCTGCATTCGATTGAGGGTGTGCATTATTTTGAGGGGCTGCATTATTTTGAGTGGCTGCCTCGGTTTGAGGGGCTGCCTTAGTTTGAGAGGTTAGCTTAGTTTGAGGGGCTGCCTTAGTTTGAGAGTCTGCCTTACTTTGAGCGGCTGCCTTAGTTTGAGGGTCTGCCTTACTTTTAGAGGCTGCCTTATTTTGAGGGGCTGCCTTAATTTGAGCGGCTGCATTAGTTTGAGGGGCTGCCTTTGGTTGAGGCGCTGCATTATTTTGAGAGTCTGCTTTGATTGAGTGGCTGCATTGGTTTGAGGGGCTGCATTAGATTGAGGGTCTGCATTAGTTTGAGGGGCTGCATTATTTTGAGGGGCTGCCTCAGTTTGAGGGGCTGCCTTAGTTTGAGGGGTTAGCTTAGTTTGAGGGGCTGCCTTAGATTGAGTGGCTGCATTAGTTTGAGAGTCTGCCTTAGTTTGAGGGGATGCCTTAGTTTGAGGGGTTGGCTTAGTTAGAGGGGCTGCCTTAGTTTGAGGGGCTGCATTAGTTTGAGGGGCTGCCTTAGAATGAGGGGCTGCCTTAGATTGAGGGGCTGCATTAGTTTGAGGGAGTGCCTTAGTTTGAGAGGCTGCCTTACTTTGAGGGGCTGCCTTAGTTGGAGCGGCTGCCTTAATTTGTGAGGCTGCCTTAGTTTGAGCGTCTGGCTTAGTTTGAGCGGCTGCCTCAGTTTGAGAGTGTGCATTAGTTTGAGCGGCTGCCTTAGTTTGAGGGGCTGCCTTAGTTTGAGAGTCTTCCTTAGTTTGAGCGGCTGCCTTAGTTTGAGGGGCTGCCTTAGTTTGAGAGTCTTCCTTAGTTTGAGCGGCTGCCTTAGTTTGAGGGTCTGCCTTACTTTTAGAGGCTGCCTTAATTTGAGGGGCTGCCTTAATTTGAGAGGCTGCATTAGTTTGAGGGGCTGCCTTTGGTTGAGGCGCTGCATTAGTTTGAGAGTCTGCCTTTGATTGAGTGGCTGCATTAGTTTAAGGGGCTGCATTAGATTGAGGGTCTGCATTAGTTTGAGGGTCTGCATTATTTTGAGGGGCTGCCTCAGTTTGAGAGGCTGCCTTAGTTTGAGCGTCTGGCTTAGTTTGAGCGGCTGCCTCAGTTTGAGAGTGTGCATTAGTTTGAGCGGCTGCCTTAGTTTGAGGGGCTGCCTTAGTTTGAGAGTCTTCCTTAGTTTGAGCGGCTGCCTTAGTTTGAGGGGCTGCCTTAGTTTGAGAGTCTTCCTTAGTTTGAGCGGCTGCCTTAGTTTGAGGGTCTGCCTTACTTTTAGAGGCTTCCTTAGTTTGAGGGGCTGCCTTAATTTGAGCGGCTGCATTAGTTTGAGGGGCTGCCTTTGGTTGAGGCGCTCCCTTAGTTTGAGAGTCTGCCTTAGTTTGAGAGTCTGCCTTAGTTTGAGCGGCTGCCTTAGTTTGAGGGTCTGCCTTACTTTTTGAGGCTGCCTTAGCTTGAGGGGCTGCCTTAATTTGAGCGGCTGCATTAGTTTGAGGGGCTGCCTTTGGTTGAGGCGCTCCCTTAGTTTGAGGGTCTGGCTTACTTTGACAGGCTGCCTTAGTTTCAGCGGCTGCGTTAGTATGAGAGGCTGCCTGAGTTTGAGGGGCTGCCTTAGTTTGAGCGGCTGCATTAGTTTGAGAGTCTGCCTTTGATTGAGTGGCTGCATTAGTTTGAGGGGCTGACTTAGTTTGAGGGGCTGCCTTAGTTTGAGGGGCTGCATTTGTTTGATGGGCTGCCTTAGATTGAGGGGCTGCATTAGTTTGAGGGGCTGCCTTAGTTTGAGGGGCTGCCTTAGATTGAGGGGCTGCATTAGTTTGAGCGGCTGCCTTAGTTTGAGGGGCTGCCTTAGTTTGCGGGGCTGCCTCAGATTGAGCGGCTGACTTAGTTTGAGAGGCTGCCTTAGTTTGAGAGTCTGCCTTAGTTTGAGTGGCTGCCTTAGTTTGAGGGTTTGCCTTAGTTTGAGAGTCTGCCTTAGTTTGAGCGGCTGCCTTAGTTTGACAGGCTGCCTTAGTTTCAGCGGCTGCCTAAGTTTGGGAGGCTGCCTGAGTTTGAGGGGCTGCCTTAGTTTGAGCGGCTGCATTAGTTTGAGGGGCTGCCTTTGGTTGAGGCGCTCCCTTAGTTTGTAGGGATGCCTTACTTTAAGGGGCAGCGTCAGTTTGAGAGTCTGCCTTAGTTTGAGAGTCTGCCTTAGTTTGAGGGGCTGCCTTAGTTTGAGGGGTTGGCTTAGTTTGAGGGGCTGCTTTTGATTGAGTGGCTGCATTAGTTTGAGAGTCTGCCTTTGATTGAGTGGCTGCATTAGTTTGAGGGGCTGCCTTAGATTGAGGGGCTGCATTAGTTTGAGGGGCTGCATTAGTTTGAGTGGGTGCATTAGTTTGAGGGGCTGCCTTAGATTGAGGGGCTGCATTAGGTTGAGGGGCTGCATTAGTTTGAGGGGCTGCATTAGTTTGAGGGGCAGCCTTATTTTGAGGGGCTGCCTTAGATAGAGTTCTGCATTAGTTTGAGGGGCTGCATTAGTTTAAGGGGCAGCCTTAGTTTGAGAGGCTGCCTAAGTTTGAGGGGCTGCCTTCGTTTGACAGTCTGCCATAGTTTGAGGGGCTGCCTTAATTTGAGCGGCTGCCTTAGTTTGAGGGGCTGCATTAGTTTGAGCGACTGTCTTAGTTTGAGGGGCTGCCTTAGTTTGAGCGGCAGCCTTAGATTGAGAGGCAGCCTGAGTTTGAGGGGCTGCTTTAGACTGAGGTGCTGCGTTAGTTTGAGCGGCTGTCTCAGTTTGAGGGGCTGCCTTAGTTTGAGCGGCTGCCTGAGTTTGAGGGGCTGCCTTAGTTTGAGAGTCTTCCTTAGTTTGAGCGGCTGCCTTAGTTTGAGGGTCTGCCTTACTTTTAGAGGCTTCCTTAGTTTGAGGGGCTGCCTCAATTTGAGCGGCTGCATTAGTTTGAGGGGCTGCCTTTGGTTGAGGCACTCCCTTAGTTTGAGAGTCTACCTTAGTTTGAGAGTCTGCCTTAGTTTGAGCGGCTGCCTTAGTTTGAGGGTCTGCCTTACTTTTTGAGGCTGCCTTAGTTTGAGGGACTGCCTTAATTTGAGCGGCTGCATTAGTTTGAGGGGCTGCCTTTGGTTAAGGCGCTCCCTTAGTTTGAGGGGCTGCCTTACTTTGACAGGCTGCCTTAGTTTGCGCGGCTGCGTTAGTTTGAGAGGCTGCCTGAGTTTGAGGGGCTGCCTTAGTTTGAGCGGCTGCATTAGTTTGAGGGTCTGCCTTACTTTTTGAGGCTGCCTTAGTTTGAGGGACTGCCTTAATTTGAGCGGCTGCATTAGTTTGAGGGGCTGCCTTTGGTTGAGGCGCTCCCTTAGTTTGAGGGTCTGCCTTCCTTTGACAGGCTGCCTTAGTTTGAGCGGCTGCCTTTGATTGAGTGGCTGCATTAGTTTGAGGGGCTGACTTAGTTTGAGGGGCTGACGTAGTTTGAGGGGCTGCATTTGTTTGATGGGCTGCCTTAGTTTGAGCGGCTGCCTTAGTTTGAGAGTCTGCATTAGTTTGAGCGGCTGCCTTAGTTTGAGGGGCTGCCTTAGTTTGAGAGTCTGCCTTAGTTTGAGCGGCTGGCTTAGTTTGAGGGTCTGCCTTACTTTTAGAGGCTGCCTTAGTTTGAGGGGCTGCCTTAATTTGAGAGGCTGCATTAGTTTGAGGGGCTGCCTTTGGTTGAGGCGATGCATTAGTTTGAAAGTCTGCCTTTGATTGAGTGGCTGCATTAGTTTGAGGGGCTTCATTAGATTGTGGGTCTGCATTATTTTGAGGGGCTGCATTATTTTGAGGGATTGCCTCAGTTTGAGGGGCTGCCTTAGTTTGAGGGGTTAGCTTAGTTTGAGGGGCTGCCTTAGATTGAGTGGCTGCATTAGTTTGAGAGTCTGCCTTAGTTTGATGTGATGCCTCAGTTTGAGGGGTTGGCTTAGTTAGAGGGGCTGCCTTAGTTTGAGGGGCTGCCTTAGTTTGAGGGGCTGCATTACTTTGAGGGGTTGCATTAGAATGAGGGGCTGCCTTAGATTGAGGGGCTGCATTAGTTTGAGGGAGTGCCTTAGTTTGAGAGGCTGCCTTACTTTGAGGGGCTGCCTTAGATTGAGCGGCTGCCTTAATTTGATAGGCTGCCTTAGTTTGAGCGTCTGGCTTAGTTTGAGCGGCTGCCTCACCTTGAGAGTGTGCATTAGTTTGAGCGGCTGCCTTAGTTTGAGGGGCTGCCTTAGTTTGAGAGTCTTCCTTAGTTTGAGCGGCTGCCTTAGTTTGAGGGTCTGCCTTACTTTTAGAGGCTTCCTTAGTTTGAGGGGCTGCCTTAATTTGAGCGGCTGCATTAGTTTGAGGGGCTGCCTTTGGTTGAGGCGCTCCCTTAGTTTGAGAGTCTGCCTTAGTATGAGAGTCTGCCTTAGTTTGAGCGGGCTGCCTTAGTTTGAGGGTCTGCCTTACTTTTTGAGGCTTCCTTAGCTTGAGGGGCTGCCTTAATTTGAGCGGCTGCATTAGTTTGAGGGGCTGCCTTTGGTTGAGGCGCTCCCTTAGTTTGAGGGTCTGCCTTACTATGACAGGCTGCCTTAGTTTCAGCGGCAGCGTTAGTTTGAGGGGCTGCCTGAGTTTGAGGGGCTGCCTTAGTTTGAGGGGCTGCCTTAGTTTGAGCGGCTGCATTAGTTTGAGAGTCTGCCTTTGATTGAGTGGCTGCATTAGTTTGAGGGGCTGACTTAGTTTGAGGGGCTGACGTAGTTTGAGGGGCTGCATTTGTTTGATGGGCTGCCTTAGATTGAGGGGCTGCATTAGTTTGAGGGGCTGCCTTAGTTTGAGGGGCTGCCTTAGATTGAGGGGCTGCATTAGTTTGAGCGGCTGCCTTAGTTTGAGGGGCTGCCTTAGTTTGAGGGGCTGCCTCAGATTGAGCGGCTGACTTAGTTTGAGAGGCTGCCTTAGTTTAAGAGTCTGCCTTAGTTTGAGTGGCTGCCTTAGTTTGAGGGGTTGCCTTAGTTTGAGAGTCTGCCTCAGTTTGAGCGGCTGCCTTAGTTTGACAGGCTGCCTTAGTTTCAGCGGCTGCCTTAGTTTGAGAGGCTGCCTGAGTTTGAGGGGCTGCCTTAGTTTGAGCGGCTGCATTAGTTTGAGGGGCTGCCTTTGGTTGAGGCGCTCCATTAGTTTGGAGTGCTGCCTTACTTTAAGGGGCAGCGTCAGTTTGAGAGTCTGCCTTAGTTTGAGGGGCTGCCTTAGTTTGAGGGGTTGGCTTAGTTTGAGGGGCTGCTTTTGATTGAGTGGCTGCATTAGTTTGAGAGTCTGCCTTTGATTGAGTGGCTGCATTAGTTTGAGGGGCTGCCTTAGATTGAGGGGCTGCCTTAGTTTGAGCGGCTGCCTTAATTTGAGAGGCTGCCTTAGTTTGAGCGTCTGGCTTAGTTTGAGCGGCTGCCTCAGTTTGAGAGTGTGCATTAGTTTGAGCGGCTGCCTTAGTTTGAGGGGCTGCCTTAGTTTGAGAGTCTTCCTTAGTTTGAGCGGCTGCCTTAGTTTGAGGGTCTGCCTTACTTTTAGAGGCTTCCTTAGTTTGAGGGGCTGCCTTAATTTGAGCGGCTGCATTAGTTTGAGGGGCTGCCTTTGGTTGAGGCGCTCCCTTAGTTTGAGAGTCTGCCTTAGTTTGAGAGTCTGCCTTAGTTTGAGCGGCTGCCTTAGTTTGAGGGTCTGCCTTACTTTTTGAGGCTGCCTTAGCTTGAGGGGCTGCCTTAATTTGAGCGGCTGCATTAGTTTGAGGGGCTGCCTTTGGTTGAGGCGCTCCCTTAGTTTGAGGGTCTGCCTTAGTTTGAGTGGGTGCATTAGTTTGAGGGGCTGCCTTAGATTGAGGGGCTGCATTAGGTTGAGGGGCTGCATTAGTTTGAGGGGCTGCATTAGTTTGAGGGGCTGCCTTATTTTGAGGGGCTGCCTTAGATAGAGTTCTGCATTAGTTTGAGGGGCTGCATTAGTTTAAGGGGCAGCCTTAGTTTGAGAGGCTGCCTAAGTTTGAGGGGCTGCCTTCGTTTGACAGTCTGCCATAGTTTGAGGGGCTGCCTTAATTTGAGCGGCTGCCTTTGTTTGAGGGGCTGCATTAGTTTGAGCGACTGTCTTAGTTTGAGGGGCTGCCTTAGATTGAGGGGCACAATTAGTTTGAGGGGGTGCCTTAGATTGAAGGGCTGCATTAGTTTGAGGGCGTGCCTTAGTTTGAGAGGCTGCCTTAGTTTGAGGGGCTGCCTTAGTTTGAGGGGCTGCCTTAATTTGAGCGGCTGCATTAGTTTGAGGGGCTGACTTTGGTTGAGGCGCTCCCTTAGTTTGAGCGGCTGCATTAGTTTGAGGGTCTGCCTTTGATTGAGTGGCTGCATTAGTTTGAGGGGCGGACTTACTTTGAGGGGCTGACTTAGTTGGAGGGGCTGCATTTGTTTCAGGGGCTGCCTTAGATTGAGGGGCTGCATTAGTTTGAGGGGCTGCCTTAGTTTGAGAGGCTTCCTTAGATTGAGGGGCTGCATTAGTTTGAGGTTCTGCCTTTGTTTGAGTGTCTGCCTTAGTTTGAGCGGCTGCCATCGTTTGAGGGTCTGCCTAACTTTGAGAGGCTGCCTTCGTTTGACAGGCTGCTTTAGTTTGAGCGGCTGCCTTAGATTGAGAGGCTGCCTGTGTTTGAGGGGCTGCCTTAGTTGGAGCAGCTGCATTAGTTTGAGTGGCTGCCTTTGGTTGAGGCGCTCCCTTAGTTTGAGGGTCTGCTTTACTTTGAGAGGCTGCCGTGGTTTGACAGTCTGCCTTAGTTTTAGGGGCTGCCTTAGTTTGAGAGTATGCCTGAGTTTGAGGGGCTGCCTTAGTTTGAGCGGCTGCATTAGTTTGAGGGGTAGGCTTAGTTTGAGGGGCTGCCTTTGATTCAGTGGCTGCATTAGTTTGAGAGACTGCCTATGATTGAGTGCTTGCATCAGTTTGAGGGGCTGACTTAGTTTGAGGGGCTGCATTAGTTTGATGGGCTTCTTTAGTTTGAGCGGCTGCCCTAGTTGAGGGACTGCCTTAGATTGAGGGGCTGCTTTAGTTTGAGCGGATGCCTCAGTTTGAGGGGCTACCTTAGTTTGAGGGGCAGCCTTAGATTGAGCGGCTGACTTAGTTTTAGAGGTTGGCTTAGTTTGAGTCTGCCTTAGTTTGAGGGGCTGCCTTAATTTGAGCGGCTGCCTTAGTTTGAGAGTCTGCCTTAGTTTGAGCGGCTGCTTTGGTTTGAGGTACTGCCTTACTTTGAGAGGCTGCCTGAGTTTGAGGTGCTGCCTTAGACTGAGGGGCTGCATTAGTTTGAGCGGCTGCATTAATTTGAGGGGTTTCCTTTGGTTGAGGCGCTCCCTTAGTTTGTGGGGCTGCTTTACTTTAAAGGGCAGCATTAGTTTCAGAGTCTGCCTTAGTTTGATGGGCTGCCTTAGTTTGAGGGGTTCGCTTAGTTTGAGGGGCTGCATTTGATTGAGTGGCTGCATTAGTTTGAGAGTCTGCCTTTGATTGAGTGGCTGCATTATTTTGAGGGGCTGCCTTAGATTGAGGGGCTGCATTAGTTTGAGGGACTGCATTAGTTTGAGGGGCTGCATTAGTTTGAGGTGCTGCCATAGTTTGAGGGGCTGCCTTAGATTGAGGGGCTGCATTAGTTTGATGGGCTGCTTTAGTTTGAGCGGCTGCCTTAGTTGAGCGGCTGCCTTAGTTTGAGAGGCTGCATTAGTTAGAGCGGCTGTCTTAGTTTGAGGGGCTGCCTTAGTTTGAGGGGCTGCCTTAGATTGAGGGGCTGCATTAGTTTGAGGGGCTGCCTTAGTTTGAGGGGCTGCCTTAGATTGAGGGGCTGCATTAGTTTGAGCGGCTGCCTTAGTTTGAGGGGCTGCCTTAGTTTGAGGGGCTGCCTCAGATTGAGCGGCTGACTTAGTTTGAGAGGCTGCCTTAGTTTAAGAGTCTGCCTTAGTTTGAGTGGCTGCCTTAGTTTGAGGGGTTGCCTTAGTTTGAGAGTCTGCCTCAGTTTGAGCGGCTGCCTTAGTTTGACAGGCTGCCTTAGTTTCAGCGGCTGCCTTAGTTTGAGAGGCTGCCTGAGTTTGAGGGGCTGCCTTAGTTTGAGCGGCTGCATTAGTTTGAGGGGCTGCCTTTGGTTGAGGCGCTCCATTAGTTTGGAGTGCTGCCTTACTTTAAGGGGCAGCGTCAGTTTGAGAGTCTGCCTTAGTTTGAGGGGCTGCCTTAGTTTGAGGGGTTGGCTTAGTTTGAGGGGCTGCTTTTGATTGAGTGGCTGCATTAGTTTGAGAGTCTGCCTTTGATTGAGTGGCTGCATTAGTTTGAGGGGCTGCCTTAGATTGAGGGGCTGCCTTAGTTTGAGCGGCTGCCTTAATTTGAGAGGCTGCCTTAGTTTGAGCGTCTGGCTTAGTTTGAGCGGCTGCCTCAGTTTGAGAGTGTGCATTAGTTTGAGCGGCTGCCTTAGTTTGAGGGGCTGCCTTAGTTTGAGAGTCTTCCTTAGTTTGAGCGGCTGCCTTAGTTTGAGGGTCTGCCTTACTTTTAGAGGCTTCCTTAGTTTGAGGGGCTGCCTTAATTTGAGCGGCTGCATTAGTTTGAGGGGCTGCCTTTGGTTGAGGCGCTCCCTTAGTTTGAGAGTCTGCCTTAGTTTGAGAGTCTGCCTTAGTTTGAGCGGCTGCCTTAGTTTGAGGGTCTGCCTTACTTTTTGAGGCTGCCTTAGCTTGAGGGGCTGCCTTAATTTGAGCGGCTGCATTAGTTTGAGGGGCTGCCTTTGGTTGAGGCGCTCCCTTAGTTTGAGGGTCTGCCTTAGTTTGAGTGGGTGCATTAGTTTGAGGGGCTGCCTTAGATTGAGGGGCTGCATTAGGTTGAGGGGCTGCATTAGTTTGAGGGGCTGCATTAGTTTGAGGGGCTGCCTTATTTTGAGGGGCTGCCTTAGATAGAGTTCTGCATTAGTTTGAGGGGCTGCATTAGTTTAAGGGGCAGCCTTAGTTTGAGAGGCTGCCTAAGTTTGAGGGGCTGCCTTCGTTTGACAGTCTGCCATAGTTTGAGGGGCTGCCTTAATTTGAGCGGCTGCCTTTGTTTGAGGGGCTGCATTAGTTTGAGCGACTGTCTTAGTTTGAGGGGCTGCCTTAGATTGAGGGGCACAATTAGTTTGAGGGGGTGCCTTAGATTGAAGGGCTGCATTAGTTTGAGGGCGTGCCTTAGTTTGAGAGGCTGCCTTAGTTTGAGGGGCTGCCTTAGTTTGAGGGGCTGCCTTAATTTGAGCGGCTGCATTAGTTTGAGGGGCTGACTTTGGTTGAGGCGCTCCCTTAGTTTGAGCGGCTGCATTAGTTTGAGGGTCTGCCTTTGATTGAGTGGCTGCATTAGTTTGAGGGGCGGACTTACTTTGAGGGGCTGACTTAGTTGGAGGGGCTGCATTTGTTTCAGGGGCTGCCTTAGATTGAGGGGCTGCATTAGTTTGAGGGGCTGCCTTAGTTTGAGAGGCTTCCTTAGATTGAGGGGCTGCATTAGTTTGAGGTTCTGCCTTTGTTTGAGTGTCTGCCTTAGTTTGAGCGGCTGCCATCGTTTGAGGGTCTGCCTAACTTTGAGAGGCTGCCTTCGTTTGACAGGCTGCTTTAGTTTGAGCGGCTGCCTTAGATTGAGAGGCTGCCTGTGTTTGAGGGGCTGCCTTAGTTGGAGCAGCTGCATTAGTTTGAGTGGCTGCCTTTGGTTGAGGCGCTCCCTTAGTTTGAGGGTCTGCTTTACTTTGAGAGGCTGCCGTGGTTTGACAGTCTGCCTTAGTTTTAGGGGCTGCCTTAGTTTGAGAGTATGCCTGAGTTTGAGGGGCTGCCTTAGTTTGAGCGGCTGCATTAGTTTGAGGGGTAGGCTTAGTTTGAGGGGCTGCCTTTGATTCAGTGGCTGCATTAGTTTGAGAGACTGCCTATGATTGAGTGCTTGCATCAGTTTGAGGGGCTGACTTAGTTTGAGGGGCTGCATTAGTTTGATGGGCTTCTTTAGTTTGAGCGGCTGCCCTAGTTGAGGGACTGCCTTAGATTGAGGGGCTGCTTTAGTTTGAGCGGATGCCTCAGTTTGAGGGGCTACCTTAGTTTGAGGGGCAGCCTTAGATTGAGCGGCTGACTTAGTTTTAGAGGTTGGCTTAGTTTGAGTCTGCCTTAGTTTGAGGGGCTGCCTTAATTTGAGCGGCTGCCTTAGTTTGAGAGTCTGCCTTAGTTTGAGCGGCTGCTTTGGTTTGAGGTACTGCCTTACTTTGAGAGGCTGCCTGAGTTTGAGGTGCTGCCTTAGACTGAGGGGCTGCATTAGTTTGAGCGGCTGCATTAATTTGAGGGGTTTCCTTTGGTTGAGGCGCTCCCTTAGTTTGTGGGGCTGCTTTACTTTAAAGGGCAGCATTAGTTTCAGAGTCTGCCTTAGTTTGATGGGCTGCCTTAGTTTGAGGGGTTCGCTTAGTTTGAGGGGCTGCATTTGATTGAGTGGCTGCATTAGTTTGAGAGTCTGCCTTTGATTGAGTGGCTGCATTATTTTGAGGGGCTGCCTTAGATTGAGGGGCTGCATTAGTTTGAGGGACTGCATTAGTTTGAGGGGCTGCATTAGTTTGAGGTGCTGCCATAGTTTGAGGGGCTGCCTTAGATTGAGGGGCTGCATTAGTTTGATGGGCTGCTTTAGTTTGAGCGGCTGCCTTAGTTGAGCGGCTGCCTTAGTTTGAGAGGCTGCATTAGTTTGAGCGGCTGTCTTAGTTTGAGGGGCTGCCTTAGTTTGAGCGGCTGCCTTAATTTGAGAGGCTGCCTGAGTTTGAGGGGCTGCCTTAGACTGAGGGGCTGCATTAGTTTGAGCGGCTGTCTCAGTTTGAGGGCCTGCCTGAGTTTGAGCGGCTGCCTAAGTTTGTGGGGCTGCCTGAGTTTGAGCGGATGCCTTAGTTTGAGCGGCTGCCATAGTTTGAGCGGCTGCCTTAGATTGAGCGGCTGCCTTGGCTTGAGGGGCTGCATTAGTTTGAGCGGCTGCCTTAGTTTAAGGGGCTGCCTTAGATTGAGGGGCTGCATTTGTTTGAGGGGCTGCAGTACATTGAGGGGCTGCCTTAGTTTGAGGTGCTACCTTAGTTTGAGTGGTTGGCTTAGTTTGAATGGCTGCCTTTGATTGAGTGGCTGCATTAGTTTGAGAGTCTGCCTTCGTTTGCGGGGATGCCTTAGTTTGAGGTGTTGGCTTAGTTAGAGGGGCTGCCTTTGATTGAGTGGCTGCATTAGTTTGAGGGGCTGGCTTAGTTTAAGGGGCTGCCTTCGTTTGAGGGGCTGCATTAGTTTGAAGGGCTGCCTTGGAATGAGGGGCTGCCATAGATTGAGGGGCTGCATTCGTTTGAGGGGGTGCCTTAGATTGAGGGTCTGCATTAGTTTGAGGGGGTGCCTTAGTTTGAGAGTCTGCCTTAGTTTGAGGGGCTGCCTTAGTTTGAGCGCCTGCCTTAGTTTGAGTGTCTGCATTAGTTTGAGTGGCTGCCTTAGTTTCAGCGGCTGCATTAGTTTGATGGGCTGCCTTTGGTTGAGAGGCTGCCTGAGTTTGAGGGGCTACTTTAATTTGAGCGGCTGCATTAGTTTGAGGGGCTGCCTTTGGTTGAGGCGCTCCCTTAGTTTGAGGGTCTGCTTTACTTTGAGAGGCTGCCGTGGTTTGACAGTCTGCCTTAGTTTTACGGGCTGCCTTAGTTTGAGAGTATGCCTGAGTTTGAGGGGCTGCCTTAGTTTGAGCGGCTGCATTAGTTTGAGGGGTAGGCTTAGTTTGACGGGCTGCCTTTGACTGAGTGGCTGCATTAGTTTGAGAGTCTGCCTTTGATTGAGTGGTTGCATCAGTTTGAGGGGCTGACTTAATTTGAGGGGCTGCATTAGTTTGATTGGCTTCTTTAGTTTGAGCGGCTGCCTTAGTTGAGGGACTGCCTTAGATTGAGGGGCTGCATTAGTTTGAGCGGATGCCTCAGTTTGAGGGGCTACCTTAGTTTGAGGGGCAGCCTTAGATTGAGCGGCTGACATAGTTTGAGAGGTTGGCTTAGTTTGAGAGTCTGCCTTAGTTTGAGGGGCTGCCTTAATTTGAGCGGCTGCCTTAGTTTGAGAGTCTGCCTTCGTTTGAGCGGCTGCCTTAGTTTGAGGGTCTGCCTTACTTTGAGAGGCTGCCTGAGTTTGAGGGACTCCCTTGGTTTGAGCGGCTGCATTAATTTGAGGGGTTGCCTTTGGTTGAGGCGCTCCCTTAATTTGTGGGGCTGCTTTACTTTAAAGGGCAGCATTAGTTTGAGAGTCTGCCTTAGTTTGATGGGCTGCCTTAGTTTGAGGGGTTCGCTTAGTTTGAGGGGCTGCATTTGATTGAGTGGCTGCATTAGTTTGAGAGTCTGCCTTTGATTGAGTGGCTGCATTATTTTGAGGGGCTGCCTTAGATTGAGGGGCTGCATTAGTTTGAGGGACTGCATTAGTTTGAGGGGCTGCATTAGTTTGAGGTGCTGCCATAGTTTGAGGGTCTGCCTAAGTTTGAGGGGCTGCATTAGTTTGAGCGGCTGTCTTAGTTTGAGGGGCTGCCTTACTTTGAGTGGCTGCCTTAATTTGAGAGGCTGCCTGAGTTTGAGGGGCTGCCTTCGTTTGAGCGGATGCCTTAGTTTGAGCGGCTGCCATAGTTTGAGCGGCTGCCTTAGATTGAGCGGCTGCCTTGGTTTGAGGGGCTGCATTAGTTTGAGGGGCTGCCTTAGTTTGAGGGGCTGCCTTAGTTTGAGGGGCTGCCTTAGATTGAGGGGCTGCATTTGTTTGAGGGGCTGCAGTACTTTGAGGGGCTGCCTTAGTTTGAGGTGCTACCTTAGTTTGAGTGGTTGGCTTAGTTTGAATGGCTGCCTTTGATTGAGTGGCTGCATTAGTTTGAGAGTCTGCCTTCGTTTGCGGGGATGCCTTAGTTTGAGGTGTTGGCTTAGTTAGAGGGGCTGCCTTTGATTGAGTGGCTGCATTAGTTTGAGGGGCTGGCTTAGTTTAAGGGGCTGCCTTCGTTTGAGGGCCTGCATTAGTTTGAGGGGCTGCCTTGGAATGAGGGGCTGCCATAGATTGAGGGGCTGCATTCGTTTGAGGGGGTGCCTTAGATTGAGGGTCCGCATTAGTTTGAGGGGGTGCCTCAGTTTGAGAGTCTGCCTTAGTTTGAGGGGCTGCCTTAGTTTGAGCGGCTGCCTTAGTTTGAGTGTCTGCATTAGTTTGAGTGGCTGCCTTAGTTTGAGGGGCTGCCTTAGTTTGAGCGGCTGCATTAGTTTGATTGGCTGCCTTTGGTTGAGAGGCTGCCTGAGTTTGAGGGGCTGCTTTAATTTGAGCGGCTGCATTAGTTTGAGGGGCTGCCTTTGGTTGAGGCGCTCCCTTAGTTTGAGTGTCTGCCTTATTCTGAGAGGCTGCCTAGTTTGACAGGCTGCCTTAGTTTGAGGGGCTGCCTTAGTTTGAGAGGCTGCCTGAGTTTGAGGTCTGCCTTCGTTTCAGCGGCTGCATTAGTTTGAGGGGTAGGCTTAGTTTTAGGGGCTGCCTTACTTTAAGGGGCTGCATGAGTTTGAGAGTCTGCCTTAGTTTGAGGGGCTGCCATAGTTTGAGGGGTTGGCGTAGTTTGAGGCGCTGCCTTTGATTGAGTGGCTGCATTAGTTTGAGAGTCTGCCTTTGATTGAGTGATTGCATTAGTTTGAGTGGCTGCATTAGTTTGAGGGGCTGCATTAGATTGAGGGGCTGCATTAGTTTGAGGTGCTGCATTAGTTTGAGGTGCTGCATTAGTTTGAGGGGCCGCATTAGTTTGAGGGGCTGCCCTAGTTTGAGGGTCTGCCCTAGTTTGAGGGTCTGCCTTGGATTGAGTTCTGCATTAGTTTGAGAGTCTGCCTTAGTTTGAAGGGCTGCCTTTGTTTGAGAGGCTGCCTTAGTTTGAGGGGCTGCCTTAGACTGGGCTGCATTAGTTTGATCGGCTCTCTCAGTTTGAGGGGCAGTTTAGTTTGAGTGGCTGCATTAGTCTGAGGGGCTGCCTTTGGTTGAGGCGCTCACTTAGTTTGTTGGGCTGCCTTACTTTAAGGGGCAGCGTCAGTTTGAGAGTCTGCCTTAGTTTGAGGGGCTGCCTCAATTTGAGAGGCTGCCTTAGTTTGAGCGGCTGCATTAGTTTGAGGTGCTGCCGTTGGTTGAGTGGCTACATTAGTTTGAGAGTCTGCCTTAGTTTGAGGGGCTGCCTTAGTTTGAGGGGCTGCCTTAGATTGAGGGGCTGTATCAGTTTGAGGGGCTGCATTAGATTGAGTTCTGCATTAGTTTGAGGGGCTGCCTTAGTTTGAGAGGCTGCCTATGTTTGAGGGGCTGCCTTAGTTTGAGAGTCTGCCATAGTTTGAGGGGCTGCCTTAATTTGAGCGGCTGCCTTAGTTTGAGGGGCTGCATTAGTTTGAGCGGCAGTCTTATTTTGAGGGGCTACCTTAGTTTGAGGGGCTGCCTTAATTTGAGAGGCTGCCTTAGTTTGAGCGGCTGCCTTAGTTTGAGCGGCTGCCTTAGTTTGAGCGTCTCCCTTAGTTTGAGAGTCTGCCTTAGTTTGAGCGGCTTCCTTAGTTTGAGGTGCTACCTTAGTTTGAGGGTCTGCCTTAATTTGAGAGACTGCCTTACTTTGAGCGGCTGCCTTAGTTTGAGCGGCTGCTTTAGTTTGAGGATCTGCCTTAGTTTGAGAATCAGCCTTAGTTTGAGCGGTTGCCTTAGTTTGAGCGGTTGCCTTAGTTTGAGGGTCTGCCTTACTTTTAGAGGCTGCCTCAGTTTGACAGGCTGCCTTAGTTTGAGAGGCTGCCTTAGTTTGAGAGGCTGCCTGAGTCTGAGGGGCTGCCTTAATTTGAGCGGCTGCATTAGTTTGAGGGGCTGCCTTAGGTTGAGGCGCTCCCTTAATTTGAGGGTCTGCCTTACTTTGAGAGGCTGCCTTAGTTTGACAGGCTGCCTTAGTTTGAGAGGCTGTCTTAGTTTGAGAGGCTGCCTAAGTTTGAGGGGCTGCCTGAGTTTGAGCGGCTGCATTAGTTTGAGGGATAGGCTTAGTTTGAGGTTCAGCCTTTGATTGAGTGGCTGCATTAGTTTGAGCGACTGCCTTTGATTGAGTGGCTGCATTAGTTTGAGGGGCTGACTTAGTTTGAGGGGCTGCATTTGTTTGAGGGGCTGCATTTGTTTGAGGGGCTGCATTTGTTTGAGGGGCTGCCTTAGTTTGAGGGGCTGCCTTAGATTGAGGGGCTGCATTAGTTTGATGGGCTGCTTTAGTTTGAGCGGCTGCCTTAGTTGAGGGGTTGCCTTAGATTGAGGGGCTGCATTAGTTTGAGCGGCTGCCTTAGTTTGAGGGGCTGCATTAGTTTGAGCGGCTGCCTTAATTTGAGAGGCTGCCTGAGTTTGAGGGGCTGCCTTAGACTGAGGGGCTGCATTAGTTTGAGCGGCTGTCTCAGTTTGAGGGCCTGCCTGAGTTTGTGCGGCTGCCTAAGTTTGAGGGGCTGCCTTCGTTTGAGCGGATGCCTTAGTTTGAGCGGCTTCCATAGTTTGAGCGGCTGCCTTAGATTGAGCGGCTGCCTTGGTTTGAGGAGCTGCATTAGTTTGAGGGGCTGCCTTAGTTTAAGGGGCTGCCTTAGATTGAGGGGCTGCATTTGTTTGAGGGGCTGCAGTACTTTGAGGGGCTGCCTTAGTTTGAGGTGCTACCTTAGTTTGAGTGGTTGGCTTAGTTTGAGGGGCTGCCTTTGATTGAGTGGCTGCATTAATTTGAGAGTCTGCCTTCGTTTGCGGGGATGCCTTAGTTTGAGGTGTTGGCTTAGTTAGAGGGGCTGCCTTTGATTGATTGGCTGCATTAGTTTGAGGGGCTGGCTTAGTTTAAGGGGCTGCCTTCGTTTGAGGGGCTGCATTAGTTTGAGGGGCTGCCTTGGAATGAGGGGCTGGCATAGATTGAGGGGCTGCATTCGTTTGAGGGGGTGCCTTAGATTGAGGGTCTGCATTAGTTTGAGGGGGTGCCTTAGTTTGAGAGTCTGCCTTAGTTTGAGGGGCTGCCTTAGTTTGAGCGGCTGCCTTAGTTTGAGTGTCTGCATTAGTTTGAGTGGCTGCCTTAGTTTGAGCGGCTGCATTAGTTTGATGGGCTGCCTTTGGTTGAGAGGCTGCCTGAGTTTGAGGGGCTGCTTTATTTTGAGCGGCTGCATTAGTTTGAGGGGCTGCCTTTGGTTGAGGCGCTACCTTAGTTTGAGTGTCTGCCTTACTATGAGAGGCTGCCTTAGTTTGACAGGCTGCCTTAGTTTGAGGGGCTGCCTTAGTTTGAGAGGCTGCCTGAGTTTGAGGTCTGCCTTCGTTTCAGCGGCTGCATTAGTTTGAGGGGTAGGCTTAGTTTTAGGGGCTGCCTTACTTTAAGGGGCTGCATGAGTTTGAGAGTCTGCCTTAGTTTGAGGGGCTGCCATAGTTTGAGGGGTTGGCTTAGTTTGAGGCGCTGCCTTTGATTGAGTGGCTGCATTAGTTTGAGAGTCTGCCTTTGATTGAGTGGCTGCATTAGTTTGAGGGGCTGCATTAGATTGAGGGGCTGCATTAGTTTGAGGTGCTGCATTAGTTTGAGGGGCTGCCCTAGTTTGAGGGTCTGCCTTGGATTGAGTTCTGCATTAGTTTGAGAGTCTGCCTTAGTTTGAGGGGCTGCCTTAGTTTGAGGGGCTGCCTTTGTTTGAGAGGCTGCCTTAGTTTGAGGGGCTGCCTTAGACTGGGCTGCATTAGTTTGATCTGCTCTCTCAGTTTGAGGGGCAGTTTAGTTTGAGCGGCTGCATTAGTTTGAGGGGCTGCCTTTGGTTGAGGCGCTCACTTAGTTTGTAGGGCTGCCTTACTTTAAGGGGCAGCGTCAGTTTGATGTCTGCCTTAGTTTGAGGGGCTGCCTCAGTTTGAGAGGTTGCCTTAGTTTGAGCGGCTGCATTAGTTTGAGGTGCTGCCTTTGGTTGAGTGGCTACATTAGTTTGAGAGTCTGCCTTAGTTTGAGGGGCTGCCTTAGTTTGAGGGGCTGCCTTAGATTGAGGGGCTGCATCAGTTTGAGGGGCTGCATTAGTTTGAGGGGCTGCATTAGTTTGAGGGGCTGCATTAGTTTGAGGGGATGCCTTAGTTTGAGGGGCTGCATTAGATTGAGTTCTGCATTAGTTTGAGGGGCTGCCTTAGTTTGAGAGGCTGCCTATGTTTGAGGGGCTGCCTTAGTTTGAGAGGCTGCCTTAATTTGAGCGGCTGCCTTAGTTTGAGGGGCTGCATTAGTTTGAGCGGCAGTCTTATTTTGAGGGGCTACCTTAGTTTGAGGGGCTGCCTTAATTTGAGAGGCTGCCTTAGTTTGAGCGGCTGCCTTAGTTTGAGCGGCTGCCTTAGTTTGAGCGTCTCCCTTAGTTTGAGAGTCTGCCTTAGTTTGAGCGGCTTCCTTAGTTTGAGGTGCTACCTTAGTTTGAGGGTCTGCCTTAATTTGAGAGACTGCCTTGGTTTGAGGGGCTGACTTAGTTTGAGCGGCTGCTTTAGTTTGAGCGGCTGCCTTAGTTTGAGAATCTGCCTTAGTTTGAGCGGCTGCCTTAGTTTGAGGGTCTGCCTTACTTTTAGAGGCTGCCTCAGTTTGACAGGCTGCCTTAGTTTGAGAGGCTGCCTTAGTTTGAGAGGCTGCTTGAGTTTGAGTGGCTGCCTAAATTTGAGCGGCTGCATTAGTTTGAGGGGCTGCCTTTGGTTGAGGCGCTCCCTTAATTTGAGGGTCTGCCTTACTTTGAGAGGCTGCCCTAGATGGACAGGCTGCCTTAGTTTGAGAGGCTGTCTTAGTTTGAGAGGCTGCCTGAGTTTGAGGGGCTGCCTGAGTTTGAGCGGCTGCATTAGTTTGAGGGATAGGCTTAGTTTGAGGTTCAGCCTTTGATTGATTGGCTGCATTAGTTTGAGAGTCTGCCTTTGATTGAGTGGCTGCATTAGTTTGAGGGGCTGACTTAGTTTGAGGGGCTGCCTTAGATTGAGGGGCTGCATTTGTTTGTGGGGCTGCCTTAGTTTGAGGGGCTGCCTTAGATTGAGGGGTTGCATTAGTTTGATGGGCTGCCTTAGTTTGAGCGGCTGCCTTAGTTGAGGGGCTGCCTTAGATTGAGGGGCTGCATTAGTTTGAGCGGCTGCCTTAGATTGAGGGGCTGCATTAGTTTGAGCGGCTGCCTCAGTTTGAGCGGCTGCCTCAGTTTGAGGGGCTGCCTTATTTTGAGGGGCTGCCTTAGTTTGAGGGGCTGCCTTAGTTTGAGAGACTGCCTTAGTTTGAGAGGCTGCCTTTGTTTGAGGGTCTGCCTTACTTTGAGAGGCTGCCTTAGTTTGACACGCTGTCTTAGTTTGAGAGGCTGCCTGAGTTTGAGCGGCTGCATTAGATTGAGGGGCTGCCTTTGGTTGAGGCCCTTCCTTAGTTTGAGGGGCTGCCTTACTTTAAGGGGCAGCATTAGTTTGAGAGGCTGCCTTAGTTTGAGGGGCTGCCTTAGTTTCTGGATTGGCCTTGGATTGAGGGGCTGCATTAGTTTGAGGGGCTGTCTTCGTTTGAGGGGCTGCCTTTGATTGAGTGGCTGCCTTAGATTGAGGGGCTGCCTTAGATTGAGGGGCTGCATTAGTTTGAGGGGGTGCCTTAGTTTGAGAGGCTGCCTTAGTTTGAGGGGCTGCCTTAGTTTGAGAGGCTGCCTTAGTTTGGGTGCTGTCTTCGTTTGAGTGGCTGCCTTAGTTTGAGGGGCTGCCTTAGTTTGAGGGTCTGCCTTAATTTGAGAGGCTGCCTTAGTTTGAGCGGCTGCCTTAGTTTGAGGGTCTGCCTTACTTTTAGAGGCTGCCTCAGTTTGACAGACTGCCTTAGTTTGAGAGTCTGCCTTAGTTTGAGAGGCTGCCTGGGTTTGAGGGGCTGCCTCAAGTTGAGCGGCTGCATTAGTTTGAGGGGCTTCCTTTGGTTGAAGCACTCCCTTAATTTGAGGGTCTGCCTTACTTTGAGAGGCTGCCTTAATGTGAGAGGCTGCCTTAGTTTGAGAGGCTGCTTGAGTTTGAGGGGCTGCCTTGGTTTGAGCGGCTGCATTAATTTGAGTGGTGGGCTTAGTTTGAGGGGCTGCCTTTGATTGAGTGGCTGCAGTAGTTTGAGAGTCTGCTTTTGATTGAGTGGCTGCATTAGTTTGAGGGGCTGACTTAGTTTGAGGGGCTGCCTTAGATTGAGGGTCTGCATTAGTTTGAGGGGGTGCCTTAGTTTGAGAGTCTGCCTTAGTTTGAGGGGCTGCCTTAGTTTGAGCGGCTGCCTTAGTTTGAGTGTCTGCATTAGTTTGAGTGTCTGCCTTAGTTTGAGCGGCTGCATTAGTTTGATGGGCTGCCTTTGGTTGAGAGGCTGCCTGAGTTTGAGGGGCTGCTTTATTTTGAGCGGCCACATTAGTTTGAGGGGCTGCCTTTGGTTGAGGCGCTACCTTAGTTTGAGTGTCTGCCTTACTATGAGAGGCTGCCTTAGTTTGACAGGCTGCCTTAGTTTGAGGGGCTGCCTTAGTTTGAGAGGCTGCCTGAGTTTGAGGTCTGCCTTCGTTTCAGCGGCTGCATTAGTTTGAGGGGTAGGCTTAGTTTTAGGGGCTGCCTTACTTTAAGGGGCTGCATGAGTTTGAGAGTCTGCCTTAGTTTGAGGGGCTGCCATAGTTTGAGGGGTTGGCTTAGTTTGAGGCGCTGCCTTTGATTGAGTGGCTGCATTAGTTTGAGAGTCTGCCTTTGATTGAGTGGCTGCATTAGTTTGAGGGGCTGCATTAGATTGAGGGGCTGCATTAGTTTGAGGTGCTGCATTAGTTTGAGGGGCTGCCCTAGTTTGAGGGTCTGCCTTGGATTGAGTTCTGCATTAGTTTGAGAGTCTGCCTTAGTTTGAGGGGCTGCCTTAGTTTGAGGGGCTGCCTTTGTTTGAGAGGCTGCCTTAGTTTGAGGGGCTGCCTTAGACTGGGCTGCATTAGTTTGATCTGCTCTCTCAGTTTGAGGGGCAGTTTAGTTTGAGCGGCTGCATTAGTTTGAGGGGCTGCCTTTGGTTGAGGCGCTCACTTAGTTTGTAGGGCTGTCTTACTTTAAGGGGCAGCGTCAGTTTGATGTCTGCCTTAGTTTGAGGGGCTGCCTCAGTTTGAGAGGTTGCCTTAGTTTGAGCGGCTGCATTAGTTTGAGGTGCTGCCTTTGGTTGAGTGGCTACATTAGTTTGAGAGTCTGCCTTAGTTTGAGGGGCTGCCTTAGTTTGAGGGGCTGCCTTAGATTGAGGGGCTGCATCAGTTTGAGGGGCTGCATTAGTTTGAGGGGATGCCTTAGTTTGAGGGGCTGCATTAGATTGAGTTCTGCATTAGTTTGAGGGGCTGCCTTAGTTTGAGAGGCTGCCTATGTTTGAGGGGCTGCCTTAGTTTGAGAGGCTGCCTTAATTTGAGCGGCTGCCTTAGTTTGAGGGGCTGCATTAGTTTGAGCGGCAGTCTTATTTTGAGGGGCTACCTTAGTTTGAGGGGCTGCCTTAATTTGAGAGGCTGCCTTAGTTTGAGCGGCTGCCTTAGTTTGAGCGGCTGCCTTAGTTTGAGCGTCTCCCTTAGTTTGAGAGTCTGCCTTAGTTTGAGCGGCTTCCTTAGTTTGAGGTGCTACCTTAGTTTGAGGGTCTGCCTTAATTTGAGAGACTGCCTTGGTTTGAGGGGCTGACTTAGTTTGAGCGGCTGCTTTAGTTTGAGCGGCTGCCTTAGTTTGAGAATCTGCCTTAGTTTGAGCGGCTGCCTTAGTTTGAGGGTCTGCCTTACTTTTGAGGCTGCCTCAGTTTGACAGGCTGCCTTAGTTTGAGAGGCTGCCTTAGTTTGAGAGGCTGCTTGAGTTTGAGGGGCTGCCTAAATTTGAGCGGCTGCATTAGTTTGAGGGGCTGCCTTTGGTTGAGGCGCTCCCTTAATTTGAGGGTCTGCCTTACTTTGAGAGGCTGCCTTAGATGGACAGGCTGCCTTAGTTTGAGAGGCTGTCTTAGTTTGAGAGGCTGCCTGAGTTTGAGGGGCTGCCTGAGTTTGAGCGGCTGCATTAGTTTGAGGGATAGGCTTAGTTTGAGGTTCAGCCTTTGATTGAGTGGCTGCATTAGTTTGAGAGTCTGCCTTTGATTGAGTGGCTGCATTAGTTTGAGGGGCTGACTTAGTTTGAGGGGCTGCCTTAGATTGAGGGGCTGCATTTGTTTGTGGGGCTGCCTTAGTTTGAGGGGCTGCCTTAGATTGAGGGGTTGCATTAGTTTGATGGGCTGCTTTAGTTTGAGCGGCTGCCTTAGTTGAAGGGCTGCCTTAGATTGAGGGGCTGCATTAGTTTGAGCGGCTGCCTTAGATTGAGGGGCTGCATTAGTTTGAGCGGCTGCCTCAGTTTGAGCGGCTGCCTCAGTTTGAGCGGCTGCCTCAGTTTGAGGGGCTGCCTTATTTTGAGGGGCTGCCTTAGTTTGAGGGGCTGCCTTAGTTTGAGAGACTGCCTTAGTTTGAGAGGCTGCCTTTGTTTGAGGGTCTGCCTTACTTTGAGAGGCTGCCTTAGTTTGACACGCTGTCTTAGTTTGAGAGGCTGCCTGAGTTTGAGCGGCTGCATTAGATTGAGGGGCTGCCTTTGGTTGAGGCCCTTCCTTAGTTTGAGGGGCTGCCTTACTTTAAGGGGCAGCATTAGTTTGAGAGGCTGCCTTAGTTTGAGGGGCTGCCTTAGTTTCTGGATTGGCCTTGGATTGAGGGGCTGCATTAGTTTGAGGGGCTGTCTTCGTTTGAGGGGCTGCCTTTGATTGAGTGGCTGCCTTAGATTGAGGGGCTGCCTTAGATTGAGGGGCTGCATTAGTTTGAGGGGGTGCCTTAGTTTGAGAGGCTGCCTTAGTTTGTGGGGCTGCCTTAGTTTGAGAGGCTGCCTTAGTTTGGGTGCTGTCTTCGTTTGAGTGGCTGCCTTAGTTTGAGGGGCTGCCTTAGTTTGAGGGTCTGCCTTAATTTGAGAGGCTGCCTTAGTTTGAGCGGCTGCCTTAGTTTGAGGGTCTGCCTTACTTTTAGAGGCTGCCTCAGTTTGACAGACTGCCTTAGTTTGAGAGTCTGCCTTAGTTTGAGAGGCTGCCTGGGTTTGAGGGGCTGCCTCAAGTTGAGCGGCTGCATTAGTTTGAGGGGCTTCCTTTGGTTGAAGCACTCCCTTAATTTGAGGGTCTGCCTTACTTTGAGAGGCTGCCTTAATGTGAGAGGCTGCCTTAGTTTGAGAGGCTGCTTGAGTTTGAGGGGCTGCCTTGGTTTGAGCGGCTGCATTAATTTGAGGGGTGGGCTTAGTTTGAGGGGCTGCCTTTGATTGAGTGGCTGCAGTAGTTTGAGAGTCTGCTTTTGATTGAGTGGCTGCATTAGTTTGAGGTGCTAACTTAGTTTGACGGGCTGCCTTAGTTTGAGGGGCTGCCTTAGTTTGAGGGGCTGCCTTAGTTTGAGAGACTGCCTTAGTTTGAGAGGCTGCCTTAGTTTGAGGGTCTGCCTTACTTTGAGAGGCTGCCTTAGTTTGACAGGCTGCCTTAGTTTGAGAGGCTGCCTGAGTTTTAGCGGCTGCATTAGTTTGAGGGGCTGCCTTTGGTTGAGGCCCTTCCTCAGTTTGAGGGGCTGCCTTACTTTAAGGGCCTGCCTTAGTTTGAACGGCTGCCTTAGTTTGAGGGGCTGCCTTAGTTTGAGGAGTGGCCTTGGATTGAGGGGCTGCATTAGTTAGAGGGGCTGGCTTAGTTTGAGGGGCTGCCTTAGATTGAGGGGCTGCATTAGTTTGAGGGGGTGCCTTAGCTTGAGAGGCTGCCTTAGTTTGAGGGGCTGCCTTAGTTTGAGAGGCTGCCTTAGTTTGGGGGCTGTCTTCGTTTGAGCGGCTGCCATAGTTTGAGGGGCTGCCATAGTTTGAGGGGCTGCCATAGTTTGAGGGGCTGCCATAGTTTGAGGGTCTGCCTTAATTTGAGAGTCTGCCTTAGTTTGAGCGGCTGCCTTAGTTTGAGCGGCTGCCTTAGTTTGAGGGTCTGCCTTACTTTTAGAGGCTGCCTCAGTTTGACAGGCTGCCTTAGTTTGAGAGTCTGCCTTAGGTTGAGAGGCTGCCTGGGTTTGAGGGGCTGCCTCAAGTTGAGCGGCTGCATTAGTTTGAGGGGCTGCCTTTGGTTGAGGCGCTCCCTTAATTTGAGGGTCTGCCTTACTTTGAGAGGCTGCCTTAATGTGAGAGGCTGCCTTAGTTTGAGAGGCTGCTTGAGTTTGAGGGGCTGCCTTAGTTTGAGCGGCTGCATTAATTTGAGGGGTGGGCTTAGTTTGAGGGGCTGCCTTTGATTGAGTGGCTACAGTAGTTTGAGAGACTGCCTTTGATTGAGTGGCTGCATTAGTTTGAGGGGCTAACTTAGTTTGAGGGGCTGCCTTAGATTGAGGGGCAGCAATAGATCTGGCAGTATTGGAGGGAGCATGGAGCTGGCAGTATTGGGGAGTACAGAGATCTGGCAGTATTGGAGGGAGCAGGGAGCTGGCAGTATTGGGGAGTACAGAGATCTGACAGTATGGGAGGGAGCAGGGAGCTGGCAGTATTGGTAGTAAAGAGATCTGGCAGTATTGTAGGGAGCAGGGAACTGGCAGTATTGCAGGGTGCAGGGAACGAGTAGTATTGGAAGATGCAGGGTGAAGGCAGTATTGAACGGTGCAGCGAGTGTGCAGTATTGGATGGAACATGGAGCTGTCAGCATTGCTGGGCGCAGGAAGCTGGCAGTATCGGGGTGTACAGAGATCTGGCAGTCTTCGAGGTAGCTTGAGCTGGCAGTATTGGAATGGGGTGGGAGTTGGCAGTATTTGAGCGAACAGGAAGCTGGCAGTATTGGAGGCTGCAGTGAGTTGGCAGTATTGGGGAGTACAGAGATCTGGCAGTATTGGAGGGAGCAGGGAGCTGGCAGTATTGGGGAGTAGAGAGATCTGGCAGTATTTGATGGAGCAGGGACTTGGCAGCATTGGGGAGTACAGAGATCTGGCAGTATTGGAAGGAGCAGGGAGCTGGCAGTGTTGGGGAGTACAGAGATCTGGCAGTATTGGAAGGAGCAGGGAGCTGGCAGTATTGGGGAGTCCAGAGATCTGGCAGTATTGGATGTAGCAGGGATCTGGAAGTATTGGGAAGTACAGAGATGTGGCGGTAATGGAAGGAGCAGGGAGCTGGCAGTATTGGGGAGTACAGTGATCTAGCAGTATTGGAGGGAGCAGGGATCTGGCATTATTGGAGGCGGCAGGGAGCTGTCAGTTTTACGGAGTACAGAGTTCTGGCAGTATTGGAAGGAGCAGAGGGCTGGCAGTATTGGCGGGAGCAGGGAGCTGGGAGTATTGTAGGGCGCAGCGAGTATGTAGTGTTGTAGGGAGCAAGGAGCAGGTAATGTTGTGGGGAGCAGGGAGCTGGCAGTATTGGAGGAAGCAGGGAGCTGGCAGTATTGCGGTGTCCAGAAATCTGGCTGTATTGGAGGGAGCAGGGAGCTGGCATTACTGGAGGGAGCAGGGTACTGGCAGTGTTGCGGAGTCCAGAAATCTGGTTGTATTGGAGGGGGAATGGAGTCGTAGTGTTGGAGGGAGCAGGGAGCTGGCATTACTGGAGTGAGCAGGGAGCTGGCAGTGTTGGGGAGTACAGAGATCTGTAAGTATTGGAGGAAGCAGGGAGCTGGCTGTATTGGGGTGCACAGAGATCTTGCATTATTGGAGGGGGCAGTGAGTTGTCACTATTGGAAGGAGGAGGGAGATGGCAGTATTGGAGGCTGCTGAAAGCAGGTAGAACTGGAGGGTGCAGGAAGTTGGCAGTATTGGAGGGAGCGGGGAGCTGGCAGTTTTGGAGGGACCTGGGAGCTGGCAGTATTGGAGGGGGCAGGGAGCTGACACTATTGGAGGGAGCAGGGAGATGACAGTATTGGAGGGGGCAGGGAGCTGGCAGTATTGGGGAGTACAGAGATCTGGCAGTATGGGAGGGAGCAGGGAGCTGGCAGTATTGGGAGTAAAGAGATCTGGCAGTATTGTAGGGAGCAGGGAACTGGCAGTATTGGAGGGTGCAGGGAACGAGTAGTATTGGAGGGTGCAGGGAGAAGGCAGTATTGAACGGTGCAGCGCGTTTGCATTATTGGATGGAACATGGAGATGGCAGTATTGGGGGGAGCAGGAAGCTGGCAGTATGGGAGGGAGCTGGCAGTATTGGAAGGTGCAGGGAACTGGTAGTATTGGAGGGTGCAGGGAACTGGCAGTACTGGAGGGTGCAGAGAACTGGTAGTTTTGGAGGGAGCAGGGAGCTGGCAGTATTGGGGAGTACAGATATCTGGCAGTTTTGGAGGGAGCAGGGAGCTGACAGCATTGCGGGGCGCAGGAATCTGGCAGTATGGGAGGGAGCTGGCAGTATTGGAAGGTGCAGGGAACTGGTGGTATTGGAGGGTGCAGAGAACTGGCAGCACTGGAGGGTGCAGAGAACTGGTAGTATTGGAGGAATCAGGGAGCTGGAAGTATTGGGAGAACAGCGGTCTGGCAGTATTGGAGGGAGCATGGAGCTGGAAGTATTGGGAAGTACAGAGATCTGGCAGTATTGGAGGGAGCAGGGAGCTGGCAGTATTGGGGAGTACAGAGATATGACAGGATGGGAGGGAGCAGGGAGCTGGCAGTATTGGTAGTAAAGAGATCTGGCAGTATTGTAGGGAACAGGGAACGAGTAGTATTGGCAGGTGCATTGTGAAGGCAGTATTGAACGGTGCAGCGAGTGTGCAGTATTGGATGGAACATGGAGCTGGCAGCATTGCCGGGCGCAGGAATCTGGCAGTATCGGGGTGTACAGAGATCTGGCAGTATTCGAGGTAGCATGCGCTGGCAGTATTGGAGGGAGGTGGGAGTTGGCAGTATTTGAGCGAACAGGAAGCTGGCAGTATTGGAGGCTGCAGTGAGTTGGCAGTTTGGGGAGTACAGAGATCTGGCAGTATTGGAGGGAGCAGGGAGCTGGCAGTATTGGGGAGTAGAGAGATCTGGCAGTATTTGATGGAGCAGGGACTTGGCAGCATTGGGGAGTACAGAGATCTGGCAGTATTGGAAGGAGCAGGGAGCTGGCAGTATTGGGGAGTACAGAGATCTGGCAGTATTGGAGGTAGCAGGGATCTGGCATTATTGGAGGCAGTAGGGAGCTGTCAGTATTGGAGGGAGCAGAGAGCAGGTAGTGTTGAAGGGAGCAGGGAGCTGGCAGTGTTGGAGGGAGCAGGGAGCTGGCAGTATTGGACGGAGCTGGGATTTGGCAGTATTGGATGGAGCAGGGAGCAGGTAGTGTTGTGGGCAGCAGGGAGCTGGCATTATTGGAGGGAGCAGGGAGCTGGCAGTATTGCGGAGTCCAGAAATCTGGCTGTATTGGAGGGAGCAGGGAGCTGGCAGTATTGGATGGAGCATTGGGTCGTAGTGTTGGAGGGAGCAGGGAGCTGGCATTACTGGAGGGAGCAGCGAGCTGGCAGTGTTGCTGAGTCCAGAAATCTGGATGTATTGGAGGGAGAATGGAGTCGTAGTGTTGGAGGGAGCAGGGAGCTGGCAGTATTGGGAGAACTGAGATATGTCAGTATGGTAGGGAGCAGGGAACTGGCAGTATTGAGGAGTACAGAGATCTTGCATTATTGGAGGGAGCAGGGAGTTGTCACTATTGGAAGGAGGAGGGAGATGGCAGCATTGGAGGGTGCTGGGAGCTGGTAGTACTGGAGGGCGCAGGAGGTTGGCAGTATTGGAGGGAGCGGGCAGCTGGCAGTTTTGGAGGGACCTGGGAGCTGGCAGTATTGGAGGGGGCAGGGAGCTGACACTATTGGAGGGAGCAGGGAGATGGCAGTATTGGAGGGGGCAGGGAGCTGGCAGTATTCCGGAGTACAGAGATCTGGCAGTATTGGAGGGAGCAGGGAGCTGGCAGTATTGGGGAGTACAGAGATCTGGCAGTATTGGAGGGAGCAGGGAGCTGGCAGTATTGGGAGTAAAGAGATCTGGCAGTATTGTAGGGAGCAGGGAACCGGCAGTATAGGAGGGTGCAGGGTACGAGTAGTATTGGATGGAACATGGAGATGGCAGTATTGGGGGGAGCAGGGAGCTGGAGCATTGGGGGGAGCAGGAAGCTGGCAGTATGGGAGGGAGCTGGCATTATTGGAAGGTGCAGGGAACTGGTAGTATTGGAGTGTGCAGGGAACTGGCAGTACTGGAGGGTGCAGAAAACTGGTACCATTGGAGGGAGCAGGGAGCTGGCAGTATTGGGAGAAAAGAGATCTGGCAGTATTGGATGGAGCAGGGAGCTGGCAGTTTTGGGGAGTACAGAGATTGGCAGTATTAGAGGGAGAAGTGAGCTGCCAGTATTGGAGGTAGACGTGACCTCCAGTATTGGAGGGAGAAGTGAGCTGGCAGTATTGGAGGGAGCAGTGAGCTCCAGTATTGGAGCAAGCAGGGAGCTGGCAGTATTGGGGAGTACAGAGATTGGCAGTATTGGAGGGAGAAGTGAGCTGGCAGTATTGGAGGGAGCAGTGACCTCCAGTATGGGAGGGAGACGTGAGCTGGCAGTATTGGAGCGAGCAGGGAGCTGGTAGTATTGGGGAGTGCAGAGATGTGGCAATATTGGAGCCAGCAGGGAGCTGGCATTATAGCGGAGTACAGAGATTGGCAATATTGGAGGGAGCAGTGATCTGGCAGTATTTGAGGGAGAAGTGAGCTGACAGTATTGGAGGGAGCAGGGAGCTGGCAGTATTGGAGGGAGCAGGGAGCTGGCAGTATTGGAAGGAGCAGGGAACTGGCAGTATTGGAGGGAGGAGTGAGCTGACAGTATTGGAGGGAGGAGTGCGCTGACAGTATTGGAGGGAGCAGGGAGCTGGCAGTATTTGATGGAGCAGGGAGCTGGCAGTATTGGGCAGTACAGAGACCTGGCAGTATTGGAGCGAGCAGCGAGCTGACAGTAGTGGAGGGAGCAGGGAGCTGGCAGTATTGGAGGGAGCAGGGTGCTGGCAGTATTGGGGAGTACAGAGACCTGGCATTATTGGAGGGAGCAGGGAGCTGGCAGTATTTGATGGAGCAGGGAGCTGGCAGCATTGCGGAGTACAGAGACCTGGCAATATTGGACGAAGCAGGGAGCTGGCAGTATTGGAGGGAGCAGGGAGCTGGCAGCGTTGGGGAGTACAGAGACCTGGCATTATTGGTGGGAGCAGGGAGCTGGCAGTATTTATTGGATCAGAGAGCTGGCAGTATTGCGGAGTACAGAGACCTGACAATATTGGAGGGAGCAGGGAGCTGGCAGTGTTGGAGGGAGCAGTGAGCTCCAGTATTGGAGGGAGCAGCGAGCTGGCAGTACTGGAGAATACAGAGATGTGGCATTGTTGGAGTGTCCAGGGAGCTGGCATTATTGGGGAGTACAGAGATCTGGCAGTATTGGAGGGAGCAGGGAGCTGGCAGTATTGGGGTGTAGAGAGATCTGGCAGTATTTGATGGAGTAGGGACTTGGCAGCATTGGGGAGTACAGAGATCTGGCAGGATTGGAAGGAGCAGGGAGCTGGCAGTATTGGGGAGTACAGAGATCTGGCATTATTGGAGGCAGTAGGGAGCTGTCAGTATTGGAGGGAGCAGAGAGCAGGTAGTGTTGAAGGGAGCAGGGAGCTGGCAGTGTTGGAGGGAGCAGGGAGCTGGCAGTATTGGACGGAGCTGGGATTTGGCAGTATTGGATGGAGCAGGGAGCAGGTAGTGTTGTGGGCAGCAGGGAGCTGGCATTATTGGAGGGAGCAGGGAGCTGGCAGTATTGCGGAGTCCAGAAATCTGGCTGTATTGGAGGGAGCAGGGAGCTGGCAGTGTTGGATGGAGCATTGGCGTAGTGTTGGAGGGAGCAGGGAGCTGGCATTACTGGAGGGAGCAGCGAGCTGGCAGTGTTGCGGAGTCCAGAAATCTGGATGTATTGGAGGGAGAATGGAGTCGTAGTGTTGGAGGGAGCAGGGAGCTGGCAGTATTGGGAGAACTGAGATATGTCAGTATGGTAGGGAGCAGGGAACTGGCAGTATTGAGGAGTACAGAGATCTTGCATTATTGGAGGGAGCAGGGAGTTGTCACTATTGGAAGGAGGAGGGAGATGGCAGCATTGGAGGGTGCTGGGAGCTGGTAGTACTGGAGGGCGCAGGAGGTTGGCAGTATTGGAGGGAGCGGGCAGCTGGCAGTTTTGGAGGGACCTGGGAGCTGGCAGTATTGGAGGGGGCAGGGAGCTGACACTATTGGAGGGAGCAGGGAGATGGCAGTATTGGAGGGGGCAGGGAGCTGGCAGTATTCCGGAGTACAGAGATCTGGCAGTATTGGAGGGAGCAGGGAGCTGGCAGTATTGGGGAGTACAGAGATCTGGCAGTATTGCAGGGAGCAGGGAGCTGGCAGTATTGGGAGTAAAGAGATCTGGCAGTATTGTAGGGAGCAGGGAACCGGCAGTATAGGAGGGTGCAGGGAACGAGTAGTATTGGATGGAACATGGAGATGGCAGTATTGGGGGGAGCAGGGAGCTGGCAGCATTGGGGGGAGCAGGAAGCTGGCAGTATGGGAGGGAGCTGGCATTATTGGAAGGTGCAGGGAACTGGTAGTATTGGAGTGTGCAGGGAACTGGCAGTACTGGAGGGTGCAGAAAACTGGTACCATTGGAGGGAGCAGGGAGCTGGCAGTATTGGGAGAAAAGAGATCTGGCAGTATTGGATGGAGCAGGGAGCTGGCAGTTTTGGGGAGTACAGAGATTGGCAGTATTAGAGGGAGAAGTGAGCTGCCAGTATTGGAGGTAGACGTGACCTCCAGTATTGGAGGGAGAAGTGAGCTGGCAGTATTGGAGGGAGCAGTGAGCTCCAGTATTGGAGCAAGCAGGGAGCTGGCAGTATTGGGGAGTACAGAGATTGGCAGTATTGGAGGGAGAAGTGAGCTGGCAGTATTGGAGGGAGCAGTGACCTCCAGTATGGGAGGGAGACGTGAGCTGGCAGTATTGGAGCGAGCAGGGAGCTGGTAGTATTGGGGAGTGCAGAGATGTGGCAATATTGGAGCCAGCAGGGAGCTGGCATTATAGCGGAGTACAGAGATTGGCAATATTGGAGGGAGCAGTGATCTGGCAGTATTTGAGGGAGAAGTGAGCTGACAGTATTGGAGGGAGGAGGGAGCTGGCCGTATTGGAGGGAGGAGTGAGCTGACAGTATTGGAGGGGGCAGGGAGCTGGCAGTATTGGAGGGAGCAGGGAGCTGGCAGTATTGGAAGAAGCAGGGAACTGGCAGTATTGGAGGGAGGAGTGAGCTGACAGTATTGGAGGGAGGAGTGCGCTGACAGTATTGGAGGGAGCAGGGAGCTGGCAGTATTTGATGGAGCAGGCAGCTGGCAGTATTGGGCAGTACAGAGACCTGGCAGTATTGGAGCGAGCAGCGAGCTGACAGTAGTGGAGGGAGCAGGGAGCTGGCAGTATTGGAGGGAGCAGGGTGCTGGCAGTATTGGGGAGTACAGAGACCTGGCATTATTGGAGGGAGCAGGGAGCTGGCAGTATTTGATGGAGCAGGGAGCTGGCAGCATTGCGGAGTACAGAGACCTGGTAATATTGGACGATGCAGGGAGCTGGCAGTATTGGAGGGAGCAGGGAGCTGGCAGTGTTGGAGGGAGCAGTGAGCTCCAGTATTGGAGGGAGCAGCGAGCTGGCAGTACTGGAGAATACAGAGATGTGGCATTATTGGAGTGTCCAGGGAGCTGGCATTATTGGGGAGTGCAGAGATCTGGCAGTATTTGAGGGAGCACGGAGCTGGCAGCATTGGGGAGTACAGAGATCTGGAAATATTGGAGCAAGCAGGGAGCAGGCAATATTGGGGAGTAAGGAGATCAGGCAGTATTGGAGGGAGAAGTGAGCTGGCAGTATTGGAGGGAGCAGGGAGCTGGCAGTTTACGAGGGAGCATGGAGCTGGCAGTATTGGAGTGAGGAGGGAGCTGCAGTATTGGGGAGTACAGAGATCTGGCAGTATTGGAGGGAGCAGGGAGCTGGCTGTATTGGGAGAGCAGAGATCTGGCAGTATTGGAGGGAGCAGGGAGCTGGCAGTATTCGGGAGTACAGAAATCTGGCAGTATTGGAGGGAGCAGTGAGCTGGCTGTATTGCAGGGAGTACAGAAATCTGGCAGTCTCGCGGGGAGCAGTGATCTGGCAGTATTGGAGGCAGCAGGGATCTGGCAGTATTGGAGGGAGCCGTGAGCTGGTAGTATTAGGGAGTACAGAGATCTGGCAGTATTGGAGGGAGCAAGGATCTGGCAGTATTGGAGGGAGCAGGGATCTGGCAGTATTGGGAGAACTGAGATATGTCAGTATGGTAGGGAGCAGGGAACTGGTAGTATTGGTGAGTACAGAGATCTGGCAGTAATGCGGGGAGCAGGGAGCTGGCAGTATTGGGGGGAGCAGGGATCTGGCAGTATTGGAGGGAGCAGTAATCTGGCAGTATTGGAGGGAACAGTGAGCTGGCAGTATTGGATGGAGCAGAGAGCTCCAGTATTGCAGTGAGCAGGGAACTGGCAGTTTTGGTGAGTACAGAAATCCGGCAGTAATGCGGGGAGCAGGGAGCTGGCAGTATTGGGGGGAGCAGGGATCTGGCAGTATTGGAGGGAGCAGTAATCTGGCAGTATTGGAGGGAACAGTGAGCTGGCAGTATTGGATGGAGCAGAGAGCTCCAGTATTGCAGTGAGCAGGGAACTGGCAGTTTTGGTGAGTACAGAAATCCGGCAATATTGCAGGGAGCAGGTGGCTGGCAGTGTTGGGGGGAGCAGGGAGCTGGCAGCTTTGGGGAGTACAGAGATCTGGCAGTATTGGAGTGAGCAGGGAGCTGGCAATATTGGGGAGTACAGAGATCTGGCAGTATTGGAGGGAGCAGGGAGCTGGCAGCCTTGGGGAGTACAGAGATCTGGCAGTATTGTGGGGAGCAGGTAGCTGGCAGTATTGGTGAGGACAGAGTTCTGGCAGTATTGGAGGGAGCACACAGTGGGAATTATTGGATGGAGCAGGGAGCTGGCAGCCTTGGGGAGTACAGAGATCTGGCAATATTGTAGGGAGCAGAGAACTGGCAGAATTGGGGAGTTCAGAGATCTGGCAGTATTGGAGGGAGCACACAGCGGGCATTGTTGGATGGAGCAGGGAGCTGGCAGTATTGGGGAGCACAGAGACCAGGAAGTATTGGAGGGAGCAGGGAGCTGGCAGTTTTGGAGAGTACAGATATCTGGTAGTATTGGAGGGAGCAAGGAGCTGGCAGAATTGGGGAGTACAGAGATCTGGCAGTATTGGAGGGAGCACGCAGTGGGCATTGTTGGAGGGAGCAGGGAGCTGGCAGTATTGGGCAGTACAGAGACCAGGAAGTATTGGAGGGAGCAGGGAGCTGGCAGTATTGGAGAGTACAGGTATCTGGTAGTATTGGCGGGAGCAGAGACTTGGCAGAATTGGGGAGTACAGAGATCTGGCAGTTTTGCAGGGAGCAGGGAGCTCCCTGTATTGGGGAGTACAGAGTTCTGGCAGTATTGTAGGGTGCAGGGAGCTCCCTGTATTGGGGAGTACAGAGATCTGGCAGTATTGGGGAGTATAGAGTTCTGGCAGTATTGGAGGGAGCTGGGAGCTGGCAGTATTGGGGAGCACAGAGATCTGGCAGTATTGGAGTGAGCAGGGAGATGGCCTTATTGGAGGGACCAGGGATATGGCAGTATTGGAGGGAGGAGAGATCCGGCAGTATTGGAGTGAGCAGGGAGCAGGCAGTTTTGGAGGGAGCAGGGAGCTGTCAGTATTGGAGGGAGCAGGGAGCTGGCAGTATTGGTGAGTACAGAGATCCGGCAGTATTGGAGTGAGCAAGGTGCTGGCAGTATTGGGGGGCACAGATATCTGGCAGTATTGGAGGGAGCAGGGAGCTGGCATTATTGGAGGGAGCAGAGAACTGGCAGAATTGGGGAGTTCAGAGATCTGGCAGTATTGGAGGGAGCACACAGTGGGCATTGTTGGATGGAGCAGGGAGCTGGCAGTATTGGGGAGCACAGAGACCAGGAAGTATTGGAGGGAGCAGGGAGCTGGCAGTTTTGGAGAGTACAGATATCTGGTAGTATTGGAGGGAGCAAGGAGCTGGCAGAATTGGGGAGTACAGAGATCTGGCAGTATTGGATGGAGCACGCAGTGGGCATTGTTGGAGGGAGCAGGGAGCTGGCAGTATTGGGCAGTACAGAGACCAGGAAGTATTGGAGGGAGCAGGGAGCTGGCAGTATTGGAGAGTACAGGTATCTGGTAGTATTGGCGGGAGCAGAGACTTGGCAGAATTGGGGAGTACAGAGATCTGGCAGTTTTGCAGGGAGCAGGGAGCTCCCTGTATTGGGGAGTACAGAGTTCTGGCAGTATTGTAGGGTGCAGGGAGCTCCCTGTATTGGGGAGTACAGAGATCTGGCAGTATTGGGGAGTATCGAGTTCTGGCAGTATTGGAGTGAGCAGGGAGATGGCCTTATTGGAGGGAGCAGGGATATGGCAGTATTGGAGGGAGGAGAGATCCGGCAGTATTGGAGTGAGCAGGGAGCAGGCAGTTTTGGAGGGAGCAGGGAGCTGTCAGTATTGGAGGGAGCAGGGAGCTGGCAGTATTGGTGAGTACAGAGATCCGGCAGTATTGGAGTGAGCAAGGTGCTGGCAGTATTGGGGGGCACAGATATCTGGCAGTATTGGAGGGAGCAGGGAGCTGGCATTATTGGAGGGAGCAGGGATATGGCAGTATTGGAGGGAGGAGGGAGCTGGCGGTATTGGAGGGAGCAGGGAGCTGGCATTATTGGAGGCAGCAGCGAGCTGGCATTATTGGAGGCAGCAGGGATATGGCAGTATTGGAGGGAGGAGGGAGCTGGCAGTATTGGAGGGAGCAGGGAGCAGGGAGCTGGCAGTATTGGGGAGTATAGAGACCTGGCAGTATTGGAGTGAGCAGGGAGCTTGCAATATTGGGTAGTGCAGAGATTTGGCAGTATTGGAGGGCGCGCAGGGAGCTGGCAGTATTGGAGGGCGCAGGGAGCTGGCGAGTATCGGAGAGTACGGAGGTCTGGCAGTATTGGATGGAGCAGGGAGCTAACAGTATTGGAGGGAGCAGGGAGCACGCAGTTGGCATTATTAGAGGGGGCAGGCAGCTGACAGTATTGGGGAGTACAGAGATCTGGCAGTACTGGAGGGAGCAGGGAGCAGGCAGGATAAGAGGGTGCAGCGACCTGATAGTATAGGAGGGAGCAGGGATTTGGCAGCCTTGGGGAGTGCAGAGATCTGGCAATATTGGAGTGTACAGAGCTCTGGCAGTGTTGGAGGTAGCAGGGTTCTGGCAGTATTTGAGGAAGCAGGGAGCTGGCAGCCTTGGGGAGTTCAGATATCTGGCAGTTTTGGAGGGAGCAGGGAGCTGTCTGTATTGGAGGGAGCAGGGATCTGGCAGCCTTGGGGAGTGCAGAGATCTGGCAATATTGGAGTGTACAGAGCTCTGGCAGTGTTGGAGGTAGCAGGGTTCTGGCAGTATTGGAGGAAGCAGGGAGCTGGCAGCCTTGGGGAGTTCAGAGATCTGGCAGTTTTGGAGGAAGCAGGGAGCTGTCAGTATTGGAGGGAGCAGGGAGCTGGCAGTATTGGTGAGTACAGAGATCCCGCAGTATTGGAGTGAGCAAGGTGCTGGCAGTATTGGGGAGCACAGATATCTGGCAGTATTGGAGGGAGCAGGGAGCTGGCATTATTGGAGGGAGCAGGGATATGGCAGTATTGGAGGGAGGAGGGAGCTGGCGGTATTGGAGGGAGCAGGGAGCTGGCATTATTGGAGGCAGCAGGGAGCTGGCATTATTGGAGGCAGCAGGGATATGGCAGTATTGGAGGGAGGAGGGAGCTGGCAGTATTGGAGGGAGCAGGGAGCTGGCAGTATTGGGGAGTATAGAGACCTGGCAGTATTGGAGTGAGCAGGGAGCTTGCAATATTGGGTAGTGCAGAGATTTGGCAGTATTGGAGGGCGCGCAGGGAGCTGGCAGTATTGGAGGGCGCAGGGAGCTGGCGAGTATCGGAGAGTACAGAGATCTGGCAGTATTGGATGGAGCAGGGAGCTAACAGTATTGGAGGGAGCAGGGAGCACGCAGTTGGCATTATTAGAGGGGGCAGGCAGCTGACAGTATTGGGGAGTACAGAGATCTGGCTGTACTGGAGGGAGCAGGGAGCAGGCAGGATAAGAGGGTGTAGCGTCCTGACAGTATAGGAGGGAGCAGGGATCTGGCAGCCTTGGGGAGTGCAGAGATCTGGCAATATTGGAGTGTACAGAGCTCTGGCAGTGTTGGAGGTAGCAGGGTTCTGGCAGTATTGGAGGAAGCAGGGAGCTGGCAGCCTTGGGGAGTTCAGAGATCTGGCAGTTTTGGAGGGAGCAGGGAGCTGGCATTATTGGAGGGAGCAGGGATATGGCAGTATTGGAGGGAGGAGGGAGCTGGCGGTATTGGAGGGAGCAGGGAGCTGGTATTATTGGAGGCAGCAGGGAGCTGGCATTATTGGAGGCAGCATTGATATGGCAGTATTGGAGGGAGGAGGGAGCTGGCAGTATTGGAGGGAGCAGGGAGCTGGCAGTATTGCGGAGTATTGAGACCTGGCAGTATTGGAGTGAGCAGGGAGCTTGCAATATTGGGTAGTGCAGAGATTTGGCAGTATTGGAGGGCGCGCAGGGCGTTGGCGAGTATCGGAGAGTACAGAGATCTGGCAGTATTGGATGGAGCAGGGAGCTAACAGTATTGGAGGGAGCAGGGAGCACGCAGTTGGCATTATTAGAGGGGGGAGGCAGCTGACAGTATTGGGGAGTACAGAGATCTGGCTGTACTGGAGGGAGCAGGGAGCAGGCAGGATAAGAGGGTGTAGCGACCTGACAGTATAGGAGGGGGCAGGGATATGGCAGCCTTGGGGAGTGCAGAGATCTGGCAATATTGGAGTGTACAGATCTCTGGCAGTGTTGGAGGTAGCAAAGTTCTGGCATTATTGGAGGAAGCAGGGAGCTGGCAGCCTTGGGGAGTTCAGAGATCTGGCAGTTTTGGAGGGAGCAGGGAGCTGTCAGTATTGGAGGGAGCAGGGAGCTGGCAGTATTGGTGAGTACAGAGATCCGGCAGTATTGGAGTGAGCAAGGTGCTGGCAGTATTGGGGAGCACAGATATCTGGCAGTATTGGAGGGAGCAGGGAGCTGGCATTATTGGAGGGAGCAGGGATATGGCAGTATTGGAGGGAGGAGGGAGCTGGCGGTATTGGAGGAAGCAGGGAGCTGGCATTATTGGAGGCAGCAGGGAGCTGGCATTATTGGAGGCAGCAGGGATATGGCAGTATTGGAGGGAGGAGGGAGCTGTCAGTATTGGAGGGAGCAGGGAGCAGGCAGTATTGATGAGTATTGAGACCTGGCAGTATTGGAGTGAGCAGGGAGCTTGCAATATTGGGTAGTGCAGAGATTTGGCAGTATTGGAGGGCGCGCAGGGAGCTGGCAGTATTGGAGGGCGCAGGGAGCTGGCGAGTATCGGAGAGTACAGAGATCTGGCAGTATTGGATGGAGCAGGGAGCTAACAATATTGGAGGGGGCAGGGAGCACGCAGTTGGCATTATTAGAGGGGGCAGGCAGCTGACAGTATTGGGGAGTACAGAGATCTGGCTGTGCTGGAGGGAGCAGGGAGCAAGCAGTATAAGAGGATGTAGCGACCTGACAGTATAGGAGGGAGCAGGGATCTGGCAGCCTTGGGGAGTGCAGAGATCTGGCAATATTGGAGTGTACAGAGCTCTGGCAGTGTTGGAGGTAGCAGGGTTCTGGCAGTATTGGAGGAAGCAGGGAGCTGGCAGCCTTGGGGAGTTCAGAGATCTGGCAGTTTTGGAGGGAGCAGGGAGCTGTCAGTATTGGAGGGAGCAGGGAGCTGGCAGTATTGGTGAGTACAGAGATCCGGCAGTATTGGAGTGAGCAAGGTGCTGGCAGTATTGGGGAGCACAGATATCTGGCAGTATTGGAGGGAGCAGGGAGCTGGCATTATTGGAGGGAGCAGGGATATGGCAGTATTGGAGGGAGGAGGGAGCTGGCGGTATTGGAGGAAGCAGGGAGCTGGCATTATTGGAGGCAGAAGGGAGCTGGCATTATTGGAGGCAGCAGGGATATGGCAGTATTGGAGGGAGGAGGGAGCTGTCAGTATTGGAGGGAGCAGGGAGCAGGCAGTATTGATGAGTATTGAGACCTGGCAGTATTGGAGTGAGCAGGGAGCTTGCAATATTGGGTAGTGCAGAGATTTGGCAGTATTGGAGGGCGCGCAGGGAGCTGGCAGTATTGAGGGCGCAGGGAGCTGGCGAGTATCGGAGAGTACAGAGATCTGGCAGTATTGGATGGAGCAGGGAGCTAACAATATTGGAGGGGGCAGGGAGCACGCAGTTGGCATTATTAGAGGGGGCAGGCAGCTGACAGTATTGGGGAGTACAGACATCTGGCTGTGCTGGAGGGAGCAGGGAGCAAGCAGTATAAGAGGATGTAGCGACCTGACAGTATAGGAGGGAGCAGGGATCTGGCAGCCTTGGGGAGTGCAGAGATCTGGCAATATTGGAGTGTACAGAGCTCTGGCAGTGTTGGAGGTAGCAGGGTTCTGGCATTATTGGAGGAAGCAGGGAGCTGGCAGCCTTGGGGAGTTCAGAGATCTGGCAGTTTTGGAGGGAGCAGGGAGCTGTCACCATTGGAGGGAGCAGGGAGCTGGCAGTATTGGTGAGTACAGAGACCTGGCAGTATTGGAGTGAGCAGGGTGCTTGCAATATTGGGTAGTGCAGAGATTTGGCAGTATTGGAGGGCGCGCAGGGAGCTGGCAGTATTGGATGGCGCAGGGAGCTGGCGAGTATCGGAGAGTACGGAGATCTGGCAGTATTGGATGGAGCAGGGAGCTAACAGTATTGGAGGGAGCAGGGAGCACGCAGTTGGCATTATTAGAGGGGGCAGGCAGCTGACAGTATTGGGGAGTACAGAGATCTGACTGTACTGGAGGGAGCAGGGAGCAGGCAGGATAAGAGGGTGTAGCGACCTGACAGTATAGGAGGGAGCAGGGATCTGGCAGCCTTGGGGAGTTCAGAGATCTGGCAGTATTGGGGGGAGCAGGTAGATTGCAGTATTGGGGAGTACAGAGCTCTGGCCGTGTTGGAGAGAGTAGGGTTCTGGCAGTATTGGAGGAAGCAGTCATCTGGCAGCCTTGTTGAGTGCTGAGATATGGCAGTATTGGAGGGTGCAGGGAGCTACCTGCATTGGGGAGTACAGAGATATGGCAGTATTGAAGGGAGCAGGGAGCTGTCAGCATTAGGGAGGACAGAGATCTGGCAGTATTGTGGGGAGCAGGTAGCTGGCAGTATTGGTGAGGACAGAGTTCTGGCAGTATTGGAGCAAGCACACAGTGGGCATTATTGGATGGAGCAGGGAGCTGGCAGCCTTGGGGAGTACAGAGATCTGGCAATATTGTAGGGAGCAGAGAACTGGCAGAATTGGGGAGTTCAGAGATCTGGCAGTATTGGAGGGAGCACACAGTGGGCATTGTTGGATGGAGCAGGGAGCTGGCAGTATTGGGGAGCACAGAGACCAGGAAGTATTGGAGGGAGCAGGGAGCTGGCAGTTTTTGAGAGTACAGATATCTGGTAGTATTGGAGGGAGCAAGGAGCTGGCAGAATTGGGGAGTACAGAGATCTGGCAGTATTGGAGGGAGCACGCAGTGGGCATTGTTGGAGGGAGCAGGGAGCTGGCAGTATTGGGCAGTACAGAGACCAGGAAGTATTGGAGGGAGCAGGGAGCTGGCAGTATTGGAGAGTACAGGTATCTGGTAGTATTGGCGGGAGCAGGGACTTGGCAGAATTGGGGAGTACAGATATCTGGCAGTTTTGCAGGGAGCAGGGAGCTCCCTGTATTGGGGAGTACAGAGTTCTGGCAGTATTGTAGGGTGCAGGGAGCTCCCTGTATTGGGGAGTACAGAGATCTGGCAGTATTGGGGAGTACCGAGTTCTGGCAGTATTGGAGTGAGCAGGGAGATGGCCTTATTGGAGGGAGCAGGTATATGGCAGTATTGGAGGGAGGAGAGATCCGGCAGTATTGGAATGAGCAGGGAGCAGGCAGTTTTGGAGGGAGCAGGGAGCTGTCAGTATTGGAGGGAGCAGGGAGCTGGCAGCATTGGTGAGTCCAGAGATCCCGCAGTATTGGAGTGAGCAATGTGCTGGCAGTATTGGGGGGCACAGATATCTTGCAGTATTGGAGGGAGCAGGGAGCTGGCATTATTGGAGGGAGCAGGGATATGGCAGTATTGGAGGGAGGAGGGAGCTGGCGGTATTGGAGGGAGCAGGGAGCTGGCATTATTGGAGGCAGCAGGGAGCTGGCATTATTGGAGGCAGCAGGGATATGGCAGTATTGGAGGGAGGAGGGAGCTGGCAGTATTGGAGGGAGCAGGGAGCTGGCAGTATTGGGGAGTATAGAGACCTGGCAGTATTGGAGTGAGCAGGGAGCTTGCAATATTGGGTAGTGCAGAGATTTGGCAGTATTGGAGGGCGCGCAGAGAGCTGGCATTATTGGAGGACGCAGGGAGCTGGCGAGTATCGGAGAGTACAGAGATCTGGCAGTATTGGATGGAGCAGGGAGCTAACAGTATTGGAGGGAGCAGGGAGCACGCAGTTGGCATTATTAGAGGGGGCAGGCAGCTGACAGTATTGGGGAGTACAGAGATCTGGCTGTACTGGAGGGAGCAGGGAGCAGGCAGGATAAGAGGGTGTAGCGACCTGACAGTATAGGAGGGAGCAGGGATCTGGCAGCCTTGGGGAGTGCAGAGATCTGGCAATATTGGTGTGTACAGAGCTCTGGCAGTGTTGGAGGTAGCAGGGTTCTGGCAGTATTGGAGGAAGCAGGGAGCTGGCAGCCTTGGGGAGTTCAGAGATCTGGCAGTTTTGGAGGGAGCAGGGAGCTGTCAGTATTGGAGGGAGCAGGGAGCTGGCAGTATTTGTGAGTCCAGAGATCCGGCAGTATTGGAGTGGGCAAGGTGCTGGCAGTATTGGGGAGCACAGATATCTGGTATTATTGGAGGCAGCAGGGAGCTGGCATTATTGGAGTCAGCATTGATATGGCAGTATTGGAGGGAGGATGGAGCTGGCAGTATTGGAGGGAGCAGGGAGCTGGCAGTATTGGGGAGTACAGAGATCTGGCTGTACTGGAGGGAGCAGGGAGCAGGCAGGATAAGAGGGTGTAGCGACCTGACAGTATAGGAGGGAGCAGGGATCTGGCAGCCTTGGGGAGTGCAGAGATCTGGCAATATTGGTGTGTACAGAGCTCTGGCAGTGTTGGAGGTAGCAGGGTTCTGGCAGTATTGGAGGAAGCAGGGAGCTGGCAGCCTTGGGGAGTTCAGAGATCTGGCAGTTTTGGAGGGAGCAGGGAGCTGTCAGTATTGGAGGGAGCAGGGAGCTGGCAGTATTTGTGAGTCCAGAGATCCGGCAGTATTGGAGTGGGTAAGGTGCTGGCAGTATTGGGGTGCACAGATATCTGGTATTATTGGAGGCAGCAGGGAGCTGGCATTATTGGAGTCAGCATTGATATGGCAGTATTGGAGGGAGGATGGAGCTGGCAGTATTGGAGGGAGCAGAGACCTGGCAGTATTGGAGTGAGCAGGGAGCTTGCAATATTGGGTAGTGCAGAGATTTGGCAGTATTGGAGGGCGCGCAGGGAGCTGGCAGTATTGGATGGCGCAGGGAGCTGGCGAGTATCGGAGAGTACAGAGATCTGGCAGTATTGGATGGAGCAGGGAGCTAACAGTATTGGAGGGAGCAGGGAGCACGCAGTTGGCATTATTAGAGGGGGCAGGCAGCTGACAGTATTGGGGAGTACAGAGATCTGGCTGTACTGGAGGGAGCAGGGAGCAGGCAGGATAAGAGGGTGTAGCGACCTGACAGTATAGGAGGGAGCAGGGATCTGGCAGCCTTGGGGAGTTCAGAGATCTGGCAGTATTGGGGGGAGCAGGTAGATTGCAGTATTGGGGAGTACAGAGCTCTGGCCGTGTTGGAGAGAGTAGGGTTCTGGCAGTATTGGAGGAAGCAGTCATCTGGCAGCATTGTTGAGTGCTGAGATATGGCAGTATTGGAGGGTGCAGGGAGCTACCTGCATTGGGGAGTACAGAGATCTGGCAGTATTGAAGGGAGCAGGGAGCTGTCAGCATTAGGGAGGACAGAGATCTGGCAGTATTGTGGGGAGCAGGTAGCTGGCACTATTGGTGAGGACAGAGTTCTGGCAGTATTGGAGCAAGCACACAGTGGGCATTATTGGATGGAGCAGGGAGCTGGCAGCCTTGGGGAGTACAGAGATCTGGCAATATTGTAGGGAGCAGAGAACTGGCAGAATTGGGGAGTTCAGAGATCTGGCAGTATTGGAGGGAGCACACAGTGGGCATTGTTGGATGGAGCAGGGAGCTGGCAGTATTGGGGAGCACAGAGACCAGGAAGTATTGGAGGGAGCAGGGAGCTGGCAGTTTTTGAGAGTACAGATATCTGGTAGTATTGGAGGGAGCAAGGAGCTGGCAGAATTGGGGAGTACAGAGATCTGGCAGTATTGGAGGGAGCACGCAGTGGGCATTGTTGGAGGGAGCAGGGAGCTGGCAGTATTGGGCAGTGCAGAGACCAGGAAGTATTGGAGGGAGCAGGGAGCTGGCAGTATTGTAGAGTACAGGTATCTGGTAGTATTGGCGGGAGCAGGGACTTGGCAGAATTGGGGAGTACAGATATCTGGCAGTTTTGCAGGGAGCAGGGAGCTCCCTGTATTGGGGAGTACAGAGTTCTGGCAGTATTGTAGGGTGCAGGGAGCTCCCTGTATTGGGGAGTACAGAGATCTGGCAGTATTGGGGAGTACCGAGTTCTGGCAGTATTGGAGTGAGCAGGGAGATGGCCTTATTGGAGGGAGCAGGTATATGGCAGTATTGGAGGGAGGAGAGATCCGGCAGTATTGGAATGAGCAGGGAGCAGGCAGTTTTGGAGGGAGCAGGGAGCTGTCAGTATTGGAGGGAGCAGGGAGCTGGCAGCATTGGTGAGTCCAGAGATCCCGCAGTATTGGAGTGAGCAATGTGCTGGCAGTATTGGGGGGCACAGATATCTTGCAGTATTGGAGGGAGCAGGGAGCTGGCATTATTGGAGGGAGCAGGGATATGGCAGTATTGGAGGGAGGAGGGAGCTGGCGGTATTGGAGGGAGCAGGGAGCTGGCATTATTGGAGGCAGCAGGGAGCTGGCATTATTGGAGGCAGCAGGGATATGGCAGTATTGGAGGGAGGAGGGAGCTGGCAGTATTGGAGGGAGCAGGGAGCTGGCAGTATTGGGGAGTATAGAGACCTGGCAGTATTGGAGTGAGCAGGGAGCTTGCAATATTGGGTAGTGCAGAGATTTGGCAGTATTGGAGGGCGCGCAGGGAGCTGGCATTATTGGAGGGCGCAGGGAGCTGGCGAGTATCGGAGAGTACAGAGATCTGGCAGTATTGGATGGAGCAGGGAGCTAACAGTATTGGAGGGAGCAGGGAGCACGCAGTTGGCATTATTAGAGGGGGCAGGCAGCTGACAGTATTGGGGAGTACAGAGATCTGGCTGTACTGGAGGGAGCAGGGAGCAGGCAGGATAAGAGGGTGTAGCGACCTGACAGTATAGGAGGGAGCAGGGATCTGGCAGCCTTGGGGAGTGCAGAGATCTGGCAATATTGGTGTGTACAGAGCTCTGGCAGTGTTGGAGGTAGCAGGGTTCTGGCAGTATTGGAGGAAGCAGGGAGCTGGCAGCCTTGGGGAGTTCAGAGATCTGGCAGTTTTGGAGGGAGCAGGGAGCTGTCAGTATTGGAGGGAGCAGGGAGCTGGCAGTATTTGTGAGTCCAGAGATCCGGCAGTATTGGAGTGGGCAAGGTGCTGGCAGTATTGGGGAGCACAGATATCTGGTATTATTGGAGGCAGCAGGGAGCTGGCATTATTGGAGTCAGCATTGATATGGCAGTATTGGAGGGAGGATGGAGCTGGCAGTATTGGAGGGAGCAGGGAGCTGGCAGTATTGGGGAGTATTGAGACCTGGCAGTATTGGAGTCAGCAGGGAGCTTGCAATATTGGGTAGTGCAGCGATTTGGCAGTATTGGAGGGCGCGCAGGGAGCTGGCAGTATTGGAGGGCGCAGGGAGCTGGCGAGTATCGGAGAGTACAGAGATCTGGCAGTATTGGATGGAGCAGGGAGCTAACAGTATTGGAGGGAGCAGGGAGCACGCAGTTGGCATTATTAGAGGGGGCAGGCAGCTGACAGTATTGGGGAGTACAGAGATCTGGCTGTACTGGAGGGAGCAGGGAGCAGGCTGTATAAGAGTGTGTAGCGACCTGACAGTATAGAAGGGAGCTGGGATCTGGAAGCCTTGGGGAGTGCAGAGATCTGGCAATATTGGAGTGTACAGAGCTCTGGCAGTGTTGGAGGTAGCAGGGCTCTGGCAGTATTGGAGGAAGCAGGGAGCTGGCAGCCTTGGGGAGTTCAGAGATCTGGCAGTATTGCGGGGAGCAGGTAGCTGGCAGTATTGGGGAGTACAGAGCTCTGGCCGTGTTGGAGAGAGTAGGGTTCTGGCAGTATTGGAGGAAGCAGGCATCTGGCAGCCTTGGGGAGTGCTGAGATATGGCAGTTTTGGAGGGTGCCGGGAGCTACCTGCATTGGGGAGTACAGAGATCTGGCAGTATTGAAGGGAGCAGGGAGCTGGCAGCATTAGGGAGGACAGAGATCTGGCAGTCCTGGAGGGAGCAGGGAGCAAGCAGTATTGGAGGGAGCAGGGAGATGGCAGCATTCGGGAGTACAGAGATCTGGCAGTCCTGGAGGGAGCAGGGAGATGGCAGTATTGGAGGGAGCGGAGAGCACGCAGTAGGCATTATTGGAGTGAGCAGGGAGCTGGCAGCATTGGGGAGTACAGAGATCTGTCAGTATCGATGGGAGCAGGGAGCTGGCAATATTGGAGGGGGCACGGAGATGGCATTATTGGAGGGAGCTCGGAGCTGGCAGTATTGGAGGGAGCAGGGATATGGAAGTATTGGTGGGAGCAGGGAGCTGGCAGTATTGGAGGGAGCACGGAAATGGCAGTTTTGGAGGGAGCAGGGAGATGGCAGTATTGGAGGGAGCAGGGTGCTGGCAGTATTGGAGGGAGCAGGGAGCACGCAGTTGTCATTCTTGGAGGGAGCTCGGAGCTGGCAGTATTGGAGGTAGCAGGGATATGGAAGTATTGGTGGGAGCAGGGAGCTGGCAGTATTGGAGGGAGCCGGGAGCTGGCAGTATTGGGGAGTACAGAGACCTGTCAGTATCGGTGGGAGCAGGGAGCTGGCAGTATTGGAGGGAGCAGGGAGATGGCAGTATTGGAGGGAGCACGGAAATGGCATGTTTGGAGGGAGCAAGGAGATGGCAGGATTGGAGGAAGCACGCAGTTGGCATTATTGGAAGGAGCAGGGAGCCGGCAGTATTGGGGAGAAAAATGAACAGGCAGTGTTAGAGGGAGCAGGGAGTTGGCAGTATTGGAGGGAGCACGGAGCTGGCAGTTTTTGTGGGAGCAGGGAGCACGCAGTTGTCATTATTGGAGGGAGCAGGGAGCTGGCAGTATTGGGGAGTAAAATGATCAGGCATTATTAGAGGGAGCAGGGAGTTGGCAGTATTGGAGGGAGCACGGAGCTGGCATTATTTTAGGGAGCAGCGGCCTGGCAGTTTTGGAGGGAGCAGGGAGATGGCAGTATTGGAGGGAGCAGGGAGCTCGCAGTATTAGAGGGAGCAGGGAGCACGCATTTGGCATTATAGGAGGGAGCAGGGAGCAGGCAGTATTGGGGAGTACAGAGACCAGGAACTATTGGAGGGAGCAGGGAGCTGGCTGTATTGGAGAGTACAGATATCTGGTAGTACTGGAGGGAGCAGGGAGCAGGCAGCATTGGCGGGAGCAGGGAGCTGGCAGTATTGGAGGGAGCAGGGAGCATGCAGTGGGCATTATTGGAGGGGGCAGGGAGCAGGCAGTATTGGGGAGTACAGAGACCAGGAACTATTGGAGGGAGCAGGGAGCTGGCAGTAATGGAGGGAGCAGGTAGCTGGCAGTATTGGGGAGTACAGAGATCAGGCAGTATTGGAGGGAGCAGGCATCTGGCAGCCTTGGGGAGTACAGAGATCTGGCAGCATTAGGGGGAGCAGGGATCTGGCAGTATTGGGGGTAGCAGGTAGAAAATTACAGCGCAGTACAGGCCCTTCGGCCCTCGATGTTGCGCCGACCTGTGAAACCATCTGACCTATACTATTCCATTTTCATCCATATGTCTATCCAATGACCACTTAAATGCTCTTAAAGTTGGCGAGTCTACTACTGTTGCAGGCAGGGCGTTCCTCGCCCCTACTACTCTCTGAGTAAAGAAACTACCTCTAACATCTGTCCTATATCTATCACCCCTCAACTTAAAGCTATGTCCCCTCGTGTTTGCCATCACCTTCCGAGGAAAAAGACGCTCACTATCCACCCTATCTATCCCACTGATTATCTTATATGTCTCTATTAAGTCACCTCTCCTTCTCCATCTCTCAACGAAAACAACCTCAAGTCCCTCAGCCTTTCCTCATAAGACCTTCCCTCCATACCAGGCAACATCCTACTAAATCACCTATGCAGCCTTTCCAAAGCTTCCACATCCTTCCGATAATGCGGTGACCAGAACTGCACGCAATACTCCAGGTGCGGTCTCACCAGAGTTTTGTACAGCTGCAGAATGACCTCGTGGCTCCGAAACTCGATCCCCCTACAAATAAAAGCGAATACACCATATGCCTTCTTCACAGCCCTATTAACCTGGGTAGCAACTTTCAGGGATTTATGCACCTGGACACCAAGATCTCTCTGTTCATCGACACTACCAAGAATCTTCCCATTAGCCCAGTACTCTGCATTCCTGTTGCTCCTTCCAAAGTGAATCACCTCACATTTTTCCGCATTAAACTCCATTTGCCATCTCTCAACCCAGCTCTGCAGCCTATCTATGTCCCTCTGTACCCTCCAACATCCTTTGGCACTATCCACAACTCCACCGACCGTCGTGTCATCCGCAAATCTACTAACCCACCCTTCTACACCCTCTTCCAGGTCATTTATAAAAATGACAAACAGCAGTGGCACCAAAACAGATCCTTGCGGTACACCACTAGTAACTAATCTCCAGGTGAACACTTGCCATCAACCACCACATTCTGTCTTCTTTCAGCTAGCTAATTTCTGATCCAAAGCTCTAAATCACCTTCAACCCCATAGTTCCGTATGTTCTGCAATAGCCTACCATGGGGAACCTTATCAAACGGCTTACTGAAATCCATATACACCACATCCACTGCTTTACCCTCATCCACCTGTTTGGTCACCTTCTCGTAAAACTCACTAAGGTTTGTGAGGCACGACCTACCCTTCACAAAACCGTGCTGACCATCGCTAATGAACTTATTATTTTCAAGATGATTATAAATCCTGTCTCTTATAACCTTTTCCAACATTTTACCCACAACCGAAGTAAGGCTCACAGGTCTATAATTACCAGGGCTGTCTCTACTCCCCTTCTTGAACAATGGGACAATATTTGCTATCCTCCAGTCTTCCGACACTATTCCTGTCGACAATGACGACATAAAGATCAAGGACAAAGGCCCTGCAATCTCCTCCCTGGCTTCCCAGAGAATCCTGGGGTAAATCCCATCTGGCCCAGGGGACTTATCTATTTTCACACTTTCCAAAATTGATAACACCTCCTCCTTGTGAACCTCAATCCCATCTAGCCTAGTAGCCTGAATTTCAGTATTCTCCTCAACAACATTTTCTTCCTCTACTGTAAATACTGACGCAAAATATTCATTTAACACTTCCCCTATCTCCTCTGATTCCACAGACAACTTCCCACTACTATCCTTGATTGGCCCTAATCTAACTCTAGTCATTCTGTTATTCCTGATATACCTAGAGAAAGCCTTCGGGTTTTCCCTGATCCTATCCGCCAATGACTTCTCGTGTCTTCTTCTTGCTCTTCTTAGCTCTCCCTTTAGATACTTCCTTGCAAGCTTGTAGCTCTCAAGCGCCCTAACTGAGCCTTCACGTCTCATCCTAACATAAGCCTTCTTCTTCCTCTTGACAAGCGCTTCAACTTCCTTAGTAAACCACGGCTCCCTGGCTCGACAACTTCCTCCCTGCCTCACAGGTACATACTTATCAAGGACACGCAATAGCTGCTCCTTGAATAAGCTCCACATTTCGATTGTTCCTATCCCCTGCAATTTCCTTCCCCATCCTACCCATCCTAAATCTTGCATAATCGCATCATAATTTCCTTTCCCCCAGCTATAATTCTTGCCCTGCGGTATATACCTGTCCCTGTCCATCGCTAAGGTAAACCTAACCGAATTGTGATCACTATCACCAAAGTGCTCACCTCCATCTAAATGTCACACCTGGCCGGGTTCATTTCCCGGTACCAAATCCAATGTGGCATCTCCCCTGGTTGGCCTGTCTACATACTGTGTCAGAAAACCCTCCTGCACACACTGGACAAAAAGTGACCCATCGAAAGTACTCGAACTATAGTATTTCCAGTCGATATTTGGAAAGTTAAAGTCCCCCATAACAACTACCCTGTTACTCTCGCCCCTGTCGAGAATCATCTTCGCTATCCTGTCCTCTACATCTCTGGAACTATTTGGAGGTCTATAAAGGACTCCCAACAGGGTAACCTCACCTCTCCTGTTTCTAAACTCGGCCCATACTCCCTCAGTAGACGAGTCCTCAAACGTCCTTTCTGTCGCTGTAATACTCTCCTTGATTAACAATGCCACACCTCCCCCTCTTTTACCATCTTCTCTGTTCTTACTGAAACATCTAAATCCCGGAACCTGCAACATCCATTCCTGCCCCTGCTCTGCCCATGTCTACGAAATGGCCACTACATCGAGATCCCAGGTACCAACCCAAGCTGCAAGCTCACCCACCTTATTCCGGATGCTCCTGGCGTTGAATTAGACACACTTTAAACCAGGTTCTTGCTTGCCAGTGCCCTCTTGCGTCCTTGTAACCATATCCCTGACCTCACTACTCTCAACATTCTGCACACTGGCACTACAATTTAGGTTCCCATTCCCCTGCTGAATTAGTTTAAACCCCCCCCCCCCCCCACCTCCCCCGAAGAGCACTAACAAATCTCCCGCCCAGTATATTGGTACACCTCTGGTTCAGGTGAAGACCATCCTGTTTGTAGAGGTCCCACCTACCCCAGAAAGAGCCCCAATTATCCAGGAAACCAAAACCCTCCCTCCTGCACCTTCCCTGCAGCCACATGTTCAACTCCTCTCTCTCCCTCGCTATCGCTTCGCTATCACGTGGCACGGGCAACAACCCAGACATAACAACTCTGTTTGTTCTCACTCTTAGCTTCCACCCTCGCTCCGTGAATTTATGTCTTAAATCCCCATCTCTCTTCCAACCTATGTCGTTGGTGCCTATGTGGACCACGACTTGGGGCTGCTCCCCCTCCCCATTAAGGATCCCAAAAACACGATCCGAGACATCACGAACCCTGGCACCTGGGAGGCAACATACCAACCGTGAGTCTCTCTCGTTCCCACAGAACCTCCTATCTTTTCCCCTAACTATAGAGTCCCCAATGACTAATGTTCTGCTCCTCTTCCCCCTTCCCTTCTGAGCAACAGGGACAGACTCTGTGCCAGATACCTGTACCCCATTGCTTACCCCTGGTAAGTCGTCCCCCGCAACAGTATCCAAAACGGTATACCTGTTGTTGAGGGAAACGGCCACAGGGGATCCCTGCACTGACTGCTGGTTCCCTCTCCGTCCCCTGACGGTAACCCATCTACCTACTTCTTTTACCTGAGGTGATACTACCTCCCCATAACTCCTCTCAATAACCTCCTCCACCTCCCGAATGATCTGAAGTTCATCCAGCTCCAGCTCCAGTTCCCTAACGCGGTTCTCGAGGAGCTGGAGTTGGGTGCACTTCCCGCAGATGCAGTCAGCAGGGACACTCTTGGCGACCCTTACCTCCTACATTCTGCAGGAGGTACATACAACTGCCTTAACTTCCATTCCCACTATTCCAAATTCCCAAAAAATCTACTGAAAAACCAAAAACCAAAAGTCAAAACTTGTTAGGTTCGCCATCCAACGGACAGAACTTCTTTAATAAAAAGCTTACCTTATCAACACACCAGAGTCATTCATTTTGGTTAGAGGAGGAGGGTGGGTGGGAGACACTACACATGTAGTGTCTCGGGTACAGCCACAACCCAAATATATAGTTCTTACTTACCCAGCAGTCCCCTGGTCCTCCGAAAACAAAAGGGAATTCACTTTTAAACTTACACTGAAATTGACTTCGCAGCAGTAAGCCCGCTCCCGCACCTCCGTTACTATCAAAGCTGCAGCCACCGAAACTAAAAGAAAGAGATTTTAAACAACCCAAATGTATAGTTTTTACTTACCCAGCAGTCCCCTGGTCCTCCGAAAACAAAAGAGAATTCACTTTTAAACTGACACTGAAATTGACTTCGCAGCAGTCAGCCCGCTCCCGCACCTCCGTTAATATCAAAGCTGCAGTCACCGAAACCCTAATAGATGGTCAGTATTGAGGGAGTGCGATACTGTCGGAGGGTCAGTACTGAGGGAGTGACATACTGTCGGATGGTCAGTACTGGTGGAGTGCCAGACTGATGGAGGGTCAGTACCGAGGGAGTGCCCTATTGTTGGAGAGTCAGTACTGAGCGAGCGCTGCCCTGTCGGAGGATCAGTACTGAAGGATGCTGCAGTGACAGGATGTTGGTGCTGATGGATTGCTGCACTGTCTGAAGATCAGTACTGAGGGAATGCAGCACTCTGCGACGGTCAGTACTGAGGGAGTGATGCACTGTTGTTGAGTCAGTAATGAGGGAGCGCTGCACTCTCAGAGTGTCACGACAGTGGGAGTGCTGCACTATCAGAAGGTCAGTACTGAGGGAGTGCTGCACCCTCAGAGTGTCAGTACAAAGAACAAAGAACAAAGATAATTACAGCACAGGAACAGGCCCTTCGGCCCTCCAAGCCTGCGCCGATCCAGATCCTCTCTCTAAACATGTCGCCTATTTTCTAAGGTTCTGTATCTCTTTTCTTTCGGCCCATTCATGTATCTGTCTAGATACATCTTAAAAGACTCCATCGTGCCAGCATCTACCACCTCCGCTGGCAATGCGTTCCAGGTGCCCACCACCCTCTGCGTAAAGAACTTTCCACGCATATCCCCCCTAAACTTTTCCCCTTTCAGTTTGAACTCGTGTCCTCTGGTAATTGAATCCCCAACTCTGGGAAAAAGCCTCTTACTATCCACCCTGTCTATACCTCTCATGATTTTGTACACCTCAATCAGGTCCCCCCTCAACCTCCGTCTTTCTAATGAAAATAATCCTAATCTGCTCAACCTCTCTTCATAGCTAGCGCCCTCCATACCAGGCAACATCCTGGTGAACCTCCTCTGCACCCTCTCCAAAGCATCCACATCCTTTTGATAATGTCGCGACCAGAACTGTACGCAGTATTCCAAATGTGGCCGAAGCAAAGTCCTATACAACTGTAACATGAACTGCCAACTCTTATACTCAATGCCCCGTCCGATGAAGGAAAGCATGCCGTATGCCTTCTTGACCACTCTATTTACCTGCGTTGCCACCTTCAGTGAACAGTGGACCTGAACACCCAAATCTCTCTGGACATCAATTTTCCCCAGGACTTTTCCATTTACTGTATAGTTCACTCTTGAATTGGATCTTCCAAAATGCATCACCTCGCATTTGCCCTGATTGAACTCCATCTGCCATTTCTCTGCCCAACTCTCCAATCTATCTATATTCTGCTGTATTCTCTGACAGTCCCCTTCACTGTCTGCTACTCCACCAATCTTGGTGTCGTCTGCAAATTTGCTAATCAGTCCACCTATACTTTCCTCCAAATCATTAATGTATATCACAAACAACAGTGGTCCCAGCACGGATCCCTGTGGAACACCACTGGTCACACGTCTCCATTTTGAGAAACTCCCTTCTACTGCTGCTCTCAGTCTCCTGTTGCCCAGCCAGTTCTTCATCCATCTAGCTAGTACACCTTGGACCCCAAGCGCCTTCACTTTCTCCATCAGCCTGCCATGGGGAACCTTATCAAACGCCTTACTGAAGTCCATGTATATGACATCGACAGCCCTTCCCTCATCAATCAACTTTGTCACTTCCTCAAAGAATTCTATTAAGTTGGTAAGACATGACCTTCCCTGCACAAAACCATGTTGCCTATCACCGATGAGCCCATTTTCTTCCAAATGGGAATAGATCCTATCCCTCAGTATCTTCTCCAGCAGCTTCCCTGCCACTGACGTCAGGCTCACCGGTCTATAATTACCTGGATTATCCCTGCTACCCTTCTTAAACAAGGGGACAACATTAGCAATTCTCCAGTCCTCCGGGACCTCACCCGTGTTTAAGGATGCTGCAAAGATATCTGTTAAGGCCCCAGCTATTTCCTCTCTCGCTTCCCTCAGTAACCTGGGATAGATCCCATCCGGACCTGGGGACTTGTCCACCTTAATGCCCTTTAGAATACCCAACACTTCCTCCCTCCTTATGCCGACTTGACCTAGAGTAATCAAACATCTGTTCCTAACCTCAACATCCGTCATGTCCCTCTCCTCGGTGAATACCGATGCAAAGTACTCGTTTAGAATCTCACCCATTTTCTCTGAGTCCAAGCATAACATTCCTCCTTTGTCCTTCAGTGGGCCAATCCTTTCTCTTGTTACCCTCTTTCTCCTTATATATGAATAAAAGGCTTTGGGATTTTCCTTAACCCTGTTTGCTAAAGATATTTCATGACCCCTTTTAGCCCTCTTGATTTGTCATTTCAGATTGGTCCTACATTCCCGATATTCTTTCAAAGCTTCGTCTTTTATCAGCCGCCTAGACCTTATGTATGCTTCCTTTTTCCTCTTAGCTAGTCTCACAATTTCACCCGTCATCCATGGTTCCCTAATCTTGCCATTTCTATCCCTCATTTTCACAGGAACATGTCTCTCCTGCACGCTAATCAACCTCTCTTTAAAAGCCTCCCACATATCACATGTGGATTTACCTTCAAACAGCTGCTCCCAATCTACATTTCCCAGCTCCTGCCGAATTTTGGTATAGTTGGCCTTCCCCCAATTTAGCACTCTTCCTTTAGGACCACTCTCGTCTTTGTCCATGAGTATTTTAAAGCTTACGGAATTGTGATCACTATTCCCAAAGTAGTCCCCTACTGAAACTTCAACAACCTGGCCGGGCTCATTCCCCAACACCAGGTCCAGTATGGCCCCTTCCCGAGTTGGACTATTTACATACTGCTCTAGAAAACCCTCCTGGATGCTCCATACAAATTCTGCTCCATCTGGACCTCTAACACTAAGCGAATCCCAGTCAATGTTGGGAAAATTAAAATCTCCTATCAACACCACCCTGTTGCTCCTATATCTTTCCATAATCTGTTTACATATTTGTACCTCTATCTCACGCTCGCTGTTGGGAGGCCTGTAGTACAGCCCCAACATTGTTACCGATCCCTTCCTATTTCTGAGTTCTGTCCATATTGCCTCACTGCTCGAGTCCTCCATAGTGCCCTCCTTCAGCACAGCTGTGATATCCTCTTTGACCAGTAATGCAACTCCTCCACCCCTTTTACCTCCCTCTCTATCCCGCCTGAAGCATCGATATCCTGGGATATTTAGTTGCCAATCATGCCCTTCCCTCAACCAAGTCTCAGTAATAGCAATAACATCATACTCCCAGGTACTAATCCAAGCCCTAAGTTCATCTGCCTTACCTACTACACTTCTTGCATTAAAACAAATGCACCTCAGACCACCAGTCCCTTTTTATTCATCATCTGCTCCCTGCCTGCTATTCCCCTTAGTCACACTGACTTCATTATCTAGTTCCTTACAGGCTTTTGTTACTACCTCCTTACTGTCAACTGACCTCAATTGGTTCTCATCCCCCTGCCACATTAGTTTAAACCCTCCCCAACAGCGTTAGCAAAAGCACCTCCAAGGACATTGGTTCCAGTCCGGCCCAGGTGTAGACCGTCCAATTTGTAATAGTCCCACCTCCCCCAGAACCGGTCCCAATGTCCCAAAAATCTGAACCCCTCCTTCCTGCACCATCTCTCAAGCCACGCATTCATCCTGACTATTCTTTCATTTTTACTCTGACTATCACGTGGCACTGGTAGTAATCCTGAGATTACTACCTCTGAGGTCCTACTTTTTAACTTGGCTCCTTCCTCCCTAAACTCTGCTTGTAGGACCTCATCCCGTTTTTTACCTATATCATTAGTGCCTATGTGCACAATGACAACTGGCTGTTCACCCTCCCCCTTTAGAATATTCTGCAGCCGATCTGAGACGTCCCTGACCCGTGCACCTGGGAGGCAACATACCATTCGGGAGCCTCGTTTTCGACCACAGAACCGCCTATCTACTCCACTTACAATCGAATCCCCTACGACTAAAGCCCTTCCACTCTTTTTCCCGCCCTTCTGAACAGCAGAGCCAGCCATGGTGCCATGGACCTGGCTACTGCTGCCTTCCCCTGGTGAGCCATCTCCCTCAACAGTATCCAAAACGGTATACTTGTTTTGGAGGGAGATGACCGCAGGGGACTCCTGCGCTGCCTTCCTGCTCTTTCTCTGCCTTTTGGTCACCCATTCCCTTTCTCCCTCAGCAATCCTAATCTGCGGTGTGACCAATTCACTAAACGTGCTATCCACGACCTCCTCAGCATCGCGCATGCTCCAAAGTGAGTCCATCCGCAGCTCGAGAGCCGTCATGCGGTCTAACAAGAGCTGCAGCTGGACACACTTCCTGCACGTGAAGGAGTCAGGGTCATCAGCCATGTCCCTGAGCTCCCACATTGAGCAAGAGGAGCATGATACAGGTCTGAGATCTCCTGCCATTTTTAATCTTAAGTTTAAACTTAGTTAAATGAAAAAGGAACGAAAAGTTTTTACCAATCACAATAAAACCAGAGAAATTGAAAAAGCCTTACCTTATAAACACCCCACCGAGTCCTTTTTTTTTTGGTTAGAGGAGGAGGGCGGGTGGGAGACACTACAAGTGTGGTGTCTCGGGTTCAGAAACCGCCCAAATATATAGTGTTTTACTTACCCAGCAGCCCCCTGGCCTCCGCCGAAAAACAAAAGGAAATTAAATTTACTTTCAAACTGACCTTCTCAGCTGCTCACTCGCTCACACTCTGCTCCCGAAAAAGCTGCTGCACTGAAAGGAAAGTTATTTTAAACCGCCCAAATATATAGTGTTTTACTTACCCAGCAGCCCCCTGGCCTCCGCCGAAAAACAAAAGGAAATTAAATTTACTTTCAAACTGACCTTCCCAGCTGCTCACTCGCTCATACTCTGCTCCCGAAAAAGCTGCTGCACTGAAAGGAAAGTTATTTTAAACCGGCCAAATATATAGTGTTTTACTTACCCAGCAGCCCCCTGGCCTCCGCCGAAAAACAAAAGGAAATTAAATTTACTTTCAAACTGACCTTCCCAGCTGCTCACTCGCTCACACTCTGCTCCCGAAAAAGCTGCTGCACTGAAAGCTGAGGGACTGTTGCATTGTTGTTGATTCAGTACTGAGGGAGTGCTGCACTGTCAGAGGGTCAGTACAAAGTGTGTGCTGCATTGTTCTTGAGTCAGTACGGGAGAAATGCTGAACTCTCAGACTGTCAGTTCTGAGGGAAAGCTGCATTCTCAGACTGTCAGTACTTTGGGAAAGCTGCATTGTTGCAGAGTCAGTTCTGAGGGAGCTCTGCACTCTCAGTGCCAGTACTGAGGCATTGCTGCACTGTTGGATGGTAAGTTCTGAAGGAGAGTTGCATTGTTGTTGAGTCAGTACTGAGGGAATGCTGCACTCTCAGAGTGTCAGTAGTGAGAGAGTGCTGCATGGTTTTTGAGTCAGTAATGAGCAGGCGCTGCACTCTTGGAGTGTAACTGTTGATGATTGCTGCACTGTCAGATTGACAGTACTGAGGGAGTACCATACTGTTGGAGAGTCAGTACTGAGGGAGTGCTGCACTATTCGAGGGTCAGTACTTCGGGAGTGTTGGATGGTCAATACTCTGGGAGAGCGATACTGTTGGAGGATCAGTACTGATGGAAAGCCATACTGCTGGAGGGTCAGAAATGAGGGCGTGCCGTACTGTTGGAGGGTCAGTACTGAGGGAGTGCTGCACTGTCGGATGATCAGTACTGAGGGACTGCTGCACTGTTAGAGAGTCAGTGCTGACGGAGTGTTGCACTGTCAGAAAATCGTTACGAAGTGAAAGCTGCACTGCCAGAGGGTCTGTATTGAGGGGGTGCTGCACTGTCAGAAACTTGGTGATGCGGGATTGCCTTCCGTTAGAGGATCAGTACTGAGGGAGCGCTGCATTGTTGATGAGTCAGTACTGAGGGAGCACTGCACTCAGTATTGACGGATGCTGCACCATCAGATAGTCAGCACCGAGGGAGTGCCATACTATTGGAGGGTCAGTACTGAGGGAGTGCCTTACTGTTGGAGGGTCAGTACTATTGGTTGGCCATACAGGTGGAGGGTCAGCACTGAGGGACTGCTGGACAGTGGGAGGAACAGTACTGAGGGTGTGCCGCACTGTCGGAGGGTCAGGTCTGAGGGACTGACATTTTGTCGGACGGTCAGTATTGTGGGAGTGCCATACCGTCGGATGGTCAGGACTGTGGTGGTGCCGTATTGTCGGAGGGTCAGTTCTGAGGGAGTGCGATAGTTGGAGGGTCAGTACTGAGGGAGTGCTGTGCTGTTGGAGGGTCAGCACTGAGGGTGTGCGGCACTGTCGGAGCATTCCGTACTGAGGGAGTGCTGCTCTGCTAGAGGGTCAGTGCTGTGGCCGTGCTGCAATGTCAGAAATTCGGTACTGAGGCAGTGCTGCACTGTCGGATGATACGTATTGTGGGAGTGCTGCATATTTGGAGAGTCATTAGTGAGGGAGTGCGACCCTGTTCGAGTGTCAGTTTGAGGGTGTGTCGCACTGTCGGAGGGTCAGTACTGAGGGACAGACATTCTGTCGGAGGGTCAGTACTGAGGGAGTGCCAAACTGCCGGATAGTCGGTACTGAGGTGGTGCTGTATTGTCGGAGGGTCAGTTCTGAGGCAGTGCGATACTTGGGTGGTCACCACTGAGGGAGAGTTGCATTGTTGAAGGGTCAGTACTGAGGGTGTTCCATACTGTTGGAGGGTCAGTACTGAGGGAGTGCCATATTTGTGGAGGGTCAGTACTGAGAGTGTGCTGCACTGTCAGAGGATCCGTACTGAGGGAGTGCTGCACTTTCTGAGGATCAGTAGTGAGGGAGAGCTGCACTGTCAGAAAGTTGGTGATGAGGGAATGCTGCACTCTCAGAGTGCCAGTACTGTGTGAATGCTGCGGTGTCAGATGGTCAGTACTGAAGAAATGCTGCACTTCAGCTGGTCAGTACTGAGGGAATGCTGCACTCTCAGAGTATCAGTAGTGATGGAGTCCTGCATTGTTGTTGAGTTATTACTGAGGGAATGCTGCACTCTCAGAGTGTCAGTACTGATGGAGTGCTGCATTGTTGTTGAGTTATTACTGAGGGAACGCTGCACCTTCTGAGGATCAGTAGTGAGGGAGAGCTGCACTGTCAGAAAGTTGGTGATGAGGGAATGCTGCACTCTCAGAGTGCCAGTACTGTGTGAATGCTGCGGTGTCAGATGGTCAGTACTGAGGAAATGCTGCACTTCAGCTGGTCAGTACTGAGGGAATGCTGCACTCTCAGAGTGTCAGTTCTGTGGGAGCGCTGCACTGTCAGAGGGTCAGTACTGAGTGAGTGCTGCACTGTTGGATGGTCAGATCTGAAGGGTCGCTGCATTGTTGTTGAGTCAATACTACGGGAGTGCTGCACTGTTGGAGAACCAGTACTGAGGTAGTTCTGCACTGTCATCAATTTGGTGATGAAGACTTGCCGACTGTTGGTGTCTCAGTACTGAGGGAGCGCTGCGTTGTTGTTGAGTCAGTTCTGAGGGAGTGCTGCACTCTCACTGTTTCAGTACTGAGAGGTTGCTGCCCTAATAGATGGTTAGTATTGAGGGAGTGCGATACTGTCGGAGGGTCAGTACTGAGGGAGTGACATACTGTCGGATGGTCAGTACTGGTGGAGTGCCAGACTGATGCAGATTCACTACCGAGGGAGTGCCCTATTGTTGGAGACTGAGTACTGAGCGAGCGCTGCCCTGTCGGAGGATCAGTACTGAGGGATGCTGCACTGACAGGATGTTGGTGCTGATGGAGTGCTGCACTGTCTGAAGATCAGTACTGAGGGAATGCAGCACTCTGCGACGGTCAGTACTGAGGGAGTGATGCACTGTTGTTGAGTCAGTAATGAGGGAGCGCTGCACTCTCAGAGTGTCACTACTGTGGGAGTGCTGCACTGTCAGAAGGTCAGTACTGAGGGAGTGCTGCACCCTCAGAGTGTCAGTACTGAGGGACTGTTGCATTGTTGTTGATTCAGTACTGAGGGAGTGCTGTACTGTCAGAGGGTCAATACAAAGTGTGTGCTGCATTGTTCTTGAGTCAGTACGGGAGGAATGCTGAACTCTCAGAGTGTCAGTTCTGAGGGAAAGCTGCATTCTCAGACTGTCAGTACTGTGGGAAAGCTGCATTGTTGCAGAGTCAGTTCTGAGGGAGCTCTACACTCTCAGTGTCAGTACTGAGGCATTGCTGCACTGTTGGATGGTAAGTTCTGAAGGAGAGCTGCATTGTTGTTGAGTCAGTACTGAGGGAATGCTGCACTCTCAGAGTGTCAGTAGTGAGAGAGTGCTGCATGGTTTTTGAGTCAGTAATGAGCAGGCGCTGCACTCTTGGAGTGTAACTGCTGATGATTGCTGCACTGTCAGATTGACAGTACTGAGGGAGTACCATACTGTTGGAGAGTCAGTACTGAGGGAGTGCTGCACTATTGGAGGGTCAGTACTTAGGGAGTGTTGGATGGTCAATACTGAGGGAGAGCGATTCTGTTGGAGGATCAGTACTGATGGAAAGCCATACTGCTGGAGGGTCAGAAATGAGGGCGTGCCGTACTGTTGGAGGGTCAGTACTGAGGGAGTGCTGCACTGTCGGATGATCAGTACTGAGGGACTGCTGCACTATTCGAGAGTCAGTGCTGACGGAGTGTTGCACTGTCAGAAAGTCGTTACTAAGTGAAAGCTGCACTGCCAGAGGGTTTGTATTGAAGGAGTGCTGCACTGTCAGAAACTTGGTGATGCGGGATTGCCTTCCGTTAGAGGATCAGTTCTGAGGGAGCGCTGCATTGTTGATGAGTCAGTACTGAGGGAGCACTGCACTCAGTATTGACGGATGCTGCACCATCAGATGGTCAGCACCGAGGGAGTGCCATACTGTTGGAGGGTCAGTACTGAGGGAGTGCCTTACTGTTGGAGGGTCAGTACTATTGGTTGGCCATACAGGTGGAGGGTCAGCACTGAGGGACTGCTGGACAGTGGGAGGAACAGTACTGAGGGTGTGCCGCACTGTCGGAGGGTCAGGTCTGAGGGACTGACATTTTGTCGGACGGTCAGTATTGTGGGAGTGCCATACCGTCGGATGGTCAGGACTGTGGTGGTGCCGTATTGTCGGAGGGTCAGTTCTGAGGGAGTGCGATAGTTGGAGGGTCAGTACTGAGGGAGTGCTGTGCTGTTGGAGGGTCAGCACTGAGGGTGTGCGGCACTGTCGGAGCATTCCGTACTGAGGGAGTGCTGCTCTGCTAGAGGGTCAGTGCTGTGGCCGTGCTGCAATGTCAGAAATTCGGTACTGAGGCAGTGCTGCACTGTCGGATGATACGTATTGTGGGAGTGCTGCATATTTGGAGAGTCATTAGTGAGGGAGTGCGACCCTGTTCGAGTGTCAGTTTGAGGGTGTGTCGCACTGTCGGAGGGTCAGTACTGAGGGACAGACATTCTGTCGGAGGGTCAGTACTGAGGGAGTGCCAAACTGCCGGATAGTCGGTACTGAGGTGGTGCTGTATTGTCGGAGGGTCAGTTCTGAGGCAGTGCGATACTTGGGTGGTCAGCACTGAGGGAGAGTTGCATTGTTGAAGGGTCAGTACTGAGGGTGTTCCATACTGTTGGAGGGTCAGTACTGAGGGAGTGCCATATTTGTGGAGGGTCAGTACTGAGAGTGTGCTGCACTGTCAGAGGATCCGTACTGAGGGAGTGCTGCACTTTCTGAGGATCAGTAGTGAGGGAGAGCTGCACTGTCAGAAAGTTGGTGATGAGGGAATGCTGCACTCTCAGAGTGCCAGTACTGTGTGAATGCTGCGGTGTCAGATGGTCAGTACTGAAGAAATGCTACACTTCAGCTGGTCAGTACTGAGGGAATGCTGCACTCTCAGAGTATCAGTAGCGATGGAGTCCTGCATTGTTGTTGAGTTATTACTGAGGGAATGCTGCACTCTCAGAGTGTCAGTACTGATGGAGTGCTGCATTGTTGTTGAGTTATTACTGAGGGAACGCTGCACCTTCTGAGGATCAGTAGTGAGGGAGAGCTGCACTGTCAGAAAGTTGGTGATGAGGGAATGCTGCACTCTCAGAGTGCCAGTACTGTGTGAATGCTGCGGTGTCAGATGGTCAGTACTGAGGAAATGCTGCACTTCAGCTGGTCAGTACTGAGGGAATGCTGCACTCTCAGAGTGTCAGTTCTGTGGGAGCGCTGCACTGTCAGAGGGTCAGTACTGAGTGAGTGCTGCACTGTTGGATGGTCAGATCTGAAGGGTCGCTGCATTGTTGTTGAGTCAATACTACAGGAGTGCTGCACTGTTGGAGGACCAGTACTGAGGTAGTTCTGCACTGTCATCAATTTGGTGATGAAGACTTGCCGACTGTTGGTGTCTCAGTACTGAGGGAGCGCTGCGTTGTTGTTGAGTCAGTTCTGAGGGAGTGCTGCACTCTCACTGTTTCAGTACTGAGAGGTTGCTGCCCTAATAGATGGTTAGTATTGAGGGAGTGCGATACTGTCGGAGGGTCAGTACTGAGGGAGTGACATACTGTCGGATGGTCAGTACTGGTGGAGTGCCAGACTGATGCAGATTCACTACCGAGGGAGTGCCCTATTGTTGGAGACTGAGTACTGAGCGAGCGCTGCCCTGTCGGAGGATCAGTACTGAGGGATGCTGCACTGACAGGATGTTGGTGCTGATGGAGTGCTGCACTGTCTGAAGATCAGTACTGAGGGAATGCAGCACTCTGCGACGGTCAGTACTGAGGGAGTGATGCACTGTTGTTGAGTCAGTAATGAGGGAGCGCTGCACTCTCAGAGTGTCACTACTGTGGGAGTGCTGCACTGTCAGAAGGTCAGTACTGAGGGAGTGCTGCACCCTCAGAGTGTCAGTACTGAGGGACTGTTGCATTGTTGTTGATTCAGTACTGAGGGAGTGCTGTACTGTCAGAGGGTCAATACAAAGTGTGTGCTGCATTGTTCTTGAGTCAGTACGGGAGGAATGCTGAACTCTCAGAGTGTCAGTTCTGAGGGAAAGCTGCATTCTCAGACTGTCAGTACTGTGGGAAAGCTGCATTGTTGCAGAGTCAGTTCTGAGGGAGCTCTGCACTCTCAGTGTCAGTACTGAGGCATTGCTGCACTGTTGGATGGTAAGTTCTGAAGGAGAGCTGCATTGTTGTTGAGTCAGTACTGAGGGAATGCTGCACTCTCAGAGTGTCAGTAGTGAGAGAGTGCTGCATGGTTTTTGAGTCAGTAATGAGCAGGCGCTGCACTCTTGGAGTGTAACTGCTGATGATTGCTGCACTGTCAGATTGACAGTACTGAGGGAGTACCATACTGTTGGAGAGTCAGTACTGAGGGAGTGCTGCACTATTGGAGGGTCAGTACTTAGGGAGTGTTGGATGGTCAATACTGAGGGAGAGCGATTCTGTTGGAGGATCAGTACTGATGGAAAGCCATACTGCTGGAGGGTCAGAAATGAGGGCGTGCCGTACTGTTGGAGGGTCAGTACTGAGGGAGTGCTGCACTGTCGGATGATCAGTACTGAGGGACTGCTGCACTATTCGAGAGTCAGTGCTGACGGAGTGTTGCACTGTCAGAAAGTCGTTACTAAGTGAAAGCTGCACTGCCAGAGGGTCTGTATTGAAGGAGTGCTGCACTGTCAGAAACTTGGTGATGCGGGATTGCCTTCCGTTAGAGGATCAGTTCTGAGGGAGCGTTGCATTGTTGATGAGTCAGTACTGAGGGAGCACTGCACTCAGTATTGACGGATGCTGCACCATCAGATGGTCAGCACCGAGGGAGTGCCATACTGTTGGAGGGTCAGTACTGAGGGAGTGCCTTACTGTTGGAGGGTCAGTACTATTGGTTGGCCATACAGGTGGAGGGTCAGCACTGAGGGACTGCTGGACAGTGGGAGGAACAGTACTGAGGGTGTGCCGCACTGTCGGAGGGTCAGGTCTGAGGGACTGACATTTTGTCGGACGGTCAGTATTGTGGGAGTGCCATACCGTCGGATGGTCAGGACTGTGGTGGTGCCGTATTGTCGGAGGGTCAGTTCTGAGGGAGTGCGATAGTTGGAGGGTCAGTACTGAGGGAGTGCTGTGCTGTTGGAGGGTCAGCACTGAGGGTGTGCGGCACTGTCGGAGGATCCGTACTGAGGGAGTGCTGCTCTGCTAGAGGGTCAGTGCTGTGGCAGTGCTGCACTGTCAGAAATTCGGTACTGAGGCAGTGCTGCACTGTCGGATGATACGTATTGTGGGAGTGCTGCATATTTGGAGAGTCAGTAGTGAGGGAGTGCAACCCTGTTCGAGTGTCAGTATGAGGGTGTGTCGCACTGTCGGAGGGTCAGTACTGAGGGACAGACATTCTGTCGGAGGGTTAGTACTGAGGGAGTGCCATACTGCCGGATGGTCGGTACTGAGGTGGTGCTGTATTGTCGGAGGGTCAGTTCTGAGGCAGTGCGATACTTGGGTGGTCAGTACTAAGGGAGAGCTGCATTGTTGAAGGGTCAGTACTGAGGGTGTTCCATACTGTTGGAGGGTCAGTACTGAGGGAGTGCCATATTTGTGGAGGGTCAGTACTGAGAGTGTGCTGCACTGTCAGAGGATCCGTACTGAGGGAGTGCTGCACTTTCTGAGGATCGGTAGTGAGGGAGAGCTGCACTGTCAGAAAGTTGGTGATGAGGGAATGCTGCACTCTCAGAGTGCCAGTACTGTGTGAATGCTGCGGTGTCAGATGGTCAGTACTGAGGAAATGCTGCACTTCAGCTGGTCAGTACTGAGGGAATGCTGCACTCTCAGAGTATCAGTTCTGTGGGAGCGCTGCACTGTCAGAGGGTCAGTGATGAGGGAGTGCTGCACTGTCAGAGGGTCAGTGATGAGGGAGTGCTGCACAGTAAGATGGTAAGTACTGAGGGAATGGCTCATTGTTGTTGAGTCAGTACTGAGGGAAGGCTGCATTCACAGACTGTCTGTACTGAGAGGGTGCTGCATTGTTGTTGAGTCTGTACTGTGGGAGCGCTGCAATCTCAGAGGGTCAGTACTGAGTGAGTGCTGCACTGTCGGATGGTCAGATCTGAAGGGTCGCTGCATTGTTGTTGAGTCTGTACTACGGGAGTGCTGCACTGTTGGAGGACCAGTACTGAGGGAGTTCTGCACTGTCATCAATTTGGTGATGAAGACTTGCCTACTGTTGTTGTCTCAGTGCTGAGGGAGAGCTGCGTTGTTGTTGAGTCAGTTCTGAGGGAGTGCTGCACTCTCACTGTTTCAGTACTGAGAGGTTGCTGCCCTAATAGATGGTTAGTATTGAGGGAGTGCGATACTGTCGGAGGGTCAGTACTGAGGGAGTGACATACTGTTGGAAGGTCAGTACTGAGGGAATGCGATGCTGTTGGAGGGCCATACCGGTGGAGGGCCAGTACTGAAGGAGTGCTGCACAGTCAGATGATCAGTACTGAGGGAGTGCTGCACTGTTAGAGGGTCAGTATAGAGTGAGCGCTGCACTGTTGGAGGGTCAGTACTGAGGGAATGCTACAGACTCAGAGTGTCAGTACTGGGTGAGTGCTGCAGTGCCAGATCGTCAGTACTGAGGGAATGCTGCATTGTTGTTGAGTCAGCACTGAGGGAACGCTGCACCCTCCGAGTGTAAGTCCTGAAGGAGTGCTGCATTGTTTTTGATTCAGTACTGAGGGAGTGCTGCACTGTCAGATGGTCAGTTCTGAGGGAGTGCTGCACTGTTAGAGGGTCAGTACTGAGTGAGTCCTGCACTGTTAGAGGGTCAATACTAAGTGAGTGCTGCACTGTCAGAAAGCTGGAGATGAGGGAGTGCCATACTGTCGGAGGATCATTGCTGAGGGAGTGCCATACTGCTGGATGGTCAGTAATGATGGAGTGCCATACTGCTGAGGGTCAGTACTGAGGGAGTGCTACACTGTCAGAGGATCAGTACAGAGGGGGTGCTATTCTTTCGAAGGGTCAGTACTGAGGGAGTGCCATACTGTCAGAAGATCAGTAATGAGGGAGTGCTGTACTGCAGGAGTGTCAGTATTGAGGGAGTGCCAGACTGATGGTGGGTCAGTAATGAGGGAGTGCCATACTGTCAGAAGATCAGTAATGAGGGAGTGCTGTACTGCAGGAGTGTCAGTATTGAGGGAGTGCCAGACTGATGGTGGGTCAGTAATGAGGGAGTGCCAGACCGTTGGAGCATCAGTACTGAGGGAGTGCAATACTGTTGGAGTGTCAGTATTGAGGGAGTATCATACTATTGGTGGGTCAGTGCTGAGGAAGTGCCATACTGGTGGAGGGTCAGTACTGAGGGAGTGCTATACTGTAGGAGTATCAGTATTGAGGGAGTGCCAGACTGATGGTGGGTCAGTAATGAGGGAGTGCCAGACCGTTGGAGCTTCAGTACTGAGGGAGTGTAATACTGTTGGAGTGTCAGTATTGAGGGAGTATCATACTATTGGAGGGTCAGTGCTGAGGGAGTGCCATACTGGTGGAGGGTCAGTACTGAGGGAGTGCTGCACTGTCAGAGAATCAGTAATGAGGGAGCAATGCACTGTTAGAGAGTGATTGCTGAGGGAGTGTTGCACTGTCAGAAAGTCGGTACTTAGGGAGCGCTGCACTGCCAGAGGGTCAGTATTGATGGAGTGCTGCACTGTCGAAGGATCAGTACTGAGGCAATGTTGCACTCTCAGAAAGTTGGTGATGAGTGAGTGATGCACTGTTGGAGGATCAGTACTGAGGGAATGCTGCACTGTCAGATGCTCAGGACTGAGGAAATGCTGCTCTCTCAGATTGTCAGTACTGAGGGAGCGTTGCATTGCTGTTGAGTCAGTACTGAGAGAGTGCTGTATTCTCAGAGTGTTAGTATTGAGGGATGCTGACTGCCAGCGGATCAGTACTGAGGGAATATTGTATTGTTGTTGTGTCAGTACTGAGGGAGCGCTGATCTCTCAGAGTGTCAGTATTGAAGGAGTGATGCACTGTCGGAGGAAAAAGTACTGAGGGAGTGCCATACTGATGGATGGTCAGTGCTGAGGGAGTGCCAGACTGGTGGAGGGTCAGTACTGAGGGAGTGCTGCACTGTTATAGAGTGAGTGCTGAGGGACTGTTGCACTGTTGGAGGGACAGTAATGAGGGAGTGCCTTACTGGTGGAGGGTCAGCACTGATGGAGTGCCATATTGGTAGAGGGTCAGTAATGATGGAGTGCTGCACTGTCAGAGGGTCAGATCTGAGGGAGTGCTGCAACCTCAAAATGTCAGTACTGAGGGATTTCTGCATTGATGTTGAGTCTGAACTGAGTGAGTGCTGCACTGTCAGATGGTCTGTTGCAAAGAAGCGCTGCATTTTTGTTCAGTCTGTACTGAGGGACTGCTGCACTCTCAGAGTGTCAGTACTGTGCAAGCACGGCATTGTTGTTGAGTATGCACTGAGGGAGCGCTGCATTCTCAGAGCGTTAGTATTGAGGGATGCTGACTGCCAGCGGGTCAGTACTGAGGGAGTGTTGCATTTTTGTTAAGTGAGTACTGAGGGAGCGCTGCACTCTCAGAGTGTCAGTACTGAGGGAGTGCTGCAGTGTCAGAGGTTCAGTACTGAGGGAGTGCCACACTGTCGGAGCATCAGTACTGAGGGAGTGCCATACTGTCGGAGGATCAGTACTGATGGAGTGTCATACTGCTGGATGGTCAGTAATGAGGGAGTGCCATACTGTTGGAGGGTCAGTACTGAGGGTTTATCATAATATTGGAGGGTCAGGACTGAAGGAGAGACATACTAGTGGAGGTTCAGTACTGAGGGAGTGCTGTACTGTCGGAGGATCAGTGCTGAGGGAGTGTTGCACTGCCAGAGGTTCGAGATTGAGGGAGTGCTGCACTGTCGGAGGATCAGTACTGAGGGAATGCTGCTCTTTCAGAGTGTCAGTACAGAGGCAGTGCTGCACTGTCAGAAGGTCAGTACAAAGGGAGGGCTGCACTGCCAGATTGACAGTACTGAGGGAGTGCTGCACTGTCGGAGGATCAGTATTGAGGGAGTGCTGCACTGTTATGGAGTCAGTACTGAGGGAGTGCTGCACAGTTAGAGAGTCGGTACAGAGGGAGTGCCGCACTGTCGGAGAATCAGTATTGAGGGAGTGCTGCACTTTTGGCGTGTCAGTACTGAGGAAGTGCTGCACTGTTGGAGCGTCAGCACTGAGGGAGTGCCAAACTGTCGGAGGATCAGTACTGTGGGAGTGCCATACAGTCAGAGGGTCAGTTCTGATGGTGGGCCATTCTTTTGGAGGGCCAGTACTGTGGGAGCTCTGCCCTGTCAGATGGTCAGCACTGAGGGAGTGCCATCCTGTCGGAGGGACAGTATTGAGTGAGTGCTGCACGGTCGGAGGATCAGTACTGCGGGAGTGTCGTACTGTTGTCGGGTCAGTACTGAGCGAGTGCCGTTCTGGTGGAGAGTCAGCATTGAGGGAATGATGCACTCTTGGATGGTTAGTACTAAGGGAGTGCCTCACTGTTAGAGGGTCAGGGTCACTACTGAGGGAACGCTGCATTCTCAGAGTGTTGAGGGATGCTGACTGCTAGCGGGTCAGTACTGAGGGAGTGTTGCATTGTTGTTGAGTCAGTACTGAGGGAATGCTGCACTCTCAGAGTGTCAGTACTGAGGGAGTGCTGCACTGTCAGATGCTCTGTACGGAAGGACTGTCACACTGCCGGAGTGTCAGTTCTAAGCGAGTGTCATACTTTCGGAGGTTCAGTACTCAGGGAATGCTGCACTGTTAGACGGTCAGTACTGATGGAGTGCCATACTGGTGGAGGGTCAGTACTGAGGGAATGCTGCACTGTCGGAGGATAAGCACTGAGGGAATACTGCACTGTTAGAGGGTCAGTACTGAGGGAGTGTTGCACTGTCAGAAAATCGGTACTGAAGGAGTGCCAGACTGTCGGACGATCAGTATTGTGGGAGTGCTGTACTGTCAGAGGGTCAGTTCTGATGGTGGGCCATTCTTTTGGAGGGCCAGTACTGAGGGAGCACTGCCCTGTCAGACGGTCAGCACTGAGGGAGTGCCATCCTGTCGGAGGGTCAGTATTGAGTGAGTGCTGCACTGTCGGAGGATCAGTACTGCGGGAATGTCGTACTGTTGTCGGTACAGTACTGAGCGAGTGCCGTTCTGGTGGAGAGTCAGCATTGAGGGAGTGCTGCACTCTTGGATGGTTAGTACTAAGGGAGCGCCTCACTGTTAGAGGGTCAGGGTCACTACTGAGGGAGCGCTGCATTATCAGATTGTTCGTATTGAGGGATGCTGACTGCCAGCGGGTCAGCACTGAGGGAGTGTTGCATTGTTGTTGAGTCAGTACTGAGGGAATGCTGCACTGTCGGAGGTTCAGCACTGAAGGAGTGCCATACTGTCGGAGGGTCAGAACTGAGGGAGTGCAATACTGTAGGAGGCTCTGTACTGCGGGAGTGCAATACTGTTGGAGGGTCAGTACTGATGGAGTTCTGCAATGTTATAGGGTCAGCACTGAGGGACTGTTGCACTGTCAGAAAGTCGGTACTGAGGGAGCGCCGCACTGTCGGAGGATCAGTATTGAGGGAGTGCTGTACTTTTGGTGTGTCAGTACTGAGGAACTGCTGCACTGTTGGAGCGTCAGCAGTGAGGGAGTGCCAAACTGTCGGAGGATCAGTACTGTGGGAGTGCCGTACTGTCAGAGGGTCAGTTCTGATGGTGGGCCATTCTTTTGGAGGGCCAGTACTAAGGGAGCTCTGCCCTGTCAGATGGTCAGCACTGAGGGAGTGCCATCCTGTCGAGGGGTCAGTATTGAGTGAGTGCTGCACTGTCGGAGGATCAGTACTGCGGGAGTGTCGTGCTGTTGTCGGGTCAGTGCTGAGCGAGTGCCGTTCTGGTGGAGAGTCAGCATTGAGGGAATGATGCACTGTTGGAGGGTCAGTACTGAGGGAGCGCTGCATTCTCAGAGTGTTAGTATTGAGGGATGCTGACTGCCAGCGGGTCAGTACTGAGGGAGTGTTGCATTGTTGTTGAATCAGTACTGAGGGAATGCTGCACTCTCAGAGTGTCAATACTTTGGGAATGCTGCACTGTCAGATGGTCAGTACGGAGGGACTGTAACACTGCTGGAGTGTCAGTTCTGTGGGAGTGTCATACTTTCGGAGGTTCAGTATTCAGGGAATGCTGCACTGTTGGACGGTCAGTACTGAGGGAGTGCCATACTGCCGGCTGCTCTGCACCGAGGAAGTGCCTGCCGTTGGCGGATCAGTACTGAGGGAGTGCAGTCCTGGTGGAGGTTCAGTACTGATGGAGTGCTACACTGTTAGAGGGTCAGTACTGAGGGAGCGTTGCACAGTCAGAGAGTCGATACTGAGGTAGAGCTGCACTGTTGGACGGTCAGTACTGAGGGAGTGCCATACTGTCGGAGCATCAGTACTGCGGGAGTATCAAACTGATGGAGGGTCAGTATTGAGGGAATGCCATAGTGTTGGATAGTCAGTATTGAGGGAGTGCTGCAGTTTTGGAGGGTCAGTACTGAGGGAGTGCCATACTGTCGGAGGGTCAGAACTGAGGGAGTGCAAGACTGTGAGATGATCTGTACTGCGGGGTGCCATACTGTTGGAGGGTCAGTCATGAGGGAGTGCCATACTGTTGGAGGGTCAGGACTGAGGGAGTGCCATACTGATGTAGGGTCAGTAGTGAGGGAGCGCTGCATTGTTGTTGAGTCAGTACTGAGGGAGCGCTATACTCTCAGATTGTTAGTATTGAGGGATGCTAACTGCCAGCGTGTCAGTACTGAGGGAGTGCCGTACTGGTGGAGGTTCAGTACTGATGGAGTGCTGCACTGTTACAGGGTCAGTACTGAGAGAGCGTTGCACAGTCAGAGAGTCGATACTGGGGGAGAGCTGCACTTTCGGAGGGTCATTACTGAGGGAGTGCCATACTCTCGGAGCATCAGTACTGTGGGAATATCAAACTGATGGAGGGTCAGTATTGAGGGAATGCCATAGTGTTGGATAGTCAGTATTGAGGGAGTGCTGCACTTTTGAAGGTTCAGTACTGAGGGAGTGCCAAACTGGTGAAGGGTCAGTAATGATGGAGTGCTGCACTTTTGGAGGGTCAGCACTGAAGGAATGCTGCACTGTCGGAGGGTCAGTACTGAAGGAGTGCCATACTGTCGGAGGGTCTGAACTGAGGGAGTGCAATACTGTCGGAGGCTCTGTACTTCGGGAGTGCAATACTGTTGGAGGGTCAGTACTGAGGACACAGAGGTGGGAAAGAGGTTTTGGGCACAGCGGGGGAGAGGGAGATGGACATAGAGGGGGAGAGATGAATGGACACAGAAGGGGAGAGATGGATGGACACAGACGGGGAGAGAGGGATGGACAAAGAAGGGGAAGAGAGGGATGGACACAGAGGGGGAGAGGTGGATGGACAAAGAGGGGAGAGTAGGGGATGGACACAAGGGGAAAGTGGGGGGGATGGTGACAAGGAGGGAGAGAGTGGATGGACACAGAGGGACAGGAGAGAGGTGATAGACACATCGGAAGGGGGAGGGGGTTGGACATTGGGGGATAGAGGAGGGAGATAAGGGGAAGGACGGGGTGGACGCAGACTCCAGAGAGGGGGATAGGAGAGGGGGATGGACGCAGAGGGACAGGAGAAGGGTGATGGACTCTGAGGGGGGACGGGGATGTAAATTGGGGGAGAGGGGAGGGACACAGGGGGAGGGAGGGGGTGGACGCTGACTGGGGAGAGGGGGATAACAGAGGGGGATGGACCTCCTGCGACTCCAGGCAGAAGTTCCTCCACTATCCCTGAACGGCCCGACCCTCACTCTGGCCATCCTCTTGTTCCTCACATAAGTGTAGAACGCCTTGGGATTTTCCTTAATCCTACCCACCAAGACTTTTTCATGTCCCCTTCTAGCTCTCCTAAGTCCATTCTTCAGTTCCTTCCTGGCTGCCTTGTAACCCTCTAAAGCCCTGTATGATTATTGCTTCCTCAAACTTAAATAAGCTTTAGTTTTAGTTTTAAAGATACAGCACTGAAACAGACCCTTTGGCAGACCGAGTCTGTGCCAACCATCAGCTATTTGTACCCATTTATACTAATCCTACATTCCTGCCACATCCACACCTGTCCGTATATTTCCCTACCACCTACCTATGCTAGGGGCAATTTATAATGGCCAATTTACCTACCAACCTGCAAGTCTTTTGGCAGGAAACGGAGCACCCGGAGAAAACCCACGCAGACACTGGGAGAACTTGCAAACTCCACACAGGCAGTACCCGGAATTGAACCCATGTCGCTGGAGCCGTGAGACTGCAGTGCTAACCACTGCGCCACTGTGCCACCCTTTCTTCTTCCTCTTGACTAGCTGTTCTTGTCATCCAAGTTTCCTTTACCCTACCACCCCTTCCTTGCCTATCGGGACAAACCTATCCAGCAGTCGCAGCAACTGCTCCCTAAACAACCTCCACATTTCTGTCGTGCATTTCCCTGAGAACATCTGTTCCCAATTTAAGCACCTCAGTTCCTGCCGAATAGCATTGTTGTTCCCCCTCCCCAATTAAATATTTTCACATCCCATCTGCTCATATCCCTCTCCATGACTATAGTACAGGTCAGGGAGTTGTGATCACTATCAGCGAAATGCTCTCCCACCGAGAGATCTGCCACCTGGCCTGGTTCGTTGCCAAGCACCAAATCCAAAATAGTCGCCCCTCTGGTCGGCCTATCTACATATTGAGTCAGGAAACCTTCCCAGGCACATTAACAAAATCTGCTCCATGCACATTATATGCACTAAGGAGGTTCCAATCAATATTAGGTAAGTTGAAGTCACCCAAGACAACAACGAGGAGGGTTTGTCCACTGAGTCAGTATGGGTGGAAGTCAGAAACGGGAAAGGAGCAGTCACATTATTGGGCGTTTTCTTTCGACCCCCCAATAGCAACAGAGACACGGAGGAACAAATTGGAGGCAGAGTTTGGAAAGGTGTAGATGTTACAGGGTTGTTGTCATGGGTGACTTCAACTTCCCGAATATTGATTGGAACCTCCTTAGTGCAAATAGTTTGGATGGAGCAGTTTTTGTCAGGTGTGTCCAGGAAGGTTTCCTGACACAATATGCAGATAGGCCGACTAGCGGGGAGGCTATGTTGGATTTGGTGCTTGGCAACGAACCAGGCCAGGTGGCAGATCTCTTGGTGGGAGAGCATTTCGGTGATAGTGATCCGAACTCCCTGACCTTGACGATAGCCGTGGAGAAGGATAGGAGCAGACGGGATGGGAAAATATTTAATTGGAGGAGGGGAAATTTCAATGTGATTAGGCAGGAACTGGGCAGGTTAAATTGTGACAGATTTTCTCAGGGAAATGCACGACAGAAATGTGGAGGTTGTTCAGGGAGCTCTTGCTGCGACTTGTGGATAGGTTTGTCCCGATGAGGCAAGGAAGGGATGGTAGGGTGAAGGAACCTTGGATGACAAGAGATGTGGACCAGCGAGTCAAGAGGAAGAAGGAAACTTACTTAAGGTTGAGGAAGCATGGATCAGACAGGGCTCTAAAGGGTTACAAGGTAGCCAGGAACATACAGAAGAATGGACTTAGGAGAGCTAGAAGGGGACATGAAAAAGTCTTGGTGGGTAAGATTAAGGAAAGTCCCAAGGCGTTCTACACATATGTGAGGAACAACAGGAAGACCAAAGGGAGGGTGGAGCCGATCAGGGATAGTGGAGGGAACTTGTGCCTGGAGTCTGTGGAGGTAGGGGACGTCCTAAATGAATACTTTGGTTCAATATTCACTGGCGAGAGGGACCTGGTCGTTGGTGAGGACAGCGTGAAACAGGCTGATTTGCTCGAACAGGTTGATGTTAAGAGGGAGGATGTGCTGCCAATTTTGAAAGACATGAGGATAGATACATCCCCTGGGCCAGATGGGATATACCCAAGGTTTTTACGGGAAGCGAGGGAAGAGATTGCCGCGCCTTTGGCGATGATCGTTGCGTCCTCACTGTCCACTGGAGTAGTACTGGATGATTGGAGGGTGGCAAATGTCATTCCCTTGTTCAAGAAAGGGAATAGGGATAACCCTGGGAATTATAGACCAGTCAGTCTTACGTCGGTAGTGGGCAAATTATTGGAGAGGATTCTGAGAGACAAGATGTATGATTATTTGGAAAGGCATAGTTTGATGAGAGACAGTCAGCATGGCTTTGTGAGGGGCAGGTCATGCCTCACAAGCCTTATTGAAATCTTTGAAGATGTGACAAAACACATTGATAAAGGAAGAGTGGTGGATGTGGCGGAGACGGATTTTAGCAAGGCCTTTGATAAGGTTCCCCATGGTAGGCTCATTCAGAAAGTAAGGAGGCATGGGATACAGTGAAATTTGGCTGTCTGGATGCAGAACTGGCTGGCCTATAGAAGACAGAGGGTGGTAGTAGATGGGAAGTATTCAGCCTGGAGCTCAGTGACCAGTGGTGTTCCGCAGGAATCTGTTCTGGGACCTCGGCTCTTTGTGATCTTTATAAATGACATGGATAAGGAAGTGGAAGGCTGGGTTAGCAAGTTTACCGATGACACGAATGTTGCTGGAGTTGTGGATAGTGTGGAAGGCTGTTGTAGGTTGCAACGGGACATTGACAGGATGCAGAGCTGGGCTGAGAAGTGGCAGATGGAGTTCAACCTGGAAAAGTGTGAAGTGATTCCTTTTGGAAGGGCGAATTTGAATGCAGAATACAGGCTTAAAGACAGGATTCTTGGTAGTGTGGAGGAACAGAGGGATCTTGGGGTCCATGGCCATAAATTGCTCAAAGTTGCCACCCAAGTTGATACTGTTGTTAAGAAGGCGTATGGTGTGTTGACTTTCGTTAACAGGGGGATTGAGTTTAAGAGCCGCGGGGTTATGCTGCAGCTCTATAAAGCCCTGGTTAGACCACACTTGTAATATTGTGTTCAGTTCTGGTCGCCTCATTATCGGAAGGATGTGGAAGCTTTAGAGAGGGTGCAGAGGAGTTTTACCAGGGTGCTGCCTGGACTGGAGGGCATGTCTTGCGAAGAAATGTTGAGGGTGCTAGGTCTTATCTCATTGGAGAGAAGAAGGATGAGAGGTGACTTGATAGAGGCGTACAAGATGATGAGAGGCATCGATAGAGTGGATAGCCAGAGACGTTTTCCCAGGGCGGAAAGGGATATCTCCAGGTGGCATAGTTTTAATGTGATTAGAGGAAGGTTTTGGGGAGATGTCAGCGGTATGTTCTTTACACAGAGAGTGGTGGGTGCGTGGAATGCACTGCCAGGGGTGGTAGTAGAAGCAGATACATTAGGGACATTTAAGCGACTCTTGGATAGGTACATGGATGATCGTAGAATGAAGGGTATGTAGGTCGTTTGATCTTAGTGTTGGTTAAAGGTTCGGCACAACATCGTGGGCCGAAGGGCTTGTACTGTGCTGTACTGTTCTATGTTCTATGTTCTATGTTAACCCTGTTACTTCTGCACCCTTCCAAAATCTGCCTCCCAATCTGTTCCTCCGTGTCTCTGCTCTTATTGGGGGGGTCTATAGAAAACTCCCAAAAATTGACTGCTCCTTTCCTGTTTCTGACTTCCACCCATACTGACTCAGTCGAAGAACTCTCCTCGACGACCTCCCTTTCTGCAGCTATGATACTGTCCCTGATTAACAATGCCACTCCCCCACCTCTTTTACCTCCCTCCCTATTCCTTTTGAACCATCTAAACCCCGGAACATCCAACATCCATTCCTGCCCCTGCGACATCCAAGTCTCCGTAATGGCCACTGCATCGTAGCCCCAAGTACTGATCCATGCTCCAAGTTCATCACCCTTATTCCTGACACTTCTTGCGTTAAAATAGACACACTTCAACCCATCATACTGGCTGAAACTTTGCCCTGTTAACTGTCTAACCTTCCTCCAGACTCTCTGTATCTGCCTGTCCAACAGCTACCCCATCCACTGATCCGTAGCTCCGGTTCCCATCCCCCTGCCAAACTAGTTTAAACCCTCCCGAAGATCTCTAGCAAACCTCCCGCAGAGGATATTGGTGCCCCTCCAGTTCAGATGCAACCCGTCCTACTTGTACATGTCCCACCTTTCCCAAAAGGTAATCCAATGATCCACATATCTGAAGCCCTCCCTCCTGCACCAGCTCTGTAGCCACGTGTTCAGCTGCATTCGCTCTCTGTTTCTAGCCTCACAAGCACGTGGCACCTGTATCAATCCTAAGATTACTACTCTGCTCGTCCTGCCTTTTAGCTTCCAACCTAACTCCTATATTCGCTTTTCAGGTCCTCAACCATTTTTCTAGCTATGTCATTGGAACCGATGTGTACCACGACTGCTGGCTGCTCCCCCTCCCCCTTAAGAATCCCGTAGACTCGATCCGAGACATCCCTGACCCTGGCACCCGGGAAGCAACATACCATCCGGGAGTCTCGTTCGCGACCACAGAATCTCCTGTCTTTTCCTCTAACCATTGAATCTCCTTTCATTATCGTTCTCCTATTCTCCCCCCTTCCCTTCTGAGCCACAGAGCCAGGCTCAGTGCCACAGACCTGGCCGCAGTGGCTTTCTCCTGGTAGGTCGTCGCCCCCAACAGTATCCAAAACGGCATACGTATTATTGAGGGGAACGGCCACAGGGGATCCCTGCACTGTGCGCCTATTCCCTTTCCCTACCCTGACGGTCACACAGCTACCTTTATCCTGTAACTTAGGTTTCACTACTTCCCTATAATTGCTCTCTATCACCCCCTCAGCCTTCTGAATGATCCGAAGTTCATCCAGTTCCCGAACACTGTCTATTAGGAGCTGGAGTTGGGTGCTCTTCTCGCAGGTGAGGTCAGCAGGGACACAGGTGGTGACCCTTACCTCCCACATCCTGCAAGAGGAGCATGCAACTGCCCAACCTTCCATCCCCTCCGCTCTTAATTGACAACAGAGAATAGAAAAAGGGACAGAGGACACGGCAGCGGGGATTTAATTGCCTGTGCGCTGTTAACTGCAACCAGCGTTTACCAAAATGACTGAAGCGGGGTTCCTTATCCTCCTGGTCCAGGAGTCAGCAAAATGTCTGCGCACAGACACCAGTTTCAGTCGTAATAAATGTTGAGTTCCGTGGTTTCCATCCGGCCGCCAGTACTCTGTGACTGACAGCAGGCTGCACGGGGTTCGGCTTTGATTGACAGCTCTCCTATTGCACGGATCTCCCATTTAAGTAAAAGCAAAATACTGCAGATGTTGGAAATCTGAAATAAAAACAGGAAATGCTGGGAATACTCAGCAGGTCTGGCAGTATCTGTGGAGAGAGAAGCAGAATTAATGTTTCAGGTCGGTAACATTTCAACAGAACTGGCAAATGTGGTTGACGGAGCCCGCAACTGTGTCCAGCCCATTTCCCGCACCTCTACCCTCACCCCTTCCCCCCTCTCCCAGAACAGTGACAGGGTTCCCTCTTGTCCTCACTTTCCACCTCACGAGCTTCCACATCCAAAGGATCATCCTCCGCCATTTCCGACACGTCCAGTGTGATGCCACTGCCGAAAGCATCCTCCCCTCCCTTCCCTGGTCAGCATTCCGAAGGGATCATTCCGTTCACGAAACCATGGTCCACTGCTCCATTACCCACACCGCCTCGTCCTCTTCCCACGGCACCTTCCCCTGCAATCGCAGGAGGTGTAATACCTGCCCATTTACTTCCTCTCTCCTCAGTAACCCAGGCCTCAAACACTCCCTTCAGGTGAAGCAGTGATTTACATGTACTTTTTTCAATGGAGTATACTGTATTCACTCCTCAAAATGTTGTCTCCTTGAGTGTTGTTGGAGCTGCATCCATCCAGCGATGGGTCAATACTGATGGAGCACTGCACTGTCGGAGGGTCAGAACTGGGGGAGCGGCGTACTGTCAGAGGGTCAATACTGAGGGAGCACTGCAGTGTTGGAGGTCAGTGCTCAGGGTGCACTGCAGTGTCGAAGGGTCAGTACTGAGGGAGCACTACACTATCAGAGGGTCAGAACTGAGGGAGTGCCGCAATGTCGGAAGGTCAGTACTGAGGGAGAAATGCCCTGTCGGAGGTTCAGTACCGAGGAAGCACTGCACTGTCGGTGGGTCAGTACTGAGGGAGCACTGCAGTTCCATTGGGTCAGTACTGAGGGAGTGCTGCACTGTCAGAGGGTCAGTACTGAGGGAGTGCTGCACTGTCAGAGAGTCACTACTGAGGGAGTGTTGCACTGTCGATGGGTCAGTACTGATGGAGCACTGCACTGTCAGAGTGTCAGTACTGAGGGGCACAGCAGTGTCGTAGGATCAGGACAGAGGGAGCGCTGCACTGTCAGAGGGTCATTACTGAAGGAGCACTGCAGTGTCAGATGGTCAGTACAGAGAGAGTGCTGCACTGTCGTAGGGTTACCACTGACGGAGTGCCATCCTGTCAGAGTGTCAATTCTGAGGGAACACAGTGGTGTCACAATGTCAGAACTGAAGGAGCACTGCACTGTGTTAGGGCCAGTACTGAGGGAAGACTGCACTTTCGTAGGGTCAGTACTGAAGGGGCACAGCAGTGTCGTCGGGTCAGGACTGAGGGAGCACTGCACTGTCGGAGGGTATGTACTGGGGATTGCTGCACTGTCAGAGGGTCAGTATTGAGGGAGCACTGTAGTGTTTTATGGTCGGTACTGGCAGCACTATACTGTCAGAGGGTCAGTACAGTGGGAGAGCTGCACTGTCGCAGGTTCAGTACTGACGGAGTGCCATACTGTCGGAGGGTCAGGACAGTGGGAGCGCAGCGGTGCCATAGGGTCAGCACAGAAGGAGCAATGCACTGTCATGGGATCAATACTGAGGGAGTGCCTCAACGTCGTCGGGTCAGGAATGAGGGAAAACTGCTCTGTCGGAGGGTCAGTACTGAGGGGGCACTGCAATGTCATAGAGTCATTACTGAGGGAGTGCTGCACTGTCAGATGGTAGGTACTGAGGGAGCACGGCAGTGTCATCTGGTCAGTACTGAGGGAGTGCTGCACTGTCAGAGGGTCAGTACTGAATGAACATTGCAGTGTCATAGGGTCAGTACTGATGGAGCACTGCACTCTCAGAGGGACAGTACAGAGGGCATGCTGCACTGTCTTAGGGTCAGTGCTGAGGGAGTGCTGCACTGTCATAAGATCAGTACTGACGCAATGCCATACTGTCGGACGGTAAGTACTGAGCGAGCACAGCGGTGTCATAGGTTCAGTACAGAAGGAGCACTGCACTGTCGAAGGCTCAGCACTGAGGGCGTGCGGCACTTTCGGAGGGTCAGTAATGAGGGAGTGCTGCAGTGTAAATGTGTCCGTACTGAGGGAGTGCTGCACTGTCAAAGGGTCAATACTGAGGAAGCACTGCACTGTCAGACGGTCAGTACTGAGGGAGTGCTGCACTGTCACAGGGTTACCACTGAGGAACCACTGCACTGTCAGAGGGTCAGTACTGAGAGAGTGCTGCAGTGTAAATGTTAACGTACTGAGGGAGTGCTGCACTGTCAGAGGGTCAGTACTAAGGGAACACTACAGTGTCATCGGGTCAGTACTGAGGGACTTCTGCATTGTCAGAGTGTCAATACTGAGGGAGTACTGCAGTGTCAGAGGGTCAGTACAGAGGGAGTGCTGCACAGTCGTAAGGTCACTACTGACAGAATGCCGTACTGTCCGAGGGTCAGTACTGAGGGAGCACAGTCGTGTCATAGGGTCAGTGCTGAAGGAGCACTGCAGTGTCATAGGGTCAGTACTGAGATGGTGCTCCACTGTCACAGGGTCAGTACTGAGCGAGTGCTTCACTGTCGGAGGGACAGTACTGACTGAGCACTGCACTGTCAGAGGGTCAGTACTGAGGGAGCACTGCAGTGTCATTGGGTCAGTACTGAAGAAGTGCTGCACTGTCAGAAGGTCAGTACAGAAGGAGCACTGCAATGTCGGAGGGTGAGTACTGAGGGAGTGCGGCACTTTCGGATCGTCAGGACTGAGGGACCACTGCACTGTCCAAGGGTCAGTACTGAGGGAAAACTGTTCTGTCGGAATGTCAGTACTGAGTGGGCACTGCAATGTCATAGGGTCATTATTGAAGGAGTGCTGCACTGTGAGATGGTCACTGACGGAGTGCCGGACTGTCGGAGGGTCAGTACTGATGGAGCACAGCGGTGTGATATGGTAAGTACAGAAGGAGCACTGCACTGTCAGAGGCTCAGTACTGAGGTAGTGCCGCACTGTCGGTGGGTCAGTGCTGTGGGAGTGCCACAATGTCAGGTGGCCAGTACTGAGGGAGCACTGCACTGTCGTAAGGTCAGTGCTGAGGGAGCACTGCAGTGTCAGAGGGTCAGTACAGAGGTAGTGCTGCACTGTCGGAGGGTCAGTACTGTGGGAGTGCCACAATGTCAGATGGCCAGTACTGGGGGAGCACTGCACTGTCGTAAGGTCAGTACTGAGGTAGCACTGCACTGCCAGAGTGTCAGTAATGAGGGAGCACTGACTGTCATAGGGTCAGTACTGAGGGAGCACTGCGATGTCACAGGATCAGTACAGAATGAGTACTGCACTGTCGGGGACTCAGCACTGAGTGAGTGCCGCACTGTCGGACGGTCAGTACTGAGGGAGCACTGCACCCTCGGAGGGTCAGTACTGAGGGAGTGCCGCAATGTCAGAAGGACATTACTGAGGGAGCACTGCACTGTCGGAGGTTCAGTCCTGAGGGTGCACTGCACTGCCAGATGGTCAGTACTGAGGGAGTGCTGCACTGTCGGAGGGTCAGTACTGATGGAATGTCGTACTGTTGGAGGTTCAGTACGGAGGGAGTACTGCGATGGCACAGGGTCAGTACTGAATGAGCACTGCACTGTCGGAGGCTCAGTACTGAGGGAGTGCCGCACTGTCGGACGTTCAGTACTGAGGGAGCACTGCACCCTCGGAGGGTCAGTACTGAGGGAGTGCCGCAATTTCGGAAGGACATTACTGAGGGAGCACTGCACTGTTGGAGGTTCAGTACTGAGAGTGCACTGCTCTGTCGGTGGTTCAATACTCAAGGAGCACTGCACCGTCAGAGGGTCAGTACTGAGGGAGTGCTGCAATGTGAGAGGGTCAGTACTGAGGGAGCACTGCAGTGGCAGAGGGTCAGTACTGCGGGAGAGCTGCACTGTCAGTTCTGAGGGAGCTTTGCAGTGTCACAGGGTCAGTACTGACGGAGCACTGCACAGTCAGATGGACAGTACAGAGGGCGTGCTGCACTGTCTTATGCTGACTACTGTCGGAGTGCCGTACTGTCGGAGGGTCAGTACTGAGTGAGCACAGCGGTGTTATCGGGTAAGTACAGAAGGAGCATTGCACCATCAGATGCTCTGCATTGAGGAAGTGCCGCACTGTCGGAGGGTCAGTACTGAGGGATTGCTGCACTTTCGTAGGGTCACTCCTGACGGAATGCCGTACTGTCGGAGGTTCAGTACTGAGGGTTTACAGCGGTATCATAAGGTCAGTACAGAAGGAGCACTGAACTGTCGGAGGCTCAGCACTGAGGGAGTGCCGCGCTGTCGGAGGATTATTACTGAGGGAGCACTGCGGAGTCATTGGGTCAGTACAGAAGGAGCACTACACTGCCGGAGGCTCAGCACTGAGGGAGTGACGCACTGTCAGAGGGTAAGTACTGAGGGAGTGCTGCTCTGTCATAGGGTCAGTACTGAGGGAGCGCTGCACTGTCAGGAAGTCAGTACTGAGGGAGCACTGCACTGCCAGAGGGTCAGTACTGAGGGAGTGCTGCACTGTCAGGAAGTCAGTACTGAGGGAGCACTGCACTGTCAGAGGGTCAGTACTGAGTGAGCACTGCTGTGTTATAGGGTCAGTACTGTGGGACTGCTGCACTGTCAGGGGGTTCGATACTGAGGGAGCACTGCAGTGTCAGATGGTCAGTACTGAGGGAATGCTGCACTGTCGGAGGGTCAGTATTGCGGGTGCGCTGCACTGTCAGAGTTTTGTTCAGCCTTGACGAAATCTATGCTGGCTATTCTTAACTAACTGAAACTTCTCTGAATGTCAGTTGATATTTTCCCGGATTATTATTTCTAAAACCTTACCGACCACGGATGTTTGTACTAACTGACTTTTACTTTCTAGGACTGTCATCACACACTTTCTTGAATGAAGGTCTTACATTTAGCAGTTTACAATCTTCCAGCATCACACTCGCATCCAGCAAAGACTGGAAGATTACAGCAACCTCGTCTGCTATTTCCGCCCCCATCATTTTTAATAACTGGGGATGCAAGCCATCCAGTCGAAGTGCCTTATGTACTATAAGCCATCCTTTTTAGCACCTTTCCAGACCATTTTTTGTATCCGCTTCCACGATGTCTACTCACTCCACTTCCACTGATATTTTGTCAGCATCCATTCCTCTGGTGAATACTGATAAAACGTAGTCATTAAGTGTATTAGCATTACCCTGCACCTCTAAGTATGTATTACCCTATGTGTCCCTAATAGGCCACATTCCTCCTTGCACAACTCACTTAATAGGCTGTCATTGCATTCTCATATTCTCTCTTTACTGGTCTTATTTTCCTCCCCACCTCTCCTCTCAACTTACTGCCACTGGCCTGGCTCTCACTTGAGTTCACCTGACATGCATTACGTGCCTTGTTTTTTGATTGTTTCATCATCATCTATATCTCCTTCATCAACCAAGGTGACATGTTCTTCATTCCGCTACCTTTCACCCTTGGTGGGATATTCCTAATATGGAACTGAAGCACCTCTTCCTTAAATATAACCTATCGTGCTGATGCAGATATTCCTGCGAATCTTTGGTTCCATTCTTCCCAACTGGATCCCTTCTCATTTTTTGAAATTAGTCCCCTTCCAATCAAGACACTTTACATTATTTTGTTCTTTGCTTTTCCGCATTACTAGTCGAAAACCTATGATACGATGATCACTCTTACCCAAGTATTTCTGCATAGACGCCGGGTCCACTTGGGTTAGCTCATTTCCCAACACCAGAGTTCGCAATTCCTCTTTTCTCGTTGGCTGAGAGCATGCCGATCAAGAAATTTCTCCTGACACATTTTACAAATTCCTCCCAGTCCTTAATCTTTAATACAAAATCATATCAATCAACTGTTTGGTCATTAAAGTTCCCAAATATCACCTAACTTTAGTTGTTGCACATCTCTGTGATTTCCCTGAGATTTGCTCCTCTACCTCTTTTGTACTATTTGGAGGCCTAGAGAATACCCCGAGGACAGCAATCATGCATATTCTGCTCCTCATCTTGGAATAATGGATTCTGTACTTGCCATGTCGAAGCACGTCCCTTTCCAGCAATGAAAAGTCTTCCTTAATTAGTACTGCCACCCCTTTATATCTTTGTATCCTTATATATTAAGGGCCCGGACCTCGTTTCCATTATTTCCACTACTTCGCATTCCCATATTTAAAAATTCGCTCACCGACCTTAAACACCACACTTTGTGTGTTCACACATGTATTGTACTCCCGTCTTTGAATTCCTCGTAGTCCTTCTCAGTCCACTGCCATCTAATGCAGACTCACTTTCCTCACTTCAAATATCTATTTTTTTATATTATGCATACATGGCTTGTGGGCGTCATTGGCTTTTTCCAGCATTTATTTTCCATTCCTAATTGCCCTGGAGAAGGTGGTGGTGAGCTGCCTTCTTGAATCGCTGTAGTCCATGTGGGGTAGGTACATCCAAAGTGCTGTTAGGAAGAGATTTCCAGAATTTTGACCGCGCAGCATTGAAGGAACGGCTATATAGTTCTACGTCAGAATGGTTTGTGACTTGGAGAGGAAGTTCCCATGCATGTGCTGACCTCGGCCTTCTAGTTGGTCGAGATTGCCATTCTGTCAGGTACTGTCAAAGGAGCCTTGGTGCATTGTTGCGGTGCATCTTGTAGATGGTACACACTGCTCTCACTGTGTGTCAATGGTGGAGGAATTGAATGTCTGTGGCTGGAATACCAATCAAGCAGGCTGCTTTCTCCTGGATGGTGGCGAGCTTCTTGAGTGTTGTTGGAGCTGCACCCATCAAAGCAAGTGGAGATTACTTCATCAAACTCTTGACGTGTGCCTTGTAGATGGTGGAACGGATTTGGGGAGTCTGCAGGTGAGTTACTCGCCACCTGATTCCTAGCCTCTACCTCCTCTTGCAGCTATTGTATTTATATGGCTACTCTATTTTACTTTATTGTCAATGGCAAACCCCAGGATGTTGACAGTGGGGGATTAAGCGATCGTAATGCCATTGAATGTCAAGGGGAGATGGTTAGATTCTCTCTTGTTAGAGATGGTCATTGCCTGGCAATTGTGTGGCGTTTATGTTACTAGCCACCGATAACCACAAGGCTGTATATTGCCCAGGTCTTCCTGCGTTTCTACACGGGTCGCTTCAGTATCTGAGGAGTTAGGAATGGTGCTGAACATTGTGCAATCATCAGCGAACATCCCCACTTCTGACCTTAGGATTGAAGGAAGGTCATTGATGAAGCAGCTGAACGTGGTTGGGCCGAGGCCACTACCCTGAGGAACTCCTGGAGCTGAGATGATTGACCTCCAACAACCACAACCATTTTTCTTTGCGCTCGTTGTTACTCCAACCAGCGGAGAGTTTTCCCCCGATTCACATTGACTTCACTTTTGCTAGGGCTCCTTGCTGCCATACTCGGTCAAATGCTGCCTTGATGTCAAGGGTAGTCACATTTACCTCACCTCTTGAGTTCAACACTTTTGTCCATGTTAGGACCAAGTGTGTAATGAGGTTAGGAGCTGAGTGGCCCTGGCGGAACCCAAACTGAGCGTCACTGAGCAGGTTATTGCTAAGCAAATGCCGCTTGATAGCTTTGCTGATGACACCTTCCATCACTTTACTGATGATTGAGAAAGACTTATGGGGCAGTAATTGGCTGTTTGAACTTGTCCTGATTTTTGTGTACAGGATGTACCTGGGCAATTTTCTACTTTTATAGGTAGAGGACAATTTGCAGCAGTACTGGAACAGCTTGGCTAGGGGTGTGGCAAGTTATGGAGGACAGGTCTTCAGTTCTATTGCCGGTATATTGTCAGGGCCTATAGCCTTTGCAGTATCCATAGCCTTCTGTCGTTTCTCCATATCATGCAGAATGAATAAAATTGGCTCAAGTCTGGCATCTGTGATGCTGGGGACTTCATTAGAAGGCCGACATGGATTATCAACTCGGCACTTCTCGCTGGAGATGGTTGCAAATGCTTCAGCCTTATTTTGCACTGATGTGCTGGGTTCGCCCATCATTACGAATGCTGATATTTGTGGAGCCACCACCTCGGGCTTTTTGTTTATTTGTCCACCATCATTCACAGCTGGATGTGGCAGGACTGCATCTGATCCATTGGTCATGGGATCGCTTAGCTCTGTCTATCGCATGCTGCTTACACAGTTTCGCACACAAGTCGTCCTTTGTTGCAGCTTCACCAGATTGACACCCCATTTTGAGATATGCCTGGTACTGCTCCTGGCACGCCCTCCTGCACTCTTCATTGAACCAGGGTTGGTCTGCTGGCTTGATGGTAATTGTCGATTGGGAATAAGCTAGCCATGAGGTTACAGATTGTGGTAGAGTACAATTCTGCTGCTACTGATGGCCCAAAGCGCATCATGGATGCCCAGTTTTGCACTGCTAGATCTGTTTCAAATCTTTCCCATTTCGGACCATGTTTGTGCCACACAACACGATGGGGTTTATCCTCAATGTAAAGGCATGCTTTTGTCTCCACAACGACTGTGCGATGGTCAGTCCTACCAATAGTGTCATGGACAGATACATCTGCAGCAGGCAGATTGGTGAGGAAAGGTCAAGTATGTTTTTCTTCAAGTTATCCTCATAACTGAAATTCCTCATCACTGGAATCATTCTCATGAATCTTTTCTTTACTCGCTCCAATGCTCTCATGTCTTTCCTAATGTGTGGCTTCCAGAACTGGACGCAATACTCGAGCTGAGGCTGAACGAGTGTCTTATCCACGTTCAGCATAACTTCCTTCCTCTTGTGCCCTATGCCCGTATTCATGCCCAGGATACTGTATGCTTTATTAAATGCTCTCTCAACCTGCCCTGCCACCTGCAATGACTTATGCACGTATACACCTAGGTCGTTCTGCCCCTGCACACTCTTTAGAATTGTACATTTTATTTAATATTGTCTCCCCATGTTCTACCTACCAGCATGAATCACATCCCATTTCTGTGCATTTCACTTCATCTGCAACCTGTCTTCTCATTCCACCAATGTATCTATCTCCTTTCGGAGTTCCACACAAACCTCCTCAGTTATGTTATGTGTGAACAGTTATTTTAAGACTGCATAAGGTATTTAGTGAGGATCCCCAGTGGTCAGTGTTGGGATGCCTGCTTTTCATGACCTGCATTAATGACCTAGACTTTGTTGTGCAGGGCACAATTTTTCAAAAAAAGTTGAGCATGAAAAAGGACTTGCTAGTATTGTGAACCATGAGGAGGATAGTGATAATCTTCAACAGGATATAAACAGGATGATGGTATAGGCTGACAAGACAATAACGAGGAGATTTGATATCATGAGGGGTCTGGACAGAATATACACGGGATACGGAGAAATTCAAAGATTGGCTCAAGGATCCAGGACTAGAGGATCGAGAACGTAAGAAAGGCGACTTAATGTGAAGTGCAAAAGATGAAGCAGTGACATGCGGAAAACTTTGTTTTATGGAACAAGTGCTTAGGATCTGGAATTCAGTGACTGGCAGTGCGGTGGAGACAAGTTCAATTGGGGCCTTCAGAAGTGCACTGACTAATTATCTGAAGATTAATAAAAACAATGAAGGGCTACAGAAAAAAAAACAGGGGAGTGGGACTAGGTGAGTTGCTCTTTAAGAAAACGGTCACTGACACGGCTTGCCAAATGCCTCCTTCTATGCTGTAACCATTCTATTATTCTTTGACTGTACCTTAGTCTGTCCCCGTTGACTGTATCAAACATCTCGGAGAGTTCTACAAAAGAAGAGTACATGCCTATGTTGTATTCTCCACTTTTCTCCTGGACCTGTCTCAGCACAAAAATCATACCTAAAGTTCCTTATTGGGTCTGAATCTTCACAGACTCTCACGGATCCTCTCTGCATCTATTGTCGGAAAAAGTTTAGTTCGAATCAAAATGGTCAAGATTTTGCCTGCAATAGACAGTAAACTTCCGTGATAAAAGCAAAATACTGCGGATGCTGGAAATCTGAAAAAAAACAAGAAATGCTGGATTCACTCAGCAGGTCTGGCAGCATCTGTGGAAAGAGAAGCAGAGTTAACGTTTCGGGTCAGTGACCCTTCTTCGGAACTGACAAATATTAGAAATGTCACAGATCATAAACAAGTGAGGTGGGGGTTGGGCAAGAGATAACAAAGGAGAAGGTGCAGATTGGACCAGGCCACATAGCTGACCAAAAGGTCACGGAGCAAAGGCAAACAATATGTTAATGGTGTGTTGAAAGACAAAGCATCAGTACAGATTAGGTGTGAATATACTGAATATTGAACATCAGCAAGTGCAAACCTGAAGAAAAACAACCTGAAAAAAACAGTGGGTAAGCAAACTGAACAAACTAAGATGAAATGAAATAAATGCAAAAAAAGATTGTAAAAAATGTAAAAAGGAATGCAAAAAAAAGGAATAAAAAATAACTAAAAATGACTAAAAATGAAAGTAAAGTGGGGGGCTGTCATGCTCTGAAATTATTGAACTCAATGTTCAGTCCGGCAGGCTGTAGTGTGCCTAATCGGTAGATGAGATGCTGTTCCTCGAGCTTGCGTTGATGTTCACTGGAACACTGCAGCAATCCCAGGACAGAGATGTGAGAATGAGAGCAGGGGGGAGTGTTGAAATGGCAAGCAACCGGAAGCTCAGGGTCCTGCTTGCGGACTGAGCGGAGATGTTCCGCAAAGCGGTCACCCAGTCTGTGCTTGGTCTCCCCAATGTAGAGGAGACCACACTGTGAGCAGCGAATACAGTATACTACATTGAAAGAAGTACAAGTAAATCGCTGCTTCACCTGAAAGGAGTGTTTGGGGCCTGGGATAGTGAGGAGAGAGGAGGTAAATGGGCAGGTATTACACCTCCTGCGATTGCAAGGGAAGGTGCCCTGGGACGGGGACGAGGTGGTGGGGGTAATGGAGGAGTGGACCAGGGTGTCGCGGAGGGAACGATCCCTTCGAATGCTGACAGGGGAAGGGAGGGGAAGATGCGACTGGTAGTGGCATCACGCTGGAGGTGGCGAAAATGGCGGAGGATGATCCTTTGGATATGGAGGCTGGTGGGATGAAAAGTGAGGACAAGGGGAACCCTGTCACGGTTCTGGGAGGGAGGGGAAGGGGTGAGGGTAGACGTGCGGGGAATGGGTTGGACACGGTTGAGGGCCTTGTCAACCACAGTGAGGGGAAATCCTCGGTTGAGGAAAAAGGAGGTCATATCAGAAGCACCGTCATGGAAGGTAGCATCATCAGAGCAGATGCGTCGGAGACGGAGAAACTGGGAGAATGGAATGGAGTCCTTACAGGAGGTAGGGTGTGAAGAAGTGTAGTCGAGGTAGCTGTGGGAGTCAGTGGGCTTATAATGGATATTAGTAGACAGCCTATCCCCAGAGATGGAGACAGAGAAGTCGAGGAAGGGAAGGGAAGTGTCAGAGATGGACCATGTAAAGGTGAGAGAAGGGTGGAAATTGGAAGCAAAGTTGATAAAGTTTTCTAGTTCGTGGCGGGAGCAGGAAACGGCACCGATACAGTCATCAATGTACCGGAAAAAGAGTTGGGGGAGGGGGCCTGAGTAGGACTGGAACAAAGAATGCTCGACATATCCCACAAAAAGACAGGCACTCCATTCCATTCTTCCAGTTTCTCCGTCTCCGACGCATCTGCTCTGATGATACTACCTTCCATGACGGTGCTTCTGATATGACCTCCTTTTTCCTCAACCGAGGATTTCCCCTCACTGTGGTTGACAGGGCCCTCAACCGTGTCCGACCCATTCTCCGCACCTCTACCCTCACCCCTTCCCCTCCCTCCCAGAACCGTGACAGGGTTCTCCTTGTCCTCACTTTTCATCCCACCAGCCTCCATATACAAAGGATCATCCTCCGCCATTTTCGCCACCTCCAGCGTGATGCCACTACCAGTCGCATCTTCCCCTCCCTTCCCCTGTCCAGCCCGCTTCTACCTCCTTCCCAAAATCCACAAACGGGAATGTCCCGGCAGACCCATTGTGTCAGCCTGCTCCTGCCCAACTGAACTTATTTCTTCCTATCTAGACTCTATCTTTTCTCCGCTGGTCCAGTCTCTTCCCACCTACATCCGTGACTCTTCTGACGCCCTACGTCATTTTGACAATTTCCAGTTTCCTGGTCCCAACCGCCTCCTCTTCACTATGGACGTCCAATCGCTCTACACCTCCATCCCCCACCAGGATGGTTTGAGGACTCTCCGCTTCTTCCTGGAACAGAGGCCCAACCAGTCCCCATCCAGCAACACCCTCCTCCGCCTGGCTGAACTTGTTCTCACATTGAACAACTTCTCCTTCAACTCCATGTTTTCCTTCAAGTAAAAGGTGTCGCTATGCGTACCCGCATGGGTCCTAGTTATGCCTGTCTTTTTGTGGGATATGTCGAGCATTCTTTGTTCCAGTCCTACTCAGGCCCCCTCCCCCAACTCTTTTTCCGGTACATTGATGACTGTATCGGTGCCGTTTCCTGCTCCCGCCCCGAACTAGAAAACTTTATCAACTTTGCTTCCAATTTCCACCCTTCTCTCACCTTTACATGGTCCATCTCTGACACTTCCCTTCCCTTCCTCGACTTCTCTGTCTCCATCTCTGGGGATAGGTTGTCTACCAATATCCATTATAAGCCCACTGACTCCCACAGCTACCTCGACTACACTTCTTCACACCCTACCTCTTGTAAGGACTCCATTCCATTCTCCCAGTTTCTCCGTCTCCGACGCATCTGTTCTGATGATGCTACCTTCCATGACGGTGCTTCTGATATGACCTCCTTTTTCCTCAACCGAGGATTTCCCCTCACTGTGGTTGACAGGGCCCTCAACCGTGTCCGACCCATTCCCCGCACCTCTACCCTCACCCCTTCCCCTCCCTCCCAGAACCGTGACAGGGTTCCCCTTGTCCTCACTTTTCATCCCACCAGCCTCCATATCCAAAGGATCATCCTCTGCCATTTTCGCCACCTCCAGCGTGATGCCACTACCAGTCGCATCTTCCCCTCCCTTCCCCTGTCAGCATTCCGAAGGGATCGTTCCCTCCGCGACACCCTGGTCCACTCCTCCATTACCCCCACCACCTCGTCCCCGTCCCAGGGCACCTTCCCTTGCAATCGCAGGAGGTGTAATACCTGTCCATTTACCTCCTCTCTCCTCACTATCCCAGGCTCCAAACGCTCCTTTCAGGTGAAGCAGCGATTTACTTGTACTTCCTTCAATGTAGTATACTGTATTCGCTGCTCACAGTGTGGTCTCCTCTACATTAGGGAGACCAAGCGCAGACTGGGTGACCGCTTTGCGGAACATCTCCGCTCAGTCCGCAAGCAGGACCCTGAGCTTCCGGTTGCTTGCCATTTCAACACTCCCCCCTGCTCTCATGCTCACATCTCTGTCCTGGGATTGCTGCAGTGTTCCAGTGAACATCAACGCAAGCTCGAGGAACAGCATCTCATCTACCAATTAGGCGCACTACAGCCTGCCGGACTGAACATTGAGTTCAATAATTTCAGAGCATGACAGCCCCCCACTTTACTTTCATTTTTAGTCATTTTTAGTTATTTTTTATTCCTTTTTTTTTTGCATTCCTTTTTACATTTTTTACAATCTTTTTTTGCATTTATTTCATTTCATCTTAGTTTGTTCAGTTTGCTTACCCACTGTTTTTTTCAGGTTGTTTTTCTTCAGGTTTGCACTTGCTGATGTTCAATATTCAGTATATTCACACCTAATCTGTACTGATGCTTTGTCTTTCAACACACCATTAACATATTGTTTGCCTTTGCTCCGTGACCTTTTGGTCAGCTATGTGGCCTGGTCCAATCTGCACCTTCTCCTTTGTTATCTCTTGCCCAACCCCCACCTCACTTTTTTATAATCTGTGACTTTTCTAATATTTGTCAGTTCCGAAGAAGGGTCACTGACCCGAAACGTTAACTCTGCTTCTCTTTCCACAGATGCTGCCAGACCTGCTGAGTGAATCCAGCATTTCTTGTTTTTGTGTAGTAAACTTCCGTAGTTTGAATAGTCAGAACTCTCTCCCTTGTTTCTGTTTTTGTTGTTGAGGTAGACAGTCACTGCACCTGGAAGGTTCTGAAGCAATGTACTTTTCTTCCAGCATGCTGAAAGCCCATCTGTAAGCCTATCAAGGTTCACATATCTTCCCTGTTTATAAACCTTGGCTGGAATTCCATCTATTCCAGGGGCTTTAGTGATTTTAATTGTGCTGCAGCGGTCTTGATCTTTTCATGTGTGGTGGTCCATCCAGCTCGCATTTCACTTCCCTCTTCGAGATCATTGCGATGGACGTCTCCTACACCATCTGAGCGTCATCAAATAGGCTCTCATAGTAATCTGACTACTTGTTGCCAAGATAACATCAGTGTCTTTGGGCATTGTTGTTCCATCCGAAGACTTTAATGGTGCCTGCACATGGTGGAAGGTCCATATGCAGATCTCAAGGCTTCTGAGTGAAATTTCATATCTCCCGTAGCTGCATACATCTGTGCCTTCTCAATGACCACTGTTCGTGAATTTCTTTGGTTGGCATGGAGGTTGGTTTGCAGAGGGATGCAGGCTTCCCTATATGCAGCTTTTGTAGCCTGCTCATCAGTACATGCAAGTTATCGATTGAGACAGATGTGTTTCTTCTGAAGAAGCTCTTGGATTTCAATATAATTTTTCTCGAAAATAATCTTGGCTTCTTCTGGTTGAGAAGCCAACCAGCTCTGCAGTTTCTTTTCAACCTTAAAGGACGGAGTTCAACTGTCCCCACTGCTTTGCTGGATTAATATCACTATCCAGAGTCGCTTCACTGCAGAGGCTCTGTTCAAACTTGCTCTGGGAACGGTTTTCCTCCTGTAATTAGAATTCATGGACTTGCGTTTTCCTTGTTTGTGGCTCTTTTTTTCTTTTGGGCAATGGTTTGATTGTGAAGGCAAGATTGAGTCGAAACAGTATGTGGCTGCTATCGCAGTCAGGACTTGGCATCACACGACTGTGTAGCACGTCCCATATTTTTCGTTGCTGCACCAGAATATAACCCAATAAGTGCTCGTGCTTTGAGCCTGGATGCCTTCAGCTGATTTGAAATCCGGCTTTCTGATGGAATCAGAATTAGTAAATCTGAGTCCGTACTCCTTACATAATTCCAGCATAATTCGACCATATTTTCATTACATTTGCCAATACCATATCTTCCCCAGACAGTTTGTCAATGCTCTTGGTCAGGCCCAACTCATGCATTGAAATCTCGAAATCTGGTGAACTTATCATTCGAGTCAAACGTCAGTAGAAGATTATGCAGCTCACGGTAGAAGCTTTCTTTCATCACCATATCGGCTTGTAGGGTAGGTGAATATATGCTGATAACGGTAGCGAATTGATCGTCCTGGACTGATAATCGTGAGGATATGAGGCGTTTAGAAAAGCCCATGGGGAGGTTCTTACACATGCTAGCAATATATGTTTTAGTCACAAATTCCTTAAGAGGGATCACTCAACTTTAATTTTCTCTGCCCAGAAAAGCCTGCGCCATGTTCTGTTATTGATCCCTGCTCTGCAAAGTAAACTTCACTGAATGATGTGATGTCAATGTCCAGATGGGCATGCTCACTGGCTATTCGTGTGGAAGATCTTTCATGGAGTCTGTAATCATCTTAATCTGACATTGTGTGAATAATCCAGCCCGCAAGCTTCAAGATTTTTATTTCTCATTGTTTTTTTTTTTGCATTTATATGTGTTACTTCATTCTTTTGCACTGCTATACGAGATGCCCGTTGGCTACGGTTCGCCAACAAGGAGAGTTGAGACAAGGATTGTCTGGGCCATCTTTTTAGGCCCATCCCCATTCGGAACAAGCAGTATTATTCCGAGAGAATACTGCTTCGTCACTCAGAGTGTTGCCAGATGATGTTGTTGTCTCAGCTCAACAGTCAAATAACTCATGATGCTGAACCACTTGCATGCAGAATTGAAGCTGAATCTGCCAGTGCCACCTTGCACCTGCCATTGTCGCCTCTCCCCATCGCTGTCTGGTACACTTCCTGACTGTGGTAACTGTTTAAAGTGGAAACCAGCTAGTGCAGCCGAATCCCATTCTTCAGGCTGTGTCATTCTATTCAGTGTCGCAGCAGGCTGAAACAGCTGAAGCAATTGAAAAGATGCATTTGCTGTGGCAGAGGTGCACTAGTGTTAAATATGATGGTGGTTTATTGCTGAAACTTGGGTTCAATAGAAATACTTTAGTGCTGATTTTTGGGGGGACGGGGCGGCGGCGGTGGGAAGAAGTGAACAAGTGCTGCAAGATGGCGATGGCAAAGAAGAAGCAAAGTCTGTGGATGTTGCTGTGAGCGGACGAACCACAACCCTACGCAAATCTCAATGGGGCCTGCACTTTACTCCATCAACTAACAGGTAGAGGTTAGCACTGAGATTGTTTCAGCAGAAGGTTATGCCTCAGGTTTGGTGACTGTTCGGATTAAGGTTGTGCTTTGTTTCATAGTTAGTGTTACATTTAGTGTTGCGGTTAGCAGAGAGCTCGATTTAGGGTTAGGTTCAGTTTAGCAATTTGTGTTAAGGTTCTGGTTTGCGACTGGTTCATTTTACAGTATGTGTTGGGTTAGTTATAGCGTTAGGTTTAGATTAGGAATACAATTTGAGTAAGGGCTAGATTTAGCATTCGGGTTAGTTTGGGGTTAGTCTTGCAGTTAGATTTATGGTCAGGTTGACAGTTTGGTTAAGCATTGATTTGAGGTTCAACATTATGGTTGCACTTAGGCTTCGGCATACCGTTAGCATAGAGTTGTTATCTCTGGGTTGTTGCACGTGCCACGTGCTAGAGAAGCGAGGAATAGGGAGAGAGAGGAGGTGAACACGTGGCTGCAGGGATGGTGTAGGAGGGAGGGTTTTGGTTTCCTGGATAATTGGGGCTCTTTCTGGGGTAGGTGGGACCTCTACAAACGGGGTGGTCTTTACCTGAACCAGAGGGGTACCAATATCCTGAGGGGGAGATTTGCTAGTGCTCTTCGGGGGTTTAAACTAATTCAGCAGGGGGTTAGGAACCTAAATTGTAGTTCCAGTGTACAGGATGTTGAGAGTAGTGATGTCAGGGATAAGGTTACAAGGACGCAAGAGGGCACTGGCAAGCAAGAATTTGGTTGAAAGTGTGTCTGCTTCAACGCCAGGAGCATCCAGAATAAGGTGGGTGAGGTTGCAGCATGGGTTGGCACCTGGGATCTCGATGTTGTGGCCATTTCGGAGACATGGGTAGAGCAGGGACAGGAATGGATGTTGCAGGTTCCGGGATTTAGATGTTTCAGTAAGAACAGAGAAGATGGTAAAAGGGGGGGGTGGGGGTGAGGGTGTGGCATTGTTAATCAAGGAGAGTATTACGGTGGCAGAAAGGACGTTTGAGGAATCATCTGCTGAGGTAGTATGGGCCGAGGTTAGAAACAGGAGAGGAGAGGTCACCCTGTTGGGAGTTTTCTAGACCTCCGAATAGTTCCAGAGATGTAGAGGAAAGGATAGCGAAGATGATTCTCGACAGGAGCGAGAGTAACAGGATAGTTGTTATGGGGGACTTGAACTTTCCAAATATTGACTGGAAATACTATAGTTCGAGTACTTTAGATGGGTCAGTTTTTGTCCAGTGTGTGCAGGAGGGTTTTCTGACACAGTATGTAGACAAGCCAACCAGGGGCGATGCCACATTGGATTTGGTACTGGGTAATGAACCCGGCCAGGTTTTATATTTAGACGTAGGTGAGCACTTTGGTGACAGTGATCACAATTCGGTTAGGTTTACCTTAGCGATGGGCAGGGACAGGTATATACCGCAGGGAATGAATTATAGCTGGGGGAAAGGAAATTATGATGCGATTAGGCAAGATTTAGGATGCGTAGGATGGGGAAGGAAACTGCAGGGGATGCGCATAATCGAAATGTGGAGCTTATTCAAGGAGCTGCTACTGCGAGTCCTTGATAAGTATGTACCTATCAGGCAGGGAGGAAGTTGTCGAGCGAGGGAGCCGTGGTTTACTAAAGAAGTTGAAGCGCTTGTCAAGAGGAAGAAGAAGGCTTATATTAGGATGAGACGTGAAGGCTCAGTTAGGGCGCTTGAGAGTTACAAGCTAGCTAGGAATGATCGAAAGGGAGAGCTTAGAAGAGTGAGGAGAGGACACGAGAAGTCATTGGCGGATAGGATCAAGGAAAAACCTAAGGCTTTCTATAGGTATATCAGGAATAAAAGAATGACTAGAGTTAGATTAGGGCCAATCAAGGATAGTAGTGGGAAGTTGTGTGTGGAATCAGAGGAGATAGGGGAAGCGTTAAATGAATATTTTTCGTCAGTATTTACAGGAGAGAAAGAAAATGTTGTCGAGGAGAATACTGAGATACAGACTACTAGGCTAGATGGGATTGAGTTTCACAAGGAGGAGGTGTTATCAATTTTGGTAAGTGTGAGAATAGATAAGTCCCCTGGGCCAGATGGGATTTATCCTAGGATTCTCTGGGAAGCCAGGGAGGAGATTGCAGAGCCTTTGTCCTTGATCTTTATGTCGTCATTGTCGAAAGGAATAGTGCCAGAAGACTGGAGGATAGCAAATGTTGTCCCCTTGTTCAAGAAGGGGAGTAGAGACAGCCATGGTAATTATAGACCTGTGAGCCTTACTTCGGTTGTGGGTAAAATGTTGGAAAAGGTTGTAAGAGATAGGATTTATAATCAACTTGAAAAGAATAAGTTCATTAGCGATAGTCAGCACGGTTTTGTGAAGGGTAGGTCGTGCCTCACAAACCTTATTGAGTTTTTTGACAAGGTGACCAAACAGGTGGATGAGGGTAAAGCCGTGGATGTGGTGTATATGGATTTCAGTAAGGCGTTTGATAAGGTTCCCCACGGTAGGCTATTGCAGAAAATACGGAAGTATGGGGTTGAAGGTGATTTAGAGCTTTGGATCAGAAATTGCTAGCTGAAAGAAGACAGAGGGTGGTGGTTGATGGCAAATGTTCATCCTGGAGTTTAGTTACTAGTGGTGTACCGCAAGGATCTGTTTTGGGGCCACTGCTGTTTATCATTTTTATAAATGACCTGGATGAGGGTGTAGAAGGGTGGGTTAGTAAATTTGCGGATGACACGAAGGTCGGTGGAATAGTGGATAGTGTCGAAGGGTGTTGTAGGCAACAGAGGGACATAGATAGGCTGCAAAGCTGGGCTGAGAGATGGCAAATGGAGTTTAATGCGGAGAAGTGTGAGGTGATTCACTTTGGAAGGAGTAACAGCAATGCAGAGTACTGGGCTAATGGGAAGATTCTTGGTAGTGTAGATGAGCAGAGAGATCTTGGTGTCCAGGTACATAAATCCCTGAAAGTTGCTACCCAGGTTAATAGGGCTGTTAAGAAGGCATATGGTGTGTTAGCTTTTATTAGTAGGGGGATCGGGTTTCGGAGCCACGAGGTCATGATGCAGCTGTACAAAACTCTGGTGAGACCGTACCTTGAGTATTGCGTGCAGTTCTGGTGACCGCATTATAGGAAGGATGTGGAAGCTTTGGAAAGGGTGCAGAGGAGATTTACTAGGATGTTGCCTGGTATGGAGGGAAGGTCTTACGAGGAAAGGCTGAGGGACTTGGGGTTGTTTTCGTTAGAGAGAAGGAGGAGGAGAGGTGACTAAATAGAGACATACAAGATAATCAGAGGGTGAGATAGGGTGGATAGTGAGAGTCTTTTTCCTCGGATGAGGATGGCAAACACGAGTGGACATAGCTTTAAGTTGAGGGGTGAAAGATTTAGGACAGATGTCAGAGGTAGTTTCTTTACGCAGAGAGTAGTAGGGGCGTGGAACGCCCTGCCTGCAACAGTAGTAGACTCGCCAACTTTAAGGGCATTTAAGTGGTCATTGGATAGATATATGGATGTAAATGGAATAGTGTAGGTCAGATGATCGGCGCAACATCGAGGGCCGAAGGGCCTGTACTGCGCTGTAATATTCTAAAAAAATCTAATTCTAAATTGCCCCTAGTGTAGGTAGGTGGTAGGAGAATGGTGGGGATGTGATTAGATTAGAGATACAGCACTGAAACAGGCCCTTCGGGCCACCGAGTCTGTGCCAAACGTCAACCACCCATTTTTTATACTAATCCTACACTAATCCCATATTCCCAACAAACATCCCCACCTATCCCTATATTTCCCTACCACCTACCTATACTAGCGACAATTTATAATGGCCAATTTACCTATTAACCTGCAAGTCTTTTGGCTTGTGGGAGGAAACCGGAGCACCCGGAGAAAACCCACGCAGACACAGGGAGAACTTGCAAACTCCACACAGGCAGTACCCGGAATCGAACCCGGGTCCCTGGAGCTGTGAGGCTGCGGTGCTAACCACTGCGCCACTGTGCCGCCCTGTGGTATGGAATATGGGATTAATGTCGGATTAGTATAAATGGGTGGTTTAATAGTCAGCACAGACTCGGTGGGCCGAAGGGCCTGTTTCAGTGCTGCATCTCGAAATAAATAAATTGAGCAGCTACATTTCCTGTGATAAATTGAGCAGCGCCATCTTTCATCCTGGCAGCTGCCTGGAACGTCTCAGACAGTGACGTTTCAGTGGAAGAAGCTGCATTTGCGCATGTGCTAGTACTGTGCCACCTAGTGGTTGCGTTGTCAGCAAACGCAGCGGGAAGTTTAAAGTGTTGATGTTTTCTCTGTTCTTGTGATGCTTCCTTTGCTTCAGTCCCTCTGATTTACATCCTTCCTTTTCAACTGGCTCCATTTCACTCACAAAGCACCAAGTACTAATCTTTCTGCTTGTCTACTTTACAAAGCCGCTCCCTCGCAGCTAACCTGTTTCTCTGTAGCCTCCCGTCCACCCCTGGCAGCCCTTCCTCTGAGCGAAGATACTATCCCCATTTGTGTTGTTCCTTCACTGTTCTCTGTTTTACTTTGTCTGTGAAGGGAAAGAGCGGAGCTGCTCGACTGGACACGGATATTGCCCCGACCTGCACCTCTCCCGATCGCTCCCGCATCGCACGCTGACCCTGACGGCGAGAAGCGGTAGGGAGCTGCCTTCGCCACCCACCGCGGAGGGACTGGGCCGAGCACCCCGGCGGAGCCAGCGGCTGGCCCCAGGGATCATTAGCGGGTGTCTCTGACGGTGAGGGGCGACAAGCCCAGCAGCGGCCCCCCTCTCCCTCGCAGGACGACCAGGCTGGAAAACCTGTCAGAGACATTTTCTTTTAAGGCTTTGATTGTGAATCGAGCAGCAAACAAAAAAAAAACAAAAGCTTGGTGGAGATGCCAGCGAGCTGCCGGGACTGTGCTGATAGTATTGCTGGAGGAGGCTGGTGCTCTGATCATGGGGGGACGGAAATAAGGGACAGGGATGTTAAGCAGTCACATCCTAGTCAAACTGCCGCAGAATTGGCAACGCTGCACCAATCCTGATAAGGGGCAATGAGATGACTTGGGCCTGTGGTTAAAAAGTGCCAGAACACCCCCCGGCAGTTGTGGGTGGTAAGAGGGCAGCACCATAGAACTGGGAGAGTGTGGGGGGAGGGGGGTTGGGGAGTTGGCGGTCTTGTGCAACAGATTTACTATTTCATCAAACAGTAGAAGGTTTCTTCCCCGTGTCCTGATCAATAGTTGTCCCTCGACCAGTAACCTGTAAACTCATGATCACATTATCACATTGCAGTTTCTGGGAACTTGATGTGCCCGAATTTGCCGTCAGGAAGAGAGATGAAGTTCCTCAAAGTGAAAATAGGGAGTTAGGCAGAAGGTTAAAAAGCAGGACCTCCAGGGTTGGAATCTCAGGATTTACTCCCTGTGCCACGTGCCAGTGAGGGTAGGAATAGCAGGATAAGGCAAATGAATGCGGGGCTGAAGAGCTGGTGTAGGCGGGAGGGCTTCAGCTGCTTTGATCATTGGGATCTCTTCTGGTGCAGAGGTGACCTGTACAAGAGGGACGGGTTGCATCTAAACTGGAAGGGGACCAATATCCTTGTGGGGAGGTTTGCTAGTACTACTCGGGAGGGTTTAAACTAGTCTTGCGGGGGGCGGGTCGTGGGACCCACACGGACACCAAGTAACAAAGACACACACTTACACCAAATAACACAGACACACACTGACACCCAGTAACACAGACACACACTTACACCAAGTAACACAGACATACACTGACACCAGTCACAAAGTCATACACTGGTACCCAGTCACTAAGACGCACACTGATACCAAGTCACAAAGACATACACTGATACCCAGTAACACAGGCACACACTGACACCAAGTAACAAAGACATTTACTGACACCAAGTAACAAAGACACACACTTACACCAAGTAACAAAGACAGACAATTACACCAAGTAACAAAGACATACACTTACACCCAGTAACAAAGACATACACTGATACCAAGTCGCAAAGACATACACTGATACCCAGTAACACAGACACACACGTACACCAAGTAACAAAGACATACACTGACACGAAGTCATAAAGACACACACTGACGCCCAGTAACAAAGACATACACTGATACCAAGTCGCAAAGACATACACTGACACCCAGTAACACAGACACAAACTGACACCAAGTAACAAAGACATACACTGACACCAAGTAACAAAGACAGACAATTACACCAAGTAACAAAGACATACACTTACACCAAGTATTTTGACATACATTGACACCAAGTCACAAAGACATACACTGATACCCAGTAACACAGACACACACTTACACAAAGTAACAAAGACATACACTGACACCAAGTAACAAAGACAGACTATTACAACAAGTAACAGAGACATACAATGATACCCAGTAACACAGGCACACACTTGCACCAAGTAACAAAGACATACACTGACTCCAAGTAACAAATACATACACTGATACCCAGTAACACAGACACACACTTTCACCAAGTAACACAGACATACACTGACACCCAGTAACACAGTCACACACTTACACCAAGTAACAAAGACATACACTGAGACCCAGTAACAAAGACATACACTGACACCCAGTAACACAGACACACACGGACATCAAGTAACAAAGACACACACTTACACCAAGTAACACAGACACACACTGACACCCAGTAACACAGACACACACTTACACCAAGTAACACTGACATACACTTACACCAAGTCACAAAGTCATACACTGGTACCCAGTCACAAAGACGGACACTGATACCAAGTCACAAAGACATGCACTGATACCCAGTAACACAGGCACACACTGACACCAAGTAACAAAGACAGACAATTACACCAAGTAACAAAGACATACGCTTACACCCAGTAACAAAGACATACACTGATACCAAGTCGCAAAGACATACACTGATACCCAGTAACACAGACACACACTGACACCAAGTAACAAAGACATACACTGACACCAAGTAACAAAGACATACACTGATACCCAGTAACACAGACACACACGTACACCAAGTAACAAAGACATACACTGATACCAAGTCGCAAAGACATACACTGACACGAAGTCATAAAGACACACACTGACGCCCACTAACAAAGACATACACTGATACCAAGTCGCAAAGACATACACTGACACCCAGTAACACAGACACACACTGACACCAAGTTACAAAGACATACACTGACACCAAGTAACAAAGGCAGACAATTACACAAAGTAACAAAGACATACACTTATACCAAGTATTTTGACATACATTGACACCAAGTAACAAAGACATACACTGACACCCAGTAACACAGACACACACTTACACAAAGTAACAAAGACATACACTGATACCCAGTAACACAGACACACACGTACACCAAGTAACAAAGACATGCACTGACACGAAGTCATAAAGACACACACTGACGCACAGTAACAAAGACAGACTATTACACCAAGTAACAAAGACATACACTGATACCCAGTAACACAGACACACACTTACACTAAGTAACAAAGACATACACTGAAAGCTAGTCACAAAGACACACACTGACACCCAGTAACAAGGACATACACTGACACACAGTCACAAAGACATACACTGATACCCAGTAACACAGACACACACTTTCACCAAGTAACACAGACATACACTGACACCCAGTAACACAGTCACACACTTACACCAAGTAACAAAGACATACACTGACACCCAGTAACAAAGACATACACTGACACCCAGTAACACAGACACACACGGACACCAAGTAACAAAGACACACACTTACACCAAGTAACACAGACACACACTGACACCCAGTAACACAGACACACACTTACACCAAGTAACACAGACATACACTGACACCAAGTCGCAAAGACATACACTGATACCAATTCGCAAAGACATACACTGATACCCAGTAACACAGGCACACACTGACACCAAGTAACAAAGACATTTACTGACACCAAGTAACAAAGACACACACTTACCCCAAGTAACAAAGACAGACAATTACACCAAGTAACAAAGACACACACTTACACCCAGTATGAAAGACATACACTGATATCAAGTCGCAAAGACATACACTGAAACCCAGTAACACAGACACACACTGACACCAAGTAATAAAGACATACACTGACACCAAGTAACAAAGACACAGACTTACACCAAGTAACACAGACACACACTTACACCCAGTAACACAGACACACACTGATACCCAGTAACACAGACACACACTTGCACCAAGTAACAAGGGCATACACTGATACCCAGGAACACAGATACACACTGACACCAGTAACAAAGACATACACTGACACCAAGTAACAAAGACATACACTTACACCAAGTAAAAAAGACATACACTGATACCCAGTAACACAGACACACACTTACACCAAGTAAAAAAGACATACACTTACACCAAGTAACACAGACATACACTGACACCAAGTAACAAAGACATACACTGACACCCAGGAACACAGATACACACTGACACCAGTAACAAAGACATACACTGACACCAAGTAACAAAGACATACACTTACACCAAGTAAAAAAGACATACACTGATACCCAGTAACACAGACACACACTTATACCAAGTAACAAAAACATACACTGATACCCAGTTACACTGACACAAACTTACACCAAGTAACACAGACACACACAGACATCAAGTAACAAAGACATACACTGATACCCAGTAACACAGACACACACTTACACCAAGTAACAAAGACAAACACTGACACCAAGTAACAAAGACATACACTTACACCAAGGAACAATGACATACACTTACACCAAGTAAAAAAGACATACACTGATACACAGTAACACAGACACACACTTACACCAAGTAACAAAGAAATACACTGATAACCAGTTACACTGACACAAACTTACACCAAGTAACACAGAAACACACAGACATCAAGTAACAAAGACATACACTGACACCAAGTAACAAAGACATACACCTACACCAAGTGAAAAATACAAACACTGACACCAAGTAACAAAGACATACACTGATACCCAGTAACACAGACACACACTTACACCAAGTAACAAAGACATACACTGACACCAAGTAACAAAAACATACACTGATACCCAGTAACACAGATACACAGTTACACCAAGTAACAAAGACACACACTTACACCAAGTAACACAGACATACACTGACAACAAGTTACAAAGACATACACTGACACCAAGTAACAAAGACAGACAATTACACCAAGTAACAAAGACATACACTTATACCAAGTATTTTGACATACATTGACACCAAGTAAAAAAGACATACACTGATACCCAGTAACACAGACACACACTTACACCAAGTAACAAAGACAGACACAGATACCCAGTTCCACTGACACACACTTACACCAAGTAACACAGACGCACACAGACACCATTATGAACGACATACACTGATCCCCAGTAACACAGATACACACTTACACCAAGTAACAAAGACAAACACTGAATCCAAGTAACAAAGACATACACTTACACCAAGTAACAAAGACATACACTGACACCAAGTAACAAAGGCATACACTGATACCCAGTAACACAGACAAACACTTACACCAAGTAACAAAGACATACGCTGACACCAAGTAACAAAGACATCCACTTACACCAAGTAACAAAGACATACATTGATACCCAGTAACAAAGACATACATTGATAACCAGTAACACAGACACGCACTGACACCCAGTAACAAAGACATACACTGATACCCAGTAACACAGACACGCACTGACACCCATTAACAAAGACATACCCTGACACCAAGTCACAAAGACATACACTGACACCAAGTAACAAAGACAGACACTGATACACAGTAACACAGACACACCCTTAAACAAAGTCACAAAGACATACACTGATACCCAGTAACACAGGCACACACTGACACCAAGGAACAAAGACAAACACTGACACCAAATAACAAAGACATACACTTACACCAAGTAACAAAGACACACACTGACACCAAGTAACACAGACATACACTGACACCAAGTAACAAAGACAGACAATTACACCAAGTAACAAAGACATACACTTACACCAAGTATTTTGACATACACTGACACCAAGTGACAAAGACATACAATGATACCAAGTAACACAGACACTCACTCACACCAAGTAACAAAGACATTCACTGATTCCCAGTAACACAGACACACACTTGCACCAAGTAACAAAACATACTCTGACACCCAGTAACAAAGACACACACTGACAACATGTAACACAGACATGCACTGACACCAAGTAACAAAGACATACACTGACGCCCAGTAACACAGACACACACTTACACCAAGTAACAAAGACATACAATGACACCAAGTAACAAAAACATACACTGATACCCAGTAACACAGCTACACACTTACACCAAGTAACAAAGACACACACTTACACTAAGTAACACAGACATACACTGACACCAAGTAACAAAGACATACACTGACACGAAGTAACAAAGACATAAACTGAGACACAGTACCAAAGACATACACTGACACCAAGTAAAAAAGACATACACTGACACCAAGTAACAAAGACATACATTGATACCCAGTAACACAGACACACACTTACACCAAGAAACAAAGACAGACACAGATACCCAGTTACACTGACACACACTTACACCAAGTAACACAGACACACACAGACACCATTATGAACGACATACACTGATACCCAGTAACACAGATACACACTTACACCAAGTAACAAAGACATACACTGACACCAAGTAACAAAGGCATACACTGATACCCAGTAACACAGACAAACACTTACACCAAGTAACAAAGACATACAAAGATACCCAGTAACCAAGACATACACTTATACCAAGTAACACAGAAATACGCTGACACCAAGTAACAAAGACATCCACTTGCACCAAGTAACAAAGACATACATTGATAGCCAGTAACAAAGACATACTTTGATACACAGTAACACAGACACGCACTGACACCCAGTAACAAAGACATACACTGATACTCAGTAACACAGACACGCACTGACACCCATTAACAAAGACATACCCTGACACCAAGACACAAAGAAATACACTGACACCAAGTAACAAAGACAGACACTGATACACAGTAACACAGACACACCCTTAAACCAAGTCACAAAGACATACACAGACACCCAGTAAGAAAGACATACACTGATACCCAGTAACACAGACACGCACTGACACCCAGTAACAAAGACATAGACTGACACCAAGACACAAAGACATACACTGATACCCAGTAACACAGACACACACTTACACCAAGTAACAAAGACATACATTGATAGCCAGTAACAAAGACATACATTGATACACAGTAACACAGACACGCACTGACACACAGTAACAAAGACATACCCTGATACCCAGTAACACAGACACGCACTGACACCCATTAACAAAGACATACCCTGACACCAAGACACAAAGACATACACTGATACCCAGTAACACAGACACACAGTTACACCAAGTAACAAAGACATACATTGATATCCAGTAACACAGACACACACTTACACTAAGTAATAAAGACATACACTGACACAAAGTAACAAAGACATACACTGACACCAAGTAACAAAGACATACACTGATACCCAGTAACACAGACACAACCTTAAACCAAGTCACAAAGACATACACAGACACCCAGTAAGAAAGACATACACTGATACCCAGTAACACAGACACGCACTGACACCCTGTAACAAAGACATACACTGACACCAAGACACAAAGACATACACTGATACCCAGTAACACAGACACACAGTTACACCAAGTAACAAAGACATACATTGATATCCAGTAACACAGACACACACTTACACTAAGTAATAAAGACATACACTGACACAAAGTAACAAAGACATACACTGACACCAAGTAACAAAGACATACACTGATACCCAGTAACACAGACACACACTTACACCAAGTAACAATGACATCCGCAGACACCCAGTAACACAGACACGCACTGACACCCAGTAACAAAGACAGACACTGACACCAAGTCACAAAGACATACACTGACACCAAGTAACAAAGACATACACTGATACCAAGTAACAAAGCCATACACTGATAACCAGGAACACAGACACACAATGACACCAAGTAACAAAGACATACACTGACACCAATTAACAAAGACAAACACTGACACCAAATAACAAAGACATACACTTACACCAAGTAACAAAGACACACACTGACACCAAGTAACACAGACATACACTGACACCAAGTAACAAAGACAGACAATTACACCAAGTAACAAAGAAATACACTTACACCAAGTATTTTGACGTACACTGACACCAAGTGACAAAGACAGACAATGATACCAAGTAACACAGACACTCACTCACACCAAGTAAAAAAGACATACACTGATACCCAGTAACACAGACACACACTTACACCAAGTAACAAAACATACACTGACACCCAGTAACAAAGACACACACTGACACCATGTAACACAGACATGCACTGACACCAAGTAACAAAGACATACACTGACACCCAGTAACACAGACACACACTTACACCAAGTAACAAAGACATACAATGACACCAAGTAACAAAAACATACACTGATACCCATTAACACAGCTACACACTTACACCAAGTAACAAAGACACACACGTACACCACGTAACACAGACATACACTGACAACAAGTAACAAAGACATACACTGACACGAAGTAACAAAGACATAAACTGAGACACAGTACCAAAGACATACACTGACACCAAGTAAAATGACATACACTGACACCAAGTAACAAAGACATACACTGATACCCAGTAACACAGACACACACTTACACCAAGTAACAAAGACAGACACAGATACCCAGTTACACTGACACACACTTACACCAAGTAACACAGAAACACACAGACACCATTATGAACGACATACACTGATACCCAGTAACACAGATACACGCTTACACCAAGTAACAAAGACAAACACTGACACCAAGTAACAAAGACATACACTTACACCAAGTAACAAAGACATGCACTGACAGCAAGTAACAAAGGCATACACTGATACCCAGTAACACAGACAAACACTTACACCAAGTAACAAAGACATACAAAGATACCCAGTAACCAAGACATACACTTATACCAAGTAACACAGAAATACGCTGACACCAAGTAACAAAGACATCCACTTGCACCAAGTAACAAAGACATACATTGATACCCAGTAACACAGACACGCACTTACACCAAGTAACAAAGACATACAAAGATACCCAGTAACCAAGACACACACTTACACCAAGTAACACAGACATACACTGACAACAAGTAACAAAGACATACACTGACACGAAGTAACATGACATAAACTGAGACACAGTACCAAAGACATACACTGACACCAAGTAAAAAAGACATACACAATGACACCAAATAACAAAGACATACACTGACACCAATTAACAAAGACAAACACAGACACCAAATAACAAATACATACACTTACACCAAGTAACAAAGACACACTCTGACACCAAGTAACACAGACATACACTGACACCAAGTAACAAAGACAGACAATTACACCAAGTAACAAAGACATACACTTACACCAAGTATTTTGACATACACTGACACCAAGTGACAAAGACATACAATGATACCAAGTAACACAGACACTCACTCACACCAAGTAACAAAGACATACACTGATACCCAGTAACGCAGACACACACTTACACCAAGTAACAAAACATACACTGACACCCAGTAACAAAGACACACACTGACAGCATGTAACACAGACATGCACTGACACCAAGTAACAAAGACATACACTGACACCCAGTAACACAGACACACACTTACACCAAGTAACAAAGACATACAATGACACCAAGTAACAAAAACATACACTGATACCCAGTGACACAGCTACACACTTACACCAAGTAACAAAGACACACACTTACACCAAGTAACACAGACATACACTGACACGAAGTAACAAAGACATAAACTGAGACACAGTACCAAAGACATACACTGACACCAAGTAAAAAAGACATACACTGACACCAAGTAACAAAGACATACACTGATACCCAGTAACACAGACACACACTTACACCAAGTAACAAAGACAGACATAGATACCCAGTTACACTGACACACACTTACACCAAGTAACACAGAAACACACAGACACCATTATGAACGACATACACTGATACCCAGTAACACAGATACACACTTACACCAAGTAACAAAGACAAACACTGACACCAAGTAACAAAGACATACACTTACACCAAGTAACAAAGACATACACTGACACCAAGTAACAAAGGCATACACTGATACCCAGTAACACAGACAAACACTTACACAAAGTAACAAAGACAGACAAAGATACCCAGTAACCAAGACATACACTTATACCAAGTAACACAGAAATACGCTGACACCAAGTAACAAAGACATCCACTTGCACCAAGTAACAAAGACATACATTGATACCCAGTAACACAGACACGCACTGACACCCATTAACAAAGACATACCCTGACACCAAGTCACAAAGACATACACTGACACCAAGTAACAAAGACAGACACTGATACACAGTAACACAGACACACCCTTAAACCAAGTCACAAAGACATAATCAGACACCCAGTAAGAAAGACATACACTGATACCCAGTAACACAGACACGCACTGACACCCAGTAACAAAGACATACACTGACACCAAGACACAAAGACATACACTGATACACAGTAACACAGACACACACTTACACCAAGTAACAAAGACATACATTGATACCCAGTAACACAAACACACTTACACTAAGTAATAAAGACATACACTGACACAAAGTAACAAAGACATACACTTACACCAAGTAACAAAGACATACACTGACACCAAGTAACAAAGACATACACTGATACCCAGTAACACAGACACACACTTACACCAAGTAACAATGACATCCACAGACACCCAGTAACACAGACACGCACTGACACCCAGTAACAAAGACATACACTGACACCAAGTAACAAAGACATACACTGATAACCAGGAACACAGACACACAATGACACCAAGTAACAAAGACATACACTGTTAAAGAGTAACACAGACACACACTTACACCAAGTAACAAAGACATACACTGACACCAATTAACAAAGACATACACTGATACCCAGTAACACAGACGCACACATACAACAAGTAACAAAGGCATACACTGACACCAAGTAACAAAGACATACACCTACACCAAGTAAAAAATACAAACACTGACACCAAGTAACAAAGACATACACTGATACCCAGTAACACAGACATACACTTACTCCAAGTAACAAAGACATACACTGATACCCAGTTACACTGACAAACACTTACACCAATTAACACAGACACACACAGACACCAAGTAACAAAGACATACACTGATACCCAGTAACACAGACACACACTTATACCAAGTAACAAAGACATACACTGACACCAAGTAACAAAGACATGCACTTAAACCAAGTAACAAAGACAAACACTGACACCAAGTAACAAAGGCATACACTGATACCCAGTAACACAGACACACACTTACACCAAGTAACAAAGTCATACAAAGATACCCAGTAACAAAGACATACACTTACAACAAGTAACGCAGACATACGCTGACACCAAGTAACACAGACATCCACTTACACCAAGTAACAAAGACATACATTGATACCCATTACCAAAGACATACATTGATACCCAGTAACACAGACACGCACTGACACACATTAACAATGACATACACTGATACCCAGTAACACAGACACGCACTGACACCCAGTAACAAAGACAGACACGGACACCAAGTCACAAAGACATACACTTACACCAAGTAACAAAGACAAACACTGATACCCAATAACACAGACACACACTTACACCAACTAACACAGACATACACTGACACCAAGTCACAAAGACATACACTGACACCCAGGAAGACAGATACACACTGACACCCAGTAACACAGAGAAACTCTTACACCAAGTAACAAAGACAGGCACTAATACCCAGTAACACAGACACAAACTTACACCAAGTCACAAAGACATGCACTGACAACCAGTAACAAAGACACACACTGACACCAAGTAACAAAGACATGCACTGATACCCAGTAACACAGACACACACTTACACCAAGTAACAAAGAGATACACTGACACCAATTAAAAAAGACATACACTGATACCCAGTAACACAGACACACACATACACCAAGTAACAAAGACATACACTGACACCAAGTAACAAAGACATACACTTACACAAAGTAAAAAAGACATACACTGACACCAAGTAACAAAGACATACACTTACACCAAGTAACAAAGACAAACACTGACACCAAGTAACAAAGGCATACACTGATACCCAGTAACACAGACACACACTTACACCAAGTAACAAAGTCATACAAAGATACCCAGTAACCAAGACATACACTTACACCAAGTAACGCAGACATACGCTGACACCAAGTAACAAAGACATCCACTTACACCAAGTAACAAAGACATACATTGATACCCATTAACAAAGACATACATTGATACCCAGTAACACAGACACGCACTGACACCCAGTAACAAAGACATACACGGACACCAAGTCACAAAGACATACACTTACACCAAGTAACAAAGACATACACTGATAACCAATAACACAGACACACACTTACACCAACTAACACAGACATACACTGACACCAAGTAACAAAGACATACACTGACACCCAGGAAGACAGATACACACTGACACCCAGTATCACAGAGAAACACTTACACCAAGTAACAAAGACAGGCACTAATACCCAGTAACACAGACACAACCTTACACCACTTCACAAAGACATGCACTGACAACCAGTAACAAAGACACACACTGACACCAAGTAACAAAGACAGACACTGATACCCAGTAACACAGACACACACTTACACCAAGTAACAAAGACATACACTGACACCAAGTAACAAAGACATACACTTACACCAAGTAAAAAAGACAGACACTGACACCAAGTAACAAAGACAAACACTGATACCCATTAACACAGACACACATTTACACCAAGTAACAAAGACATAGACTGATACCCAGTTACACTGACACACACTGACACCAAGTAACAAAGTCTAACACATACACACACTGTCACCAAGTAACAAAGACATACACTGACACCCAGTAACAAAGACATACACTGACACCAAGTCACAAAGACATGCACTGACACCCAGACAAAAAGACACACACTGACACCGAATAACAAAGACATACACTGTTACCCAGTAACACAGACACACACTTACACCAAGCAACAAAGACATACACTGATACCCAGGAACACAGACACACACTTACACCAAGTAACAAAGACAGACACTGATACCCAGTAACACAGACACACACTTGCACCAAGTAACAAGGGCATACACTGATACCAAGTAAAAAAGACATACACTTACACCCAGCAATACAGTTACACACTGACACCAGTAACAAAGACATACACTGACACCAAGTAACAAAGACATACACTTACACCAAGTAAAAAAGACATACACTGATACCCAGTAACACAGACACACACTTACACTAAGTAACAAAGACATACACTGATACCCAGTTACACTGACACAAACTTACACCAAGTAACAAAGACAAACACTGACACCAAGTCACAAAGACATACACTTACACCAAGGAACAAAGACATACACTGACACCAAGTAACAAAGGCATACACTGATACCCAGTAACACAGACACACATTTACACCAAGTAACAAAGACATACAAAGATACCCAGTAACCAAGACAAACACTGACACCAGGTAACACAGACATACGCTGACACCAGGTAACAAAGACATCCACTTACACCAAGTAACAAGGACATACATTGATACACAGTAACAAAGACATACATTGATACACAGTAACACAGACACACACCGACACCCAGTAACAAAGACATACACTGATACCCAGTAACACTGACACGCACTGACACCCAGTAACAAAGACATACACTGACACCAAGTCACAAAGACATACACTGACACCAAGTAACAAAGACATACACTGATACCAAGTAACAGAAACATACACTTACACCAAGTAACAAAGACATACACTGATACCCAGTAACACAGACACTCACTGACACCCAGTAACAAAGACATACACTGACACCAAGTCACAAAGACGTACACTGACACCAGGTAACACATACATTCACTGATACCCAGTAGCACAGACACACACTTACACCAAGTAACAAAGACAGACACTGATACCCAGTAACACAGACACACCCTTAAACCAAGTCACAAAGACATACACTGACACCCTGTAACAAAGAAATACACTGACACCAAGTAACAAAGACATACTCTGATACCCAGGAACACAGACACACATACACCAAGTAACAAAGACATACACTGATACCCAGTAACACAGACACACACATACACTAAGTAATAAAGACATACACTGACACAAAGTAACAAAGACATACACTTACACCAAGTAAGAAAGACATACACTGACACAAAGTAACAAAGACATACACTGATACCCAGTAACACAGACACACACTTACATCAAGTAACAAAGACATACACTGACACCAATTAACAAAGACATACACTGATACCAAGTAACACAGACACACCCTTACACCAAGTAACAAACGCGTACACTGACACCAAGTAACAAAGACATACACTGACACCAAGTAAAAATGACATACACTGACACCAAGTAACAAAGACATACACTGATACCCAGTATCACAGACACACACTTACACCAAGTAATAAAGACATACACAGATACCCAGTTGCACTGACACACACTTACACCAAGTAACACAGACACACACAGACACCAAGTATCAAAGACATACACTGATACCCAGTAACAAAGACACACACTTACACCAAGTAACAATGACATCCACAGACACCCAGTAACACAGACACGCAATGACACCCAGTCACAAAGACATACACTGACACCCAGTAAGAAAGACATACACTGATACCCAGTGACACAGACACGCACTGACACCCCGTAACAAAGACATACACTGACACCAAGTCACAAAGACATACACTGACACCAAGTAACAAAGAAATACAATGACACCAAGTAACAAAGACATACACTGATACCCAGTAACACAGACACACACTTACACCAAGTAACAAAGACAGACACTGATACCCAGTAACTCAGACACAAACTTACACTAAGTAATAAAGACATCACGTACTGACACAAAGTAACAAAGACATACACTGACACCAAGTAACAAAGACATACACTGATACCCAGTAACACAGACACACACTTACACCAAGTAACAATGACATCCACAGACACCCAGTAACACAGACACGCACTGACACCCTGTCACAAAGACATACACTGACACCAAGTCACAAAGACATACACTGACACCAAGTGACAAAGACATACACTGATACCAAGTAACAAAGACATACACTGATACCCATTAACACAGACACACAATGACACCAAGTAACAAAGACATACACTGATACCCAGTAACACAGACACACACTTACACCAAGTAACACAGACATACACAGACACCAAGTAAAAAGACATACACTGACACCAAGTAACAAAGACATACACTGATACCCAGTAACACAGACACACACTTACTCCAAGTAACAAAGACATACACTGATACCCAGTTACACTGACACACACTTACACCAATTAACACAGACACACAATGACTCCACGTAACAAAGACATATAATGATACCCAGTAACACAGACACACACTTACACCAAGTAACAAGGACATACACTGATACTAAGTAAAAAAGACATACACTGACACCAAGTAACAAAGACATACACTGATACCCAGTAACACAGACACACACTTACACCAAGTAACAAAGACATGCACTGAAACCCAGTAACACAGACACACACTTACACCAAGTAACAAAGACATACACTGACACCAAGTCACAAAGACACACACTGACACCAAGTAACAAATACATACACTGACTAAAAGTCTCGAAAACATACACTGATACCCAGTAACACAGACACACACTTACACCAAGTAACACAGACATACACTGACACCAAGTAACAAACACATGCACTGATACCCAGTAACACAGACACACACTTACACCAAGTAACAAAGACATACACTGACACCCAGTAACAAAGACATACACTGACACCCAGTAACACAGACACACACGGACACCAAGTGACAAAGACACACACTTACACCAAGTAACACAGACACACACTGACACCCAGTAACACAGATACACTTACACCAAGTAACACAGACATACACTGATAACCAGTAACACAGACACACACTTATACCAAGTAATACAGACATACACTGATACCCTGTAACACAGAAACATACTTAAACCAAGTAACACAGACACACACATACACCAAGTAACAAAGACATACACTTACACCAAGTAACACAGACATACACTGACACCAAGTAACAAAGACATACAATTACACCAAGTAACAAAGACACACACTTACACCACGTAACAAAGATACACACTGGCACCAAGTAACAAAGACATGCACTGACACCCAGTAACACAGTCATACACTGACACCAAGTAACAAAGACATACAATTACACCAAGTAATAAAGACACACACTTACACCAAGTAACACAGATATACACTGACACTAAGTAACAAAGACATACACAGATAACCAGTAACACAGACACACACTTACACCAAGTAACGCATACATACACTGATAACCTGTGACACAGACACATACTTACACCAAGTAACACAGACACACACTGACACCAAGTAACAAAGACATGCACTTACAGCAAGTAATACAGACATACACTGACACAAAGTAACAAGGACATACAATTACACCAAGTAACAAAGACACACACTTACACCAAGTAACACAGATATACACTGGCACCAAGTAACAAAGACATGCACTGACACCCAGTAACACAGACACACACGGACACCAAGTAACAAAGAGACACACTTACACCAGGTAACACAGACACACACTGACCCCCAGTAACACAGACACAGACTGACACCCAGTTAGAAACACACACTGACCCCCATTAACACAGACACACACTGACCCCCAGTAACAAAGACATGCACTGATACCAAGTCACAAAGACACACACTTACACCAAGCATTTTGACATACAATGACACGAAGTAACAAAGACATACACTGAAACCCAGTAACACAGACACACACTTAAAACAAGTAACAAAGACATACAGTGACACCAAGTAACAAAGACACACACTGACACCCAGTAACAAAGACATACATTGACACCAAGTGACAAAGACATAACATGATACCCAGGAACACAGACACACACTTACACCAAGTAACACAGACACACAGTTACACCAAGTAACAAAGACATACACTGATACCCAGTAACACAGACACACACTGACCCCCAGTTAGAAACACACATTGACCCCCAGTAACACAGACACACACTGACCCCCAGTAACACAGACATACACTGACATCAAGTCACAAAGACACACAATGACACCCAGTAACAAAGACATACACTGACACCAAGTCACAAAGACATACACTGATACACAGACACACACTTACACCAAGTATCACAGACATACACTGACACCAAGTAACAAAGACATACACTGATACCCAGTATCACAGACACACACTTACACCAAGTAACAAAGACATACACTGACACCAAGTCACAAAGACACACACTGACACCCAGTAACAAAGACATACACTGACACCAAGTCACAAAGACATACACTGATACCCAGGAACACAGACAAACACTGACACCCAGTAACAAAGACATACACTGATACCAAGTCACAAAGACATACACTGATACCCAGTAACACAGACACACACTGACACCAAGTAACAAAGACATGCACTGACACCAAGTTACAAAGACATACACTGACACCAAGTAACAAAGACACACACTTACACCAAGTAACACAGACATACACTGTCACCAAGTAACAAAGACATGCACTTACAGCAAGTAATACAGACATACACTGACACAAAGTAACAAGGACATACAATTACACCAAGTAACAAAGACACACACTTACACCAAGTAACACAGATATACACTGGCACCAAGTAACAAAGACATGCTCTGACACCCAGTAACACAGACACACACGGACACCAAGTAACAAAGAGACACACTTACACCAGGTAACACAGACACACACTGACCCCCAGTAACACAGACACAGACTGACACCCAGTTAGAAACACACACTGACCCCCATTAACACAGACACACACTGACCCCCAGTAACAAAGACATGCACTGATACCAAGTCACAAAGACACACACTTACACCAAGCATTTTGACATACAATGACACGAAGTAACAAAGACATACACTGAAACCCAGTAACACAGACACACACTTAAAACAAGTAACAAAGACATACAGTGACACCAAGTAACAAAGACACACACTGACACCCAGTAACAAAGACATACATTGACACCAAGTGACAAAGACATAACATGATACCCAGGAACACAGACACACACTTACACCAAGTAACACAGACACACAGTTACACCAAGTAACAAAGACATACACTGATACCCAGTAACACAGACACACACTGACCCCCAGTTAGAAACACACATTGACCCCCAGTAACACAGACACACACTGACCCCCAGTAACACAGACATACACTGACATCAAGTCACAAAGACACACAATGACACCCAGTAACAAAGACATACACTGACACCAAGTCACAAAGACATACACTGATACACAGACACACACTTACACCAAGTATCACAGACATACACTGACACCAAGTAACAAAGACATACACTGATACCCAGTATCACAGACACACACTTACACCAAATAACAAAGACATACACTGACACCAAGTCACAAAGACACACACTGACACCCAGTAACAAAGACATGCACTGACACCAAGTCACAAAGACATACACTGATACCCAGGAACACAGACAAACACTGACACCCAGTAACAAAGACATACACTGATACCAAGTCACAAAGACATACACTGATACCCAGTAACACAGACACACACTGACACCAAGTAACAAAGACATGCACTGACACCAAGTTACAAAGACATACACTGACACCAAGTAACAAAGACACACACTTACACCAAGTAACACAGACATACACTGTCACCAAGTAACAAAGACATACACTGACACCAGGTAACAAAGACATACACTTACACCAAGTAACATAGACAGACAATTACACCAAGTAACAAAGACATACACTTACACCAAGTATTTTAACATACACTGACACCAAGTAACAAAGACATACACTGACACCAAGTCACAAAGACATACACTGATACACAGTAACACACACACACACTTACACCAAGTAACACAGACATACACTGACACCAAGTAACAAAGACATACACTGATACCCAGTAACACAGACACACACTTACACCAAGTAACAAAGACAGACACTGATACCCAGTAACACAGACACACACTTACACCAAGTAACAAAGACATACACTAACACACAGTAACAAAGACATGCACTGACACCCAGTAACACAGACACACACGGACACCAAGTAACAAAGACAGACACTTACACCAAGTAACACAGACACACACTGACACCCAGTAACACAGACACACAGTTACACAAAGTAACACAGACATACACTGACACCAAGTAACAAAGACATACAATGATACCCAGTAACACAGACACACACTTACACAAAGTAACACAGACATACACTGACACCAAGTAACAAAGACATACACTGATACCCAGGAACACAGACACACACTTACATCAAGTAACGCAGACACACACTTACACCAAGTAACAAAGACATACACTTACACCAAGTAACACAGACATACACTGACACCAAGTAACAAAGACATACAATTACACCAAGTAACAAAGACACACACTTACACCAAGTAACAAAGACAGACACTGATACCCAGTAACACAGACACAAACTTACACCAAGTAACAAAGACATACACTGACACCCAGTAACACAAACAAACACACACTCACACCCAGTAACGCAGAGAAACACTAATAAACAGTAACAAAGACATACACTGACAACAAGTAACGCAGACACACACTGACACCCATTAAAAAAGACATACACTGACACCAAGTCACAAAGACATACACTGATACCCAGCAACACAGACGCACACTGACACCAAGTAACAAAGACATACACTGACACCAAGTAACAAAGACATACACTTACAACAAGTAACAAAGACAGACAATTACACCAAGTAACAAAGACATACACTTACACCAAGTATTTTGACATACACTGACACCAAGTAACAAAGACATACACTGATACCCAGTAACACGGACACACACTTACACCAAGTAACAAAGACGTACACTGACACTAAGTAACAAAGACATACACTGATACCCAGTAACACAGACACACACTGATACACAGTAACAGAGACACACACTTACACCAAGTAACAAAGACAGACACTGATACCCAGTAACACAGACACACACTTACACCAAGTAACAAAGACATACACTGACACCCAGTAACAAAGACATACACTGACACCCAGTAACAGAGACACACATGGACACCAAGTAACAAAGACACACACTTACAGCAAATAACACAGACACACACTGACACCCAGTAACACAGACACACATTTACACCAAGTAACACAGACATACACTGACACCAAGTAACAAAGACATACACTGATACCCAGTAACACAGACACACACTTACACCAAGTAACAAAGACATACACTTACACCAAGTAACAAAGACATACACTTACACCATGTAACACAGACATACACTGACACCAAGTAACAAAGACATACAATTACACCAAGTAACAAAGACACACACTTACACCAAGTAACACAGATATACATTGGAACCAATTAACAAAGACATGCACTGACACCCAGTAACACAGACACACACGTACACTAAGTAACAAAGACACACACTTACACCAAGTAACACAGACACAACCTGACACCCAGTAACACAGACACACACTTACACCAAGTAACACAGACAAACAATGACACCAAGTAACAAAGACATACACTGATAACGAGTAACACAGACACACACTTACACCAAGTAACACAGACACACACTTACACCAAGTAAGAAAGACGTACACTGACACCAAGTAACAAAGACATACATTGATGCCCAGTAACACAGACACACACTTACACCAAGTAACACAGACATACACTGACACCAAGTAACAAGGACAGACACTGATACCCAGTAACACAGACACACACTTACACCAAGTAACAAAGACATACACTGACACCAAGTCACAAAGACACACACTGACACCCAGTAACAAAGACATACACTGACACCAAGTCACAAAGACATACACTGATACCCAGTAACACAGACACACACTTACACCAAGTAACACAGACATACACTGTCTCCAAGTAACAAAGACATACACTGACACCAAGTAACAAAGACATACACTTACACCAAGTAACATAGACAGACAATTACACCAAGTAACAAAGACATACACTAACACCAAGTATTTTAACATACACCGACACCAAGTAACAAAGACACACACTGACACCAAGTCACAAAGACACACACTGACACCCAGTAACAAAGACATACACTGACACCAAGTCACAAAGACATACACTGATACACAGTAACACAGACACACACTTACACCAAGTAACACAGACATACACTGACACCAAGTTACAATGACATACACTGATACCCAGTAACACAGACACACACTTACACCAAGTAACAAAGACAGACACTGATACCCAGTAACACAGACACACACTTACACCAAGTAACAAAGACATACACTGACACAGAGTAACAAAGACATACACTGACATCCAGTAACACAGACATACACGGACACCAAGTAACAAAGACACACACTTACACCAAGTAACACAGACACACACTGACACCCAGTAACAAAGACACACACTTACACCAAGTAACACAGACGTACACTGACACCAAGTAACAAAGACATACACTGATACCCAGTAACACAGACACACACTTACACCAAGTAACACAGACATACATTGGCACCAAGTAACAAAGACATACACTGATACCCTGGAACACAGACACACACTTACACCAAGTAATTCAGACATACACTTACACCAAGTAACAAAGACATACACTTACACCAAGTAACACAGACTGACACTGACACCAAGTAACAAAGACATACAATTACACCAAGTAACAAAGACAAGCACTTACACCAAGTAACACAGATATACTCTGGCAACAAGTAACAAAGACATGCACTGACACCCAGTAACACAGACACAAACGGACACCAAGTAGCAAAGACACACACTTACCACAAGTAACACAGACACACAATGACACCCAGTAACACAGACACACACTTACACCAAGTAACACAGACATCCACTGACACCAAGTAACAAAGACATACACTGACACCCAGTAACACAGACACACACTTACATCAAGTAACACAGACATACACTGACACCAAGTAACAAAGACATACAATGATACCCAGGAACACAGACACACACTTACACCAAGTAACACAGACACACACTTACACCAAGTAACAAAGACATACACTTACACCAAGTAACACAGACATACACTGACACCAAGTAACAAAGACATACAATTACACCAAGTAACAAAGACACACATTTACACCAAGTAACAAAGACAGACACTGATACCCAGTAACACAGACACAAACTTCCACCAAGTAACAAAGACATACACTGACACCCAGTAACACAAAAAAACACACACTCACACCCAGTAAGCCAGAGAAACACTAATAAACAGTAACAAAGACATACACTGACAACAAGTAACGCAGACACACACTGACACCCAGTAACAAAGACATACACTGAGACCAAGTCACAAACACATACACTGATACCCAGCAACACAGACGCACACTGACACCAAGTAACAAAGACATACACTGACACCAAGTAACAAAGACATACACTTACAACAAGTAACAAAGACAGACAATTACACCAAGTAACAAAGACATACACTTACACCAAGTATTTTGACATACACTGATACCCAGTAACACAGACACACACTTACACCAAGTAACAAAGACATACACTTACACCAAGTAACAAAGACATACACTTACACCATGTAACACAGACATACACTGACACCAAGTAACAAAGACATACAATTACACCAAGTAACAAAGACACACACTTACACCAAGTAACACAGATATACATTGGAACCAATTAACAAAGACATGCACTGACACCCAGTAACACAGACACACACGTACACTAAGTAACAAAGACACACACTTACACCAAGTAACACAGACACAACCTGACACCCAGTAACACAGACACACACTTACACCAAGTAACACAGACAAACAATGACACCAAGTAACAAAGACATACACTGATAACGAGTAACACAGACACACACTTACACCAAGTAACACAGACACACACTTACACCAAGTAACAAAAACGTACACTGACACCAAGTAACAAAGACATACATTGATGCACAGTAACACAGACACACACTTACACCAAGTAACACAGACATACACTGACACCAAGTAACAAAGACAGACACTGATACCCAGTAACACAGACACACACTTACACCAAGTAACAAAGACATACACTGACACCCAGTAACAAAGACATCCACTGACACCCAGTAACACAGACACACATGGACACCAAGTAACAAAGACACACACTTACAGCAAATAACACAGACACACACTGACACCCAGTAACACAGACACACATTTACACCAAGTAACACAGACATACACTGACACCAAGTAACAAAGACATACACTGATACCCAGTAACACAGACACACACTTACACCAAGTAACAAAGACATACACTTACACCAAGTAACAAAGACATACACTTACACCATGTAACACAGACATACACTGACACCAAGTAACAAAGACATACAATTACACCAAGTAACAAAGACACACACTTACACCAAGTAACACAGATATACATTGGAACCAATTAACAAAGACATGCACTGACACCCAGTAACACAGACACACACGTTCACTAAGTAACAAAGACACACACTTACACCAAGTAACACAGACACAACCTGACACCCAGTAACACAGACACACACTTACACCAAGTAACACAGACAAACAATGACACCAAGTAACAAAGACATACACTGATAACGAGTAACACAGACACACACTTACACCAAGTAACACAGACACACACTTACACCAAGTAAGAAAGACGTACACTGACACCAAGTAACAAAGACATACATTGATGCCCAGTAACACAGACACACACTTACACCAAGTAACACAGACATACACTGACACCAAGTAACAAAGACAGACACTGATACCCAGTAACACAGACACACACCTACACCAAGTAACAAAGACATACACTGACACCAAGTCACAAAGACACACACTGACACCCAGTAACAAAGACATACACTGACACCAAGTCACAAAGACATACACTGATACCCAGTAACACAGACACACACTTACACCAAGTAACACAGACATACACTGTCTCCAAGTAACAAAGACATACACTGACACCAAGTAACAAAGACATACACTTACACCAAGTAACATAGACAGACAATTACACCAAGTAACAAAGACATACACTAACACCAAGTATTTTAACATACACCGACACCAAGTAACAAAGACACACACTGACACCAAGTCACAAAGACACACACTGACACCCAGTAACAAAGACATACACTGACACCAAGTCACAAAGACATACACTGATACACAGTAACACAGACACACACTTACACCAAGTAACACAGACATACACTGACACCAAGTTACAATGACATACACTGATACCCAGTAACACAGACACACACTTACACCAAGTAACAAAGACAGACACTGATACCCAGTAACACAGACACACACTTACACCAAGTAACAAAGACATACACTGACACAGAGTAACAAAGACATACACTGACATCCAGTAACACAGACATACACGGACACCAAGTAACAAAGACACACACTTACACCAAGTAACACAGACACACACTGACACCCAGTAACAAAGACACACACTTACACCAAGTAACACAGACGTACACTGACACCAAGTAACAAAGACATACACTGATACCCAGTAACACAGACACACACTTACACCAAGTAACACAGACACACACTTACACCAAGTAACACAGACATACATTGGCACCAAGTAACAAAGACATACACTGATACCCAGGAACACAGACACACACTTACACCAAGTAATTCAGACATACACTTACACCAAGTAACAAAGACATACACTTACACCAAGTAACACAGACTGACACTGACACCAAGTAACAAAGACATACAATTACACCAAGTAACAAAGACAAGCACTTACACCAAGTAACACAGATATACTCTGGCAACAAGTAACAAAGACATGCACTGACACCCAGTAACACAGACACAAACGGACACCAAGTAGCAAAGACACACACTTACCACAAGTAACACAGACACACAATGACACCCAGTAACACAGACACACACTTACACCAAGTAACACAGACATCCACTGACACCAAGTAACAAAGACATACACTGACACCCAGTAACACAGACACACACTTACATCAAGTAACACAGACATACACTGACACCAAGTAACAAAGACATACAATGATACCCAGGAACACAGACACACACTTACACCAAGTAACACAGACACACACTTACACCAAGTAACAAAGACATACACTTACACCAAGTAACACAGACATACACTGACACCAAGTAACAAAGACATACAATTACACCAAGTAACAAAGACACACATTTACACCAAGTAACAAAGACAGACACTGATACCCAGTAACACAGACACAAACTTCCACCAAGTAACAAAGACATACACTGACACCCAGTAACACAAAAAAACACACACTCACACCCAGTAAGCCAGAGAAACACTAATAAACAGTAACAAAGACATACACTGACAACAAGTAACGCAGACACACACTGACACCCAGTAACAAAGACATAAACTGAGACCAAGTCACAAACACATACACTGATACCCAGCAACACAGACGCACACTGACACCAAGTAACAAAGACATACACTGACACCAAGTAACAAAGACATACACTTACAACAAGTAACAAAGACAGACAATTACACCAAGTAACAAAGACATACACTTACACCAAGTATTTTGACATACACTGATACCCAGTAACACAGACACACACTTACACCAAGTAACAAAGACATACACTTACACCAAGTAACAAAGACATACACTTACACCATGTAACACAGACATACACTGACACCAAGTAACAAAGACATACAATTACACCAAGTAACAAAGACACACACTTACACCAAGTAACACAGATATACATTGGAACCAATTAACAAAGACATGCACTGACACCCAGTAACACAGACACACACGTACACTAAGTAACAAAGACACACACTTACACCAAGTAACACAGACACAACCTGACACCCAGTAACACAGACACACACTTACACCAAGTAACACAGACAAAACAATGACACCAAGTAACAAAGACATACACTGATAACGAGTAACACAGACACACACTTACACCAAGTAACACAGACACACACTTACACCAAGTAACAAAGACGTACACTGACACCAAGTAACAAAGACATACATTGATGCCCAGTAACACAGACACACACTTACACCAAGTAACACAGACATACACTGACACCAAGTAACAAAGACATACACTGATACCCAGTATCACAGACACACACTTACACCAAGTAACAAAGACATACACTGACACCAAGTCACAAAGACACACACTGACACCCAGTAACAAAGACATACACTGACACCAAGTCACAAAGACATACACTGATACCCAGTAACACAGACACACACTTACACCAAGTAACACAGACATACACTGTCTCCAAGTAACAAAGACATACACTGACACCAAGTAACAAAGACATACACTTACACCAAGTAACATAGACAGACAATTACACCAAGTAACAAAGACATACACTAACACCAAGTATTTTAACATACACCGACACCAAGTAACAAAGACACACACTGACACCAAGTCACAAAGACACACACTGACACCCAGTAACAAAGACATACACTGACACCAAGTCACAAAGACATACACTGATACACAGTAACACAGACACACACTTACACCAAGTAACACAGACATACACTGACACCAAGTTACAATGACATACACTGATACCCAGTAACACAGACACACACTTACACCAAGTAACAAAGACAGACACTGATACCCAGTAACACAGACACACACTTACACCAAGTAACAAAGACATACACTGACACAGAGTAACAAAGACATACACTGACATCCAGTAACACAGACATACACGGACACCAAGTAACAAAGACACACACTTACACCAAGTAACACAGACACACACTGACACCCAGTAACAAAGACACACACTTACACCAAGTAACACAGACGTACACTGACACCAAGTAGCAAAGACATACACTGATACCCAGTAACACAGACACACACTTACACCAAGTAACACAGACATACACTGGCACCAAGTAACAAAGACATACACTGATACCCAGGAACACAGACACACACTTACACCAAGTAATTCAGACATACACTTACACCAAGTAACAAAGACATACACTTACACCAAATAACACAGACTGACACTGACACCAAGTAACAAAGACATACAATTACACCAAGTAACAAAGACAAGCACTTACACCAAGTAACACAGATATACTCTGGCAACAAGTAACAAAGGCATGCACTGACACCCAGTAACACAGACACACACGGACACCAAGTAGCAAAGACACACACTTACCACAAGTAACACAGACACACAATGACACCCAGTAACACAGACACACACTTACACCAAGTAACACAGACATCCACTGACACCAAGTAACAAAGACATACACTGACACCCAGTAACACAGACACACACTTACATCAAGTAACACAGACATACACTGACACCAAGTAACAAAGACATACAATGATACCCAGGAACACAGACACACACTTACACCAAGTAACACAGACACACACTTACACCAAGTAACAAAGCCATACACTTACACCAAGTAACACAGACATACACTGACACCAAGTAACAAAGACATACAATTACACCAAGTAACAAAGACACACATTTACACCAAGTAACAAAGACAGACACTGATACCCAGTAACACAGACACAAATTTCCACCAAGTAACAAAGACATACACTGACACCCAGTAACACAGAAAAACACACACTCACACCCAGTAAGCCAGAGAAACACTAATAAACAGTAACAAAGACATACACTGACAACAAGTAACGCAGACACACACTGACACCCAGTAACAAAGACATACACTGACACCAAGTCACAAACACATACACTGATACCCAGCAACACAGACGCACACTGACACCAAGTAACAAAGACATACACTGACACCAAGTAACAAAGACATACACTTACAACAAGTAACAAAGACAGACAATTACACCAAGTAACAAAGACATACACTTACACCAAGTATTTTGACATACACTGATACCCAGTAACACGGACACTCACTTACACCAAGTAACAAAGACGTACACTGACACCAAGTAACAAAGACATACACTGATACCCAGTAACACAGACACACACTGATACCCAGTAACACAGACACACACTTACACCAAGTAACAAAGACAGACACTGATACCCAGTAACACAGACACACACTTACACCAAGTAACAAAGACATACACTGACACCCAGTAACAAAGACATACACTGACACCCAGTAACACAGACACACATGGACACCAAGTAACAAAGACACACACTTACAGCAAGTAACACAGACACACACTTACACCCAGTAACACAGACACACATTTACACCAAGTAACACAGACATACACTGACACCAAGTAACAAAGACATACACTGATACCAAGTACCAAAGACATACACTTACACCAAGTAACAAAGACATACACTGACACCAAGTAACAAAGACATACACTGATACCCAGTAACACAGACACACACTTACACCAAGTAACAAAGACAGACAATGACACCAAGTAACAAAGACATACACTGCTACCCAGTAACACAGACACACACTTACACCAAGTAATAGAGACATACACTGACACCAAGTAACAAAGGCATACACTTACACCAAGTAACAAAGACACACATTTACACCAAGTAACAAAGACAGACACTGATACCCAGTAACACAGACACAAACTTCCACCAAGTAACAAAGACATACACTGACACCCAGTAACACAAAAAAACACACACTCACACCCAGTAAGCCAGAGAAACACTAATAAACAGTAACAAAGACATACACTGACAACAAGTAACGCAGACACACACTGACACCCAGTAACAAAGACATACACTGAGACCAAGTCACAAACACATACACTGATACCCAGCAACACAGACGCACACTGACACCAAGTAACAAAGACATACACTGACACCAAGTAACAAAGACATACACTTACAACAAGTAACAAAGACAGACAATTACACCAAGTAACAAAGACATACACTTACACCAAGTATTTTGACATACACTGATACCCAGTAACACAGACACACACTTACACCAAGTAACAAAGACATACACTTACACCAAGTAACAAAGACATACACTTACACCATGTAACACAGACATACACTGACACCAAGTAACAAAGACATACAATTACACCAAGTAACAAAGACACACACTTACACCAAGTAACACAGATATACATTGGAACCAATTAACAAAGACATGCACTGTCACCCAGTAACACAGACACACACGTACACTAAGTAACAAAGACATACACTTACACCAAGTAACACAGACACAACCTGACACCCAGTAACACAGACACACACTTACACCAAGTAACACAGACAAACAATGACACCAAGTAACAAAGACATACACTGATAACGAGTAACACAGACACACACTTACACCAAGTAACACAGACACACACTTACACCAAGTAACAAAGACGTACACTGACACCAAGTAACAAAGACATACATTGATGCCCAGTAACACAGACACACACTTACACCAAGTAACACAGACATACACTGACACCAAGTAACAAAGACAGACACTGATACCCAGTAACACAGACACACACTTACACCAAGTAACAAAGACATACACTGATACCCAGTATCACAGACACACACTTACACCAAGTAACAAAGACATACACTGACACCAAGTCACAAAGACACACACTGACACCCAGTAACAAAGACATACACTGACACCAAGTCACAAAGACATACACTGATACCCAGTAACACAGACACACACTTACACCAAGTAACACAGACATACACTGTCTCCAAGTAACAAAGACATACACTGACACCAAGTAACAAAGACATACACTTACACCAAGTAACATAGACAGACAATTACACCAAGTAACAAAGACATACACTAACACCAAGTATTTTAACATACACCGACACCAAGTAACAAAGACACACACTGACACCAAGTCACAAAGACACACACTGACACCCAGTAACAAAGACATACACTGACACCAAGTCACAAAGACATACACTGATACACAGTAACACAGACACACACTTACACCAAGTAACACAGACATACACTGACACCAAGTTACAATGACATACACTGATACCCAGTAACACAGACACACACTTACACCAAGTAACAAAGACAGACACTGATACCCAGTAACACAGACACACACTTACACCAAGTAACAAAGACATACACTGACACAGAGTAACAAAGACATACACTGACATCCAGTAACACAGACATACACGGACACCAAGTAACAAAGACACACACTTACACCAAGTAACACAGACACACACTGACACCCAGTAACAAAGACACACACTTACACCAAGTAACACAGACGTACACTGACACCAAGTAGCAAAGACATACACTGATACCCAGTAACACAGACACACACTTACACCAAGTAACACAGACATACACTGGCACCAAGTAACAAAGACATACACTGATACCCAGGAACACAGACACACACTTACACCAAGTAATTCAGACATACACTTACACCAAGTAACAAAGACATACACTTACACCAAATAACACAGACTGACACTGACACCAAGTAACAAAGACATACAATTACACCAAGTAACAAAGACAAGCACTTACACCAAGTAACACAGATATACTCTGGCAACAAGTAACAAAGACATGCACTGACACCCAGTAACACAGACACACACGGACACCAAGTAGCAAAGACACACACTTACCACAAGTAACACAGACACACAATGACACCCAGTAACACAGACACACACTTACACCAAGTAACACAGACATCCACTGACACCAAGTAACAAAGACATACACTGACACCCAGTAACACAGACACACACTTACATCAAGTAACACAGACATACACTGACACCAAGTAACAAAGACATACAATGATACCCAGGAACACAGACACACACTTACACCAAGTAACACAGACACACACTTACACCAAGTAACAAAGCCATACACTTACACCAAGTAACACAGACATACACTGACACCAAGTAACAAAGACATACAATTACACCAAGTAACAAAGACACACATTTACACCAAGTAACAAAGACAGACACTGATACCCAGTAACACAGACACAAATTTCCACCAAGTAACAAAGACATACACTGACACCCAGTAACACAGAAAAACACACACTCACACCCAGTAAGCCAGAGAAACACTAATAAACAGTAACAAAGACATACACTGACAACAAGTAACGCAGACACACACTGACACCCAGTAACAAAGACATACACTGACACCAAGTCACAAACACATACACTGATACCCAGCAACACAGACGCACACTGACACCAAGTAACAAAGACATACACTGACACCAAGTAACAAAGACATACACTTACAACAAGTAACAAAGACAGACAATTACACCAAGTAACAAAGACATACACTTACACCAAGTATTTTGACATACACTGATACCCAGTAACACGGACACTCACTTACACCAAGTAACAAAGACGTACACTGACACCAAGTAACAAAGACATACACTGATACCCAGTAACACAGACACACACTGATACCCAGTAACACAGACACACACTTACACCAAGTAACAAAGACAGACACTGATACCCAGTAACACAGACACACACTTACACCAAGTAACAAAGACATACACTGACACCCAGTAACAAAGACATACACTGACACCCAGTAACACAGACACACATGGACACCAAGTAACAAAGACACACACTTACAGCAAGTAACACAGACACACACTTACACCCAGTAACACAGACACACATTTACACCAAGTAACACAGACATACACTGACACCAAGTAACAAAGACATACACTGATACCAAGTACCAAAGACATACACTTACACCAAGTAACAAAGACATACACTGACACCAAGTAACAAAGACATACACTGATACCCAGTAACACAGACACACACTTACACCAAGTAACAAAGACAGACAATGACACCAAGTAACAAAGACATACACTGCTACTCAGTAACACAGACACACACTTACACCAAGTAATAGAGACATACACTGACACCAAGTAACAAAGGCATACACTTACACCAAGTAACAAAGACATGCACTGACACCAAGTAACAAAGACGTACACTTACACCAAGTAACAAAGACATACACTGATACCCAGTAACACAGACACACACTTACACCAAGTAACAAAGACATACACTGACACCAATTAACAAAGACATTCACTGATACCCAGTAACACGAACACACACTTACACCAACTAACAAAGACATAGACTGATACCCAGCCACACAGACACACACTTCCACCAAGTAACAAAGACATACACTGATACCCAGGCACACAGACACACACTGACACCAAGTAACAAACACATTCACTGATCCCCAGTAACACAGACACACACTTACACCAAGTAACATCGACATTCACTGATCCCCAGTAACACAGACACACACTTACACCAAGTAACAAAGACATACACTGACAACAAGTAACAAAGACATACGCAGACACCAAGTAACGAAGAGATACACTGACACCAAGTAACAAAGACATACACTGATACCCAGTAACACAGACACACACTTACACCAAGTATCACAGACATACAAAGGCACCAAGTAACAAATACATACACTGACACCAAGTAACAAAGACACAAACTTACACCAAGTAACACAGACATACACTGACACCAAGTATCAAAGACATACACTGACACCAAGTAACAAAGACATGCACTTACACCAAGTAACAAAGACATACACTGACACCCAGTAACAAAGACATACACTGACACCAAGTAACAAAGACATACACTGACACCAAGTAACAAATACATACACTGACACCAAGTAACAAAGATATACACTTACACCAAGTAACAAAGACAGACACTGACACCAAGTAACAAAGACATACACTGATACCCGGTAACACAGACACACACTTACACCAAGTCACAAAGACATACACTTACACCAAGTAACAAAGACAGACACTGATACCCAGCAACAGAGACACACACTTGCACCAAGTCACAGAGACATACACTGACACCCAGTAACAAAGACATACAGTGACACCCAGTAACAAAGACATACAATGACAACAATTAACAAAGACATACACTGATACCCAGTAAAACAGACACACACTTACACCAAGTAACAAAGACATACACTGACACAAAGTAACAAAGACATGCACTTACACCAAGTAACACAGACATACACTGACACCAAGAAACAAAGACATACACTGATACCCAGTAACACAGACAAACACTCGCACCAAGTAACAAAGACATACACAGATACCCAGTAACACAGACACACACTTACACCAAGTAACAAAGAGAGACACTGATACCCAGTAACACAGACATACACTTACACCAAGTATCAAAGACATGCACTGACACCAAGTAGCAAAGACATACACTTACAACAAGTAACAAAGACATACACTGACACGAAGTAACAAAGACATACACTTACACCAAGTAACAAAGACATACACTGATACCCAGGCACACAGACACACACTGACACCAAGTAACAAAGACATTCACTGATTCCCAGCAACACAGACACACTCTTACACCAAGTAACAAAGCCAGACACTGATACCCAGTAACGCAGACAAACACTTACACCAATTAACAAAGACATACACCGACACCAAGTAACAAAGACATTCACTGATCCCCAGTAACACAGACACACACCTACACCAAGTAACATAGACATTCACCGATCCCCAAGAACACAGACACACACTTACACCAAGTATCACAGACATACAAAGACACCAAGTAACAAATACATACAGTGACACCAAGTAACAAAGACACAAACTTACACCAAGTAACACAGACATACACTGACACCAAGTATCAAAGACATACACTGACACCAAGTAACAAAGGCATGCACTTACACCAAGTAACAAAGACATACACTTACACCAAGTAACAAAGACACACACTTACACCAAGTAACAAAGGCATACACTGACACCCAGTAACAAAGACATACACTGATAACCAGTAACACAGACACACATGGACACCAAGTATCAAAGACATACACTTACAACAAGTAACAAAGACATACACTGACACCAAGTAACAAAGACATACACTGATACCCAGTAACACAGACACACACTTACACCAAGTAACAAAGACAGACAATGACACCAAGTAACAAAGACGTACACTTACACCAAGTAACAAAGACATACACTGACACCCAGTAACAAAGGCATACAATGACAACAATTAACAAAGACATACACTGATACCCAGTAAAACAGACACACACTTACACCAAGTAACAAAGACATACACTGTCACAAAGTAGCAAAGACATGCACTTCCACCAAGTAACACAGACATACACTGACACCAAGTAACAAAGACATACACTGATACCCAGTAACACAGACAAACACTTACACCAAGTAACAAAGACATACAATGATACCCAGTAACACAGACACACACTTACACCAAGTAACAAAGAGAGACACTGATACCCAGTAACACAGACATACACTTACACCAAGTATCAAAGACATACAATGACACCAAGTAACAAAGACATACACAGATACCCAGTAACACAGACACACACTTACACCAAGTAACACAGACATACACTGACACCAAGTAACAAAGACATACACTGATACCCAGTAACGCAGACAAACACTCACACTAAGTAACAAAGACATACACAGACACCAAGTAACAAATACATACACTTACACCAAATAACACAGACATGCACTGACACCAAGTAACAAAGATATACACTGATACCCAGTAACACAGACACATACTTGCACCAAGAAACAGAGACATACACTGACACCAAGTAACAAAGGCATACAATTACACCAAGTAACAAAGACATGCACGGACAGCAAGTAACAAAGACACAAACTTACACCAAGTAACACAGACATACACTGACACCAAGTATCAAAGACATACACTGACACCAAGTAACAAAGACATACACTTACACCAAGTAACAAAGACATACACTGATACCCAGTAACACGGACACACACTTACACCTAGTAAAAAAGACAGACACTGAAACAGAGTAACAGAGACACACACTTACACCAAGTCACAAAGACAGACACTTACACCAAGTAACAAAGACAGACACTGATACCCAGTAACAGAGACACACACTTACACCAAGTCACAAAGACATACACTTACACCAACTAACAAAGACAGACACTGATACCCAGCCACACAGACACACACTTCCACCAAGTAACAAAGACATTCACTGACACCAATTAACAAAGACATACACTGATACCCAGTAACACAGACACACACTTACACCAAGTAACAAAGACATACACTGATACCCAGGCACACAGACACACACTTACACCAAGTAACAAAGACATTCACTGATCCCCAGTAACACAGACACAGACTTACAGCAAGTAACATAGACATTCACTGATCCCCAGTAACACAGACACACACTTACACCAAGTAACAAAGACATACACTGACAACAAGTAACAAAGACATACGCAGACACCAAGTAACGAAGAGATACACTGACACCAAGTAACAAAGACATACACTTACACCAAGTAACAAAGACATACACTGATACCCAGTAACACAGACACACACTTACACCAAGTATCACAGACATACAAAGACACCAAGTAACAAATACATACACTGACACCAAGTAACAAAGACACAAAATTACACCAAGTAACACAGACAGACACTGACACCAAGTATCAAAGACATACACTGACACCAAGTAACAAAGACATGCACTTACACCAAGTAACAAAGACATACACTTACACCAAGTAACAAAGACACACACTTACACCAAGTAACAAAGGCATACACTGACATCCAGTAACAAAGACATACACTGACACCCAGTAACACAGACACACACGGACACCAAGTATCAAAGACATACACTGACACCAAGTAACAAAGACATACACTTACACCAAGTAACAAAGACACACACTTACACCAAGTAACAAAGACATACACTGACACCAAGTAACAAAGACACACACTGACACCAAGTAACAAAGACATACGCAGACACCAAGTAACGAAGACATACACTGATACCCAGTAACACAGACACACACTTACACCAAGTATCACAGACATACAAAGACACCAAGTAACAAATACACACAATTACACCAAGTGAGACAGACATACACTGACACCAAGTAACAAAGACATACACTTACACCAAGTAACAAAGACACACACTTACACCAAGTATCAAAGACATACACTGACACCAAGTAACAAAGACATACACTTACACCAAGTAACAAAGACATACACTGATACCCAGTAACACAGACACACACTTACACCAAGTAAAAAAGACAGACACTGATACACAGTAACAGAGACACACACTTACACCAAGTCACAAAGACATACACTTACACCAAGTACCAAAGACAGACACTGATACCCAGCAACAGAGACACACACTTACAGCAAGTCACAAAGACATAAACTGACACCCAGTAACAAAGACATACAGTGACACCCAGCAACAAAGTCACACACTGACAGAAAGTAACAAAGACATCCACTGACACAAATTAACACAAACATACACTGACACCAAGTAACAAAGACATACACTGACACCAAGTAACAAAGACATACACTTACACCAAGTAACAAAGACATACACTGACACTAAGTAACAAAGACATACACTGATACCCGGTAACACAGACACACACTTACACCAAGTATAACAGACATACACAGACACCAACTAACAATGACATACACTGATACCCAGTAACGCAGACAAACACTTACACCAAGTAACAAAGTCATACACCGACACCAAGTAACAAATACATACACTTACACCAAATAACACAGACATGCACTGAAACCAAGTAACAAAGATATACACTTGCACCAACTAACAAGGACACACACTTACACCAAGTTACACAGACATACACTGACACCAAGTAACAAAGACATGCACTTACACCAAGTAAGAAAGAGACACACTTACACCAAGTAACACAGACCTACACTGACACCAATTAACAAAGACATACACTGATACCCAGTAACAAAGACATGCACTGACACCAGTAACAAAGACACACACTGACACCAAGTAACAAAGACATACTCTTACACCAAGTAACAAAGACATACACTGACACCCAGTAACAAAGACATACAATGACAACAATTAACAAAGACATACACTGATACCCAGTAAAACAGACACACACTTACACCAAGTAACAAAGACATACACTGACACAAAGTAACAAAGACATGCACCTACACCAAGTAACACAGACATACACGGACACCAAGTAACAAAGACATACACTGATACCCAGTAACACAGACAAACACTTACACCAAGTAACAAAGACATACACTGATACCCAGTAACACAGACACACACTTACACCAAGTAACAAAGAGAGACACTGATACCCAGTAACACAGAAATACACTTACACCAAGTATCAAAGACATACACTGACACCAAGTAGCAAAGACATACACTTACAACAAGTAACAAAGACATACACTGACACGAAGTAACAAAGACATACACTTACACCAAGTAACAAAGACATGCACTGACACCAAGTAACAAAGACATACACTTCCACCAAGTAACACAGACATACACTTACACCAAGTAACAAAGACATACACTTACACCAAGTAACAAAGACACACACTTACACCAAGTAACAAAGGCATACACTGACACCCAGTATCAAAGACATACTCTGACACCCAGTAACACAGACACACACGGACACCAAGTATCAAAGACATACACTGACACCAAGTAACAAAGACATACACTTACACCAAGGAACCAAGACACACACTTACACCAAGTAACAAAGAAATAAACTGACACCAAGTAACAAAGACACACACTGACACCAAGTAACAAAGACATACGCAGACACCAAGTAACGAAGACATACACTGATACCCAATAACACAGACACACACTTACACCAAGTATCACAGACATACAAAGACACCAAGTAACAAAGACATACACTGATACCCAGTAACACAGACATACACTTACACAAAGTAACAAAAACATACACTGACACCAAGTAACAAATACACACAATTACACCAAGTGAGACAGACATACACTGACACCAAGTAACAAAGACATACACTTACACCAAGTAACAAAGACACACACTTACACCAAGTAACAAAGACAGACACTGACACCAAGTATCAAAGACATACACTGACACCAAGTAACAAAGACATACACTTACACCAAGTAACAAAGACATACACTGATACCCAGTAACACAGACACACACTTACACCAAGTAAAAAAGACAGACACTGATACTCAGTAACAGAGACACACACTTACACCAAGTCACAAAGACATACACTTACACCAAGTAACAAAGACAGACACTGATACCCAGCAACAGAGACACACACTTACACCAAGTCACAAAGACATAAACTGACACCCAGTAACAAAGACATACAGTGACACCCAGTAACAAAGACACACACTGACAGAAAGTAACAAAGACATCCACTGACACAAATTAACACAAACGTACACTGACACCAAGTAACAAAGACATACACTGACACCAAGTAACAAATACATACACTGACACCAAGTAACAAAGACATACACTTACACCAAGTAACAAAGACATACACTGACACTAAGTAACAAAGACATACACTGATACCCGGTAACACAGACACACACTTACACCAAGTATAACAGACATACACAGACACCAACTAACAATGACATACACTGATACCCAGTAACGCAGACAAACAATTACACCAAGTAACAAAGTCATACACCGACACCAAGTAACAAATACATACACTTACACCAAATAACACAGACATGCACTGATACCAAGTAACAAAGATATACAATTACACCAACTAACAAAGACACACACTTCCACCAAGTTACACAGACATACACTGACACCAAGTAACATAGACCTACACTGACACCAAGTAACAAAGACATACACTTACACAAAGTAACAAAGACATACACTGATACCCAGGAACACACACACACACTTACACCAAGTAACAGAGACATACACTGACACCAAGTAACAAAGACATACACTGATACCCAGCAACACAGACACACTCTTACACCAAGTAACAATGACAGACACTGATACCCAGTAACAAAGACATGCACTGACACCCAGTAACAAAGACACACACTGACACCAAGTAACAAAGACATACTCTTACACCAAGTAACAAAGACATACACTGACACCCAGTAACAAAGACATACAATGACAACAATTAACGAAGACATACACTGATACCCAGTAAAACAGACACACACTTACACCAAGTAACAAAGACATACACTGACACAAAGTAACAAAGACATGCACTTACACCAAGTAACACAGACATACACTGACACCAAGTAACAAAGACATACACTGATACCCAGTAACACAGACAAACACTTACACCAAGTAACAAAGACATACACTGATACCCAGCAACACAGACACACACTTACACAAAGTAACAAAAACATACACTGACACCAAGTAACAAATACACACAATTACACCAATGTGAGACAGACATACACTGACACCAAGTAACAAAGACATACACTTACACCAAGTAACAAAGACACACACTTACACCAAGTAACAAAGACATACACTGACACCAAGTATCAAAGACATACACTGACACCAAGTAACAAAGACATACACTTACACCAAGTAACAAAGACATACACTGATACCCAGTAACACAGACACACACTTAGACCAAGTAAAAAAGACAGACACTGATACACAGTAACAGAGACACACACTTACACCAAGTCACAAAGACATACACTTACACCAAGTAACAAAGACAGACACTGATACCCAGCAACAGAGACACACACTTACACCAAGTCACAAAGACATAAACTGACACCCAGTAACAAAGACATACAGTGACACCCAGTAACAAAGACACACACTGACAGAAAGTAACAAAGACATCCACTGACACAAATTAACACAAACATACACTGAAACCAAGTAACAAAGACATACACTGACACCAAGTAACAAAGACATACACTGATACCCAGTAACACAGACACACACTTACACCAAGTAACAAAGACAGACAATGACACCAAGTAACAAAGACATACACTGCTACTCAGTAACACAGACACACACTTACACCAAGTAACAAAGACATACACTGACAGTAAGTAACAAAGACATACACTTACACCCGGTAACACAGACACACACTTACACCAAGTATAACAGACATACACAGACACCAACTAACAATGACATACACTGATACCCAGTAACGCAGACAAACAATTACACCAAGTAACAAAGTCATACACCGACACCAAGTAACAAATACATACACATACACCAAATAACACAGACATGCACTGATACCAAGTAACAAAGATATACACTTACACCAACTAACAAAGACACACACTTCCACCAAGTTACACAGACATACACTGACACCAAGTAACATAGACATGCACTTACACCAAGTAAGAAAGAGACACACTTACACCAAGTAACACAGACCTACACTGACACCAAGTAACAAAGACATACACTTACACCAAGTAACAAAGACATACACTGATACCCAGGAACACACACACACACTTACACCAAGTAACAGAGAAATACACTGACACCAAGTAACAAAGACATACACTGATACCCAGCAACACAGACACACTCTTACACCAAGTAACAATGACAGACACTGATACCCAGTAACAAAGACATGCACTGACACCCAGTAACAAAGACACACACTGACACCAAGTAACAAAGACATACTCTTACACCAAGTAACAAAGACATACACTGACACCCAGTAGCAAAGACATATAATGACAACAATTAACGAAGACATACACTGATACCCAGTAAAACAGACACACACTTACACCAAGTAACAAAGACATACACTGACACAAAGTAACAAAGACATGCACTTACACCAAGTAACACAGACATACACTGACACAAAGTAACAAAGACATACACTGATACCCAGTAACACAGACAAACACTTACACCAAGTAACAAAGACATACACTGATACCCAGTAACACAGACACACACTTACACCAAGTAACAAAGAGAGACACTGATACCCAGTAACACAGACATACACTTACACCAAGTATCAAAGACATACACTGACACCAAGTAGCAAAGACATACACTTACAACAAGTAACAAAGACATACACTGACACGAAGTAACAAAGACATACACTTACACCAAGTAACAAAGACATGCACTGACACCAAGTAACAAAGACATACACTTACACCAAGTAACACAGACATACACTGGCACCAAGTAACAAAGGCATACACTTACACCAAGTAACAAAGACATACACTGATACCCAGGAGCACACACACACACTTACACCAAGTAACAGAGACATACACTGACACCAAGTAACAAAGACATACACTGATACCCAGTAACGCAGACAAACACTGACACCAAGTAACAAATACATACACTTACACCAAATAACACAGACATGCACTGACACCAAGTAACAAAGATATACACTGATACCCAGTAACACAGTCACACACTTACACCAAGTAACAGAGACATACACTGACACCAAGTAACAAAGGCATACACTTACACCAAGTAACAAAGACATGCACGGACACCAAGTAACAAAGACACAAACTTACACCAAGTAACACAGACATACACTGACAACAAGTATCAAAGACATACACAGTCACCAAGTAACAAAGACATACACTTACACCAAGTAACAAAGACATACACTGATACCCAGTAACACGGACACACACTTACACCTAGTAAAAAAGACAGACACTGATACACAGTAACAGAGACACACACTTACACCAAGTCACAAAGACATACACTTACACCAAGTAACAAAGACAGACACTGATACCCAGTAACAGAGACACACACTTACACCAAGTCACAAAGACATACACTGACACCCAGTAACAAAGACATACAGTGACACCCAGTAACAAAGACACACACTGACACAAAGTAACAAAGACATCCACTGACACAAATTAACACAGACAGACACTGACACCAAATAACAAAGACATACACTGACACCAAGTAACAAATACATACACTGACACCAAGTAACAAATACATACACTTACACCAAGTAACAAAGACATACACTGATACCAAGGAACACAGACACACACTTACACCAAGTAACAGAGACATACACTGACACCAAGTAACAAAGACATACACTGATACCCAGTAAAACAGAACCTCACTTACACCAAGTAACAAAGACAGACAATGACACCAAGTAACAAAGACATACACTGATACCCAGGAACACATACACACACTTACACCAAGTAACAGAGACATACACTGACACCAAGTAACAAAGGCATACACTTACACCAAGTAACAAAGACATGCACGGACACCAAGTAACAAAGACACAAACTTACACCAAGTAACACAGACATACACTGACACCAAGTATCAAAGACATACACTGACACCAAGTAACAAAGACATACACTTACACCAAGTAACAAAGACATACACTGATACCCAGTAACACGGACACACAATTACACCTAGTAAAAAAGACAGACACTGATACACAGTAACAGAGACACACACTAACACCAAGTCACAAAGACATACACTTACACCAAGTAACAAAGACAGACACTGATACCCAGTAACAGAGACACACACTTACAGCAAGTCACAAAGACATACACTGACACCCAGTAACAAAGACATACAGTGACACCCAGTAACAAAGACACACACTGACACAAAGTAACAAAGACATCCACTGACACAAATTAACACAGACAGACACTGACACCAAATAACAAAGACATACACTGACACCAAGTAACAAATACAGACACTGACACCAAGTAACAAAGACATACACTTACACCAAGTAACAAAGACATACACGGATACCCGGTGACACAGACACACACTTACAGCAAGTATCACAGACATGCACAGACACCAACTAACAAAGACATGCACTGATGCCCAGTAACGCGGACAAACACATACACCAAGCAACAAAGACATACACCGACACCAAGTAAGAAATACATACACCTACACCAAATAACACAGACATACACTGACACCAAGTAACAAAGATATACACTTAGACCAACTAACAAAGACACACACTTACACCAAGTTACACAGAGATACACTGACACCAAGTAACAAAGACATGCACTTACACCAAGTAAGAAAGACACACACTTACACCAAGTAACAAAGACATACACTGACACAAAGTAACAAAGACATGCACTTACACCAAGTAACACAGACATACACTGACACCAAGTAACAAAGACATACACTGATACCCAGTAACACAGACAAACACTTACACCAAGTAACAAAGACATACACTGATACCCAGTAACACAGACACACAGTTACACCAAGTAACAAAGAGAGACACTGTGACCCAGTAACACAGACATACACTTACACCAAGTATCAAAGACATACACTGACACCAAGTAGCAAAGACATACACTTACAACAAGTAACAAAGACATACACTGACACCAAGTAACAAAGGCATACACTTACACCAAGTAACAAAGACATGCACTGACACCAAGTAACAAAGACATACACTTACACCAAGTAACACAGACATACACTGACACCAAGTAACAAAGACATACACTTACACCAAGTAACAAAGACATACACTGACACCAAGTAACAAAGACATACACTGATACCCAGTAACACAGATACACACTTACACCAAGTAACAGAGACATACACTGACACCAAGTAACAAAGACATGCACTGCTACCCAGTAAAACAGACCCTCACTTACACCAAGTAACAAAGACAGACAATGACACCACGTAACAGAGACATACACTGATACCCAGTAACACAGACACACACTTACACAAAGTAACAGAGACATACACTGACACCAAGTAACAAAGGCATACACTTACACCAAGTAACAAAGACATACACTGACACCAATTAACAAAGACATACATTGATACCCAGTAACACAGACACACACATACACCAAGTAACAAAGACAGACACTGACACCAAGTAACAAAGACATACTCTTACACCAAGTAACAAAGACATACACTGACACCCAGTAACAAAGTCATACAATGACAACTATTAACAAAGACAGACACTGATACCCAGTAAAACAGACACACACTTACACCAAGTAACAAAGACATACATTAAACACCAAGTAACAAAGACATACACTGATATCCAGTAACACAGACATACACTTACACAAAGGATCACAGACAAACCAAGGCACCAAGTAACAAATACATACACTGACACCAAGTAACAAAGACACAAACTTAAACCAAGTAACACAGACATACACTTACACCAAGTAACAAAGTCAAACAAAGACACCAAGTAACAAAGACATACACTGACACCAAGTAACAAAGACACACACTTACACCAAGTAACAAAGACATACACTGACACCAAGTAACAAAGGCATACACTGACACCCAGTAACAAAGACATACACTGACACCCAGTAACACAGACACACACGGACACCAAGTATCAAAGACATACACTGACACCAAGTAACAAAGACATACACTTACACCAAGTAACAAAGACACACACTTACACCAAGTAACAAAGACATACACTGACAACAAGTAACAAAGACACACACTGACACCAAGTAACAAAGACATACGCAGACACCAAGTAACGAAGTCATACACTGATACCCAGTAACACAGACACACACTTACACCAAGTAACAAAGATATACACTGTTACCCAGTAACACAGACACACACTTACACCAAGTATCACAGACATACAAAGACACCAAGTAACAAAGACATACACTGATACCCAGTAACACAGACATACACTTACACCAAGTAACAAAGACATACACTTACACCAAGTAACAAAGACACACACTTACACCAAGTAACAAAGACATACACTGACACCAAGTAACAAAGACATACACTTACACCAAGTAACACAGACATACAATGACACCAAGTAGCAAATACATACACTGGCACCAACTAACAAAGACACAAACTTACACCAAGTAACACAGACATACACTGACACCAAGTATCAAAGACATACACTGACACCAAGTAACAAAGACATACACTTACAGCAAGTAACAAAGACATACGCAGACACCAAGTAACGAAGACATACACTGATACCCAGTAACACAGACACTCACTTACACCAAGTAAAAAAGACAAACACTGATACACAGCAACAGAGACACACCCTTACACCAAGTCACAAAGACATACACTTACACCAAGTAACACAGACATACAATGACACCAAGTAACAAAGACATGCACTTACACCAAGTAACAAAGACATACACTGACACCAAGTAACAAAGACATACACTGATACCCAGTAACACAGACACAGAATTACACCAAGTAACAGAGACATACACTGACACCAAGTAACAAAGACATACACTGATACCCAGTAAAATAGACCCTCACTTACACCAAGTAACAAAGACAGACAATGACACCAAGTAACAAAGACATACACTGATACCCAGTAACACAGACACACACTTACACCAAGTAACAGAGACATACACTGACACCAAGTAACAAAGGCATACACTTACACCAAGTAACAAAGACATGCACGGACACCAAGGAACAAAGAAACAAACTTACACCAAGTAACACAGACATACACTGACACCAAGTATCAAAGACATACACTTACACCAAGTAACAAAGACATACACTGATACCCAGTATAACGGACACACACTTACACCAAGTTAAAAATACAGACACTGATACACAGTAACAGAGACAAACACTTACACCAAGTCACAAAGACATACACTTACACCAAGTAACAAAGACAGACACTGATACCCAGTAACAGAGACACGCACTTACACCAAGTCACAAAGACATACACTGACACCCAGTAACAAAGACATGCAGTGAAACCCAGTAACAAAGACACACACTGACACAAAGTAACAAAGACATCGACTGACACAAATTAACACAGACATACACTGGCACCAAGTAACAAAGACATACACTGACACCAAGTAACAAATACATACACTGACACCAAGTAACAAAGACATACACTTACCCCAAGTAACAAAGACATACACTGACACCAAGTAACAAAGATATACACTGACACCAAGTAACAAATACATACACTGACACCAAGTAACACAGACACACACATACACCAAGTAACAAAGACAGACACTGATACCCAGTAACACGGACACACACTTACACCAATTCACAAAGACATACACTGACATCTAGTAACAAAACTTGCACTGACACCCAATAACACAGACACACACTTACAGCAACTAACACAGACATACACTGACACAAAGTAACAAAGATAAACACTTACAAGAAGTAAAAAAGACATGCACTGACACCAAGTAACAAGGACATACACTGATACCCAGTAACACAGACACACACTTACACCAAGGAACGAAGACATACACTGATACCCAATAACACAGACACACACTTACACCAACTAACACAGACATACACTGACACAAAGTAACAAAGAGATACACTGACACACAGTAACAAAGACATACACTGACACCCAGTAACGAAGACACACACTTACACCAAGTATCTAAGACACACCCTTACACCAAGTAACAAAGACATAAACTTACACCAAATAACTCAGACATACACTGACACCAAGTAACAAAGACATACACTTACACCAACTAACAAAGACACACACTTACACCAAGTAACACAGACATACACTGACACCAAGTAACAATGACATACACTGACAGCAATTAACAAAGACATACACAGATACCCAGTAACACAGACAAACACTTACACGAAGTAACAAACACATCCACTGACACCAAGTAACAAAGACATACACTTACACCTAGTAACAAAGACATACACTGACACCAAGTAACAAAGACATACACTGATACCCAGTAACACAGACACACACTTACACCAAGTAACAAAGGCATACACTGATACCCAGTAACACAGACACACTTACACCAAGTATCACAGACATGCACAGAAACCAACTGACAAAGACATACACTGATACCCAGTAACACAGACAAAGACTTACACGAAGTAACAAACACATCCACTGACACCAAGTAACAAAGACATACACGTACACCTAGTAACAAAGACATACACTGACACCAAGTAACAAAGACATACACTGATACCCAGTAACACAGACACACACTTACACCAAGTAACAAAGGCATACACTGATACCCAGTAACACAGACACACTTACACCAAGTATCACAGACATGCACAGAAACCAACTGACAAAGACATACACTGATACCCAGTAACACAGACACACACTTACACCAAGTAACAAAGACATACACTGACACCAAGTAACAAAGACATACACATACACCAACTAACAAAGTCACACACTTACACCAAGTAACACAGACACACACTGACACCAAGTAACAAAGACATGCACTTACACCAAGTAAGAAAGACACACACTTACACCAAGTATCAAAGACATACACTGACATCAAGTAACCAAGACATACACTTCCAGCAAGTAACAAAGACATACACTGACACCAAGTATCAAAGACATACACTTACACCAAGTAACAAAGACATACACTGACACCAAGTAACAAAGACATACACTTACTCCAAGTAACACAGACATGCACTTACACCAAGTAACAAAGACATACACTGATACCCAGTAACACAGACACACGCTTACACAAAGTAACAAAGGCATACACTGATACCCAGGAACACAGGCACATACTTACACCAACTAACACAGACACACACTTACACCAAGTAACAAAGACAGACACTGATACCCAGTAACACAGACACACCCTTAAACCAAGTCGCAAAGACATACATTGACACCCAGTAACAAAGACATACACTGATACCCAGTAACACAGACAAGCACTGACACCCAGTAACAAAGACATACACTGACACCACGTCACAAAGACATACACTGACACCAAGTAACAAAGAAATACACTGACACCAAGTAACAAAGACATACACTGATACCCTTTAACACAGACACACACGAACACCAAGTAACAAAGACAGACACTGATACCCAGTAACACAGACACACACTTACAATAAGTAATAAATACATACACTGACACAAAGTAACTAAGACATACACTGACACCACGTCACAAAGACATACACTGACACCAAGTAAGAAAGACATACACTGACACCAAGTAACAAAGACATACACTGATATCCAGTAACACAGACACGCACTTACACCAAGTAACAATGACATACACAGACACCCAGTGACACAGACACGCACTGACACCCAGTAACAAAGAGAAACACTGACACCAAGTCAAAAGACATACACATTTGTTTGTGGTACTGCAAGTCAGTGTGTGTCTGTGGCACTAGGTGTCAGTATTTAGTTTAGTTTAGAGATCCAGCACTTAAACAGGCCCTTCGGCCCTCCGAGTCTGTGCCGACCATCAACCACCCATTTACACTAATCCCGTATTCCTATCACATCCCCACATTTCCCTATATATTTCCCTACCACCTACCTATACTAGGGGCAATTTATGATGGCCAATTAACCTATCAACCTGCAAGTCTTTTGGCTTGTGGGAGGAAACCGGAGCACCCGGAGAAAACCCACGCAGACACAGGGAGAACTTGCAAACTCCACACAGGCAGTACCCGGAATCGAACCCGGGTCCCTGGAGCTGTGAGGCTGCGGTGCTAACCACTGTGCCACTGTGCCGCCCTAACACTGACACCCACAGACACCAAGTAACAAAGACATACACTGATACCCAGTAACACAGACACACACTGACACCAAGTAACAAAGACATACACTGACACCAAGTAACAAAGACATACACTTACACCAAGTAACACAGACATGCACTTACACCACGTAACAAAGACATACACTGACACCAAGTAACCAAGACATACACTGATACCCAGTAACACAGACACACGCTTACACAAAGTAACAAAGACATACACTGATACCCAGGAACACAGACACACACTTACACCAACTGACACAGATATACACTGACACCAAGTAACAAAGACATACACTGACACCAGGTAACGCAGACATACACTGATACCCAGTAACACAGACACACACTTACACCAAGTAACAAAGACAGACACTGATACCCAGTAATACAGACACACCCTTAAACCAAGTCGCAAAGACATATACTGACACCCAGTAACAAAGACATTCACTGATACCCAGTAACACAGACACGCACTGACACCCAGTAACAAAGACATACACTGACACCAAGTCACAAAGACGTACACTGACACCAAGTAACAAAGAAATACACTGACACCAAGTAACAAAGACATGCACTGATACCCAGTAACACATACACACACTTACACCAAGTAACAAAGACATACACTGATAACCAGTAACACAGACACACACCTGCACCAAGTAACAAAGACAAATACTGACACCAAGTAACAAAGACATACACTTACACCAAGTAACAAAGACATACACTGGCACCAAGTAACAAAGGCATACACTGATACCCAGTAACACAGACACACACTTACACCAAGTAACAAAGACATACAAAGATACCCAGTAACCAAGACATACACTTATACCAAGTAACACAGACATACGCTGACTCCAAGTAACAAAGACATCCACTTACACCAAGTAACAAAGACATACATTGATACCCAGTAACAAAGACATACATTGATACCCAGTAACACAGACACGCACTGACACCGAGTAACAAAGACAGACACTGATACCCAGGAGCACAGACACGCACTGACACCCTTTAACAAAGACATACCCTGACACCAAGTAACAAAGACCTACACTGATACCCGGTAACACAGACACACACATAAATCAAGTAACAAAGACATACACTGATACCCAGTGACACTGACACACACTTACACCAATTAACACTGACACACACAGACACCAAGTAACAAAGACATACACTGATACCCAGTAACAAAGACACACACTTACACCAAGTAACAAAGACATACACTGACACCAAGTAACAAAGACATACACTTACACCAAGTAACACAGACATGCACTTACACCAAGTAACAAAGACATACACTGACACCAAGTAACAAAGACATACACTGATACCCAGTAACACAGACACACGCTTACACAAAGTAACAAAGACATACACTGATACCCAGGAACACAGACACACACTTACACCAACTGACACAGACATACCCTGACACCAAGTAACAAAGACATACACTGACACCAGGTATAACAGACATACACTGATACCCAGTAACACAGACACACACTTACACCAAGTAACAAAGACAGACACTGATACCCAGTAACACAAACACACCCTTAAACCAAGTCGCAAAGACATACACTGACACCAAGTAACAAAGACATACACTGATACCCAGTAACACAGACACGCACTGACACCCAGTAACAAAGACATACACTGACACCAAGTCACAAAGACGTACACTGACACCAAGTAACAAAGAAATACACTGACACCAAGTAACAAAGACATACACTGATACCCAGTAACACAGACACACACTTACACCAAGTAACAAAGACATACAATGATACCCAGTAACACAGACACACACTTACAATAAGTAATAAAGACACACACTGACACAAAGTAACAAACACATACACTTACATCAAGTAAGAAAGACATACACTGACACCAAGTAACAAAGACATACACTGATAACCAGTAACACAGACACACACTTACATCAAGTAACAAAGACATACACTGGCACCAATTAACAAAGGCATACACTGATACCCAGTAACACAGACACACACTTACACCAAGTAGCAAAGGCATACACTGACACCAAGTAACAAAGACATACACTTACACAAAGTAAAAAAGACATACACTGACACCAAGTAACAACGACATACACTGACACCAAGTCACAAAGACATACAATTACATCAAGTAAAAAAGACATACACTGACAACAAGTAACAAAGACATACACTGATACACAGTAACACAGACACACACTTACACCAAGTAACAAAGACATACACAGATACCCAGTTACACTGACACACACTTACACCAAGTAACAAAGACATAGACTGATACCCAGTTACACTGACACAAACTTACACCAAGTAACACAGACACACACAGACATCAAGTAACAAAGACATACACTGATACCCAGTAACACAGACACACACTTACACCAAGTCACAAAGACAAACACTGACACCAAGTAACAAAGACATACACTTACACCAAGTAACAAAGACATACAAAGATACCCAGTAACCAAGACATACACTTACGCCAAGTAACACAGACACACGTTGACACCAAGTAACAAAGACATCCACTTACATCAAGTAACAAAGACATACATTGATACCCAGTAACAAAGACATACATTGATACCCAGTAACACAGACACACACTGACACCCAGTAACAAAGACATACACAGATACCCAGTAACACAGACACGCACTGACACCCAGTAACAAAGACATACACTGACACCAAGTCACAAAGACATACACTGACACCAAGTAACAAAGACATACACTGATACTAAGTAACACAAACAAACACTTACACCAAGTAACAAAGACATACACTGACACCCAGTAACAAAGACATACACTGACACCAAGTCACAAAGACATACACTGACACCAGGTAACACAGACATACACTGATACGAAGTAACACAAACACACACTTACACCAAGTAACAAAGACAGACACTGATACCCAGGAACACAGACACACCCTTAAACCAAGTCACAAAGACATACACTGACACCCAGTAACAAAGACATACACTGATACCCAGTAACACAGACACGCACTGACACCCAGTAACAAAGACATTCACTGATACCCAGTAACACAGATACACACTTACACAAAGTAACAAAGACATACACTTACACCAAGTAAGAAAGACATACACTGTCACCAAGGAACAAAGACATATACTGATACCCAGTAACACGGACACACACTTACACTAAGTAACAATGACATACACTGATGCCCAGTAACACAGACACACAATGACACCAAGTAACAATGACATACAATGATAACCAGTAACACAGAAACACACTTACATCAAGTAACAAAGACATACACAGATACCCAGTAACACAGACACACACTTACACCAAGTAACAAAGTCATACACTGACACCAAGTAACAAAGACATACACTTACACCAAGTAAAAAAGACATACACTGACACCAAGTAACAAAGACATACACTGACGCCAAGTAACAAAGACATACACTGATACCCAGTAACACAGACACACACTTACACCAAGTAACAAAGACATACACAGATACCCAGTTACACTGACACACACTTACACCAAGTAACACAGACACACACAGACACCAAGTATCAAAGGCATACACTGATACCCAGTAACACAGACACACAATGGCACCAAGTAACAAAGACATACACTGATAACCAGGAACACAGACACACACTTGCACCAAGTAACAAAGACATACACTGACACCAATTAACAAAGACATACACTGATACCCAGTAACACAGACACACACTGACACCAAGGAACAAAGGCATACACTGACACCAAGTAACAAAGACATACACTTACACCAAGTCAGAAAGACAGACACTTATACACAGTAACACAGACACACCCTTAAACCAAGTCACAAAGGCATACACTGACACCCAGTAAGAAAGACATACACTGATACCCAGTAACGCAGACACGCACTGACAATCAGTAACAAAGGCATACACTGACACCAAGTCACAAAGACATACACTGAGACCATATAACAAAGAAATACAATGACACCAAGTAACAAAGACATACACTGATACCCAGTAACACAGACACACACTTACACCAAGTAACAAAGACATACACTGATACCCAGTAACACAGACACAAACTTACACAAAGTAATAAAGACATGCACTGACACAAAGTCACAAAGACATACACTTACACCAAGTAACAAAGGCATACACTGATACCAAGTAACAAAGACATACACTGATACCCCGTAACACAGACACACAATGACACCAAGTAACAAAGACATACACTGATAACCAGTAACACAGACACACACTTACACAAAGTAACAAAGACATACACAGACACCAATTAACAAAAACATACACTGATACCCAGTAACACAGACACACACTGACACCAAGTAACAAAGGCATACACTGACACCAAGTAACAAAGACATACACTTACACCAAGTAAAAAATACAAACACTGACACCAAGTAGCAAAGACATACACTGATACCAGTAACACAGACACACACTTACACCAAGTAACAAAGACATACACTGATACCCAGTAACACAGACACAAACTTACACTAAGTAATAAAGACATACACTGACACAAAGTAACAAAGACATACACTTACACCAAGTAACAAAGACATACAGTGATACCCAGTAACACAGACACACACTTACACCAAGTAACAATGACATACACAGACACCCAGTAATACAGAAACGCACTGACACCCAGTAACAAAGACATACACTGACACGAAGTAACAAAGGCATAAACTGATACCAAGTAACAAAGACATACACTGATCCCCAGTAACACAGACACACAATGGCACCAAGTAACAAAGACATACACTGATAACCAGTAACACAGACACACACTTGCACCAAGTAACAAAGACATACTCTGACACCAATTAACAAAGACATACACTGATACCCAGTAACACAGGCACACACTTACACCAAGTAACAAAGGCATACACTGACACCAAGTAATAAAGACATACACTTACACCAAGTAAAAAATACAAACACTGACACCAAGTAACAAAGACATACACTGACACCAAGTAACAAAGACATACACTGTTACCCAGTAACAAAGACATACACTGACACCAAGTAACAAAGACATACACTGATACCCAGTAACACAGACACATACTTACACCAAGGAACAAAGGCAAACACTGACACCAAGTAACAAAGACATACACTTACACCAAGTAACAAAGACATACACTGACACCAAGTAACAAAGGCATACACTGATACCCAGTAACACAGACACACACTTACACCAAGTAACAAAGACATCCACTTACATCAAGTAACAAAGACATACATTGATACCCAGTAACAAAGACATACATTGATATCCAGTAACACAGACACGCACTGACACCCAGTAACAAAGACATACACTGATACCCAGTAACACAGAAAAGCACTGACACCCATTAACAGAAACATACCCTGACACCAAGTCACAAAGAAATACACTGACACCAAGTAACAAAGACAGACACTGATACACAGTAACACAGCCACACCCTTAAACCAAGTCACAAAGGCAAACACTGACACCCAGTAAGAAAGACGTACACTGATACCCAGTAACGCAGACACGCACTGACAATCAGTAACAAAGACATACACTGACACCAAGTCACAAAGACATACACTGAGACCAAGTAACAAAGAAATACAATGACACCAAGTAACAAAGACATACACTGATACCCAGTAACACAGACACACACTTACACCAAGTAACAAAGACATACACTGATACCCAGTAACACAGACACAAACTTACACAAAGTAATAAAGACATGCACTGACACAAAGTCACAAAGACATACACTGACACCAAGTAACAAAGGCATACACTGATACCAAGTAACAAAGACATACACTGATACCCCGTAACACAGACACACAATGACACCAAGTAACAAAGACATACACTGATAACCAGTAACACAGACACACACTTACACCAAGTAGCAAAGACATACACTGACACCAATTAACAAAAACATACACTGATACCCAGTAACACAGACACACACTTACACCAAGTAACAAAGGCATACACTGACACCAAGTAACAAAGACATACACTTACACCAAGTAAAAAATACAAACACTGACACCCAGTAACAAAGACATACACTGATACCCAGTAACACAGACACGCACTGACACCCAGTAACAAAGACATACACTGATACCCAGTAACACAGATACACACTTACACAAAGTAACAAAGACATACACTTACACCAAGTAAGAAAGACATACACTGACACCAAGGAACAAAGACATACACTGATACCCAGTAACACGGACACACACTTACACTAAGTAACAATGACATACACTGATACCCAGTAACACAGACACACAATGACACCAAGTAACAATGACATACACTGATAACCAGTAACACAGAAACACACTTACATCAAGTAACAAAGACATACACAGATACCCAGTAACACAAACACACACTTACACCAGTAACAAAGTCATACACTGACACCAAGTAACAAAGACATACACTTACACCAAGTAAAAAAGACATACACTGACACCAAGTAACAAAGACATACACTGACGCCAAGTAACAAAGACATACACTGATACCCAGTAACACAGACACACACTTACACCAAGTAACAAAGACATACACAGATACCCAGTTACACTGACACACACTTACACCAAGTAACACAGACACACACAGACACCAAGTATCAAAGACATACACTGATACCCAGTAACACAGACACACAATGGCACCAAGTAACAAAGACATACACTGATAACCAGGAACACAGACACACACTTGCACCAAGTAACAAAGACATACACTGACACCAATTAACAAAGACATACACTGATACCCAGTAACACAGACACACACTGACACCAAGTAACAAAGGCATACACTGACACCAAGTAACAAAGACATACACTTACACCAAGTAAAAAATACAAACACTGACACCAAGTAACAAAGACATACACTGACACCAAGTAACTAAGACATACACTGATACCCAGTAACAAAGACACACACTTACACCAAGTAGCAAAGATATGCACAGATACCCAGTTACACTGACATACACTTACTCCAAGTAACAAAGACATACACTGACACCAAGTAACAAAGGCATACACTGATACCCAGTAACACAGACACACCCTTACACCAAGTAACAAAGACTTACAAAGATACCCAGTAACCAAGACATACACTTATACCAAGTAACACAGACATACGCTGACACCAAGTAACAAAGACATCCACTTACACCAAGTAACAAAGACATACATTGATACCCAGTAACAAAGACATACATTGATATAAAGTCACACAGACACGCACTGACACCCAGTAACAAAGACATACTCTGATACCCAGTAACACAGACACGCACTGACACCCATTAACAAAGACATACCCTGACACCAAGTCACAAAGACATACACTGACACCAAGTAACAAAGACAGACACTTATACACAGTAACACAGACACACCCTTAAACCAAGTCACAAAGGCATACACTGACACCCAGTAAGAAAGACATACACTGATACCCAGTTACGCAGACAAGCACTGACAATCAGTAACAAAGGCATACACTGACACCAAGTCACAAAGACATACACTGAGACCATATAACAAAGAAATACAATGACACCAAGTAACAAAGACATACACTGATACCCAGTAACACAGACACAAACTTACACAAAGTAATAAAGACATGCACTGACACAAAGTCACAAAGACATACACTGACACCAAGTAACAAAGGCATACACTGATACCAAGTAACAAAGACATACACTGATACCCCGTAACACAGACACACAATGACACCAAGTAACAAAGACATACACTGATAACCAGTAACACAGACACACACTTACACCAAGTAACAAAGACATACACTGACAACAATTAACAAAAACATACGCTGATACCCAGTAACACAGACACACACTGACACCAAGTAACAAAGGCATACACTGATACCCAGTAACACAGACACGCACTGACACCCAGTAACAAAGACATACACTGACACCAAGTCACAAAGACATACATTGATACCCAGTAACACAGACACGCACTGACACCCAGTAACAAAGACATACACTGATACCCAGTAACACAGACACGCACTGACACCCAGTAACAAAGACATACACTGACACCAAGTCACAAAGTCATACACTTACACCAAGTCACAAAGACATACACTGATACCCAATAACACAGACACAAACTTACAACAACTAACACAGACATACACTGACACCAAGTAACAAAGACATACACTGACACCCATGATTACAGATACACACTGACACCCAGTAACACAGAGAAACACGTACACCAAGTAACAAAGACAGGCACTGATACCGCGTAACACAGAGACAAACTTACACCAAGTCACAAAGACATGCACTGACACCCAGTAACAAAGACACACACTGACACCAAGTAACAAAGACATACACTGATACCCAGTAACACAGACACACACTTACACCAAGTAACAAAGACATACACTGACACCAATTAAAAAACACACACACTGATACCCAGTAACATAGACACACGCATACACCAAGTAACAAAGACATACACTGACACCAAGTAACAAAGACATAAACTTACACCAAGTAAAAAAGACATATAATGACACCAAGTAACAAAGACAAACACTGATACCCAGTAACACAGACACACACTTACACCAAGTAACAAAGACATACACTGATACCCAGTTACACTGACACACACTGACACCAAGTAACAAAGTCTAACACATACACACACTGTCACCAAGCAACAAAGACATACACTGACAACTGGTAACAAAGACATACACTGACATCAAGTCACAAAGACATGCACTGACACCAAGTAACAAAGACACACACTGACACCAAGTAACAAAGACATACACTGATACCCAGTAACACAGACACACACTTACACCAAGTAACAAAGACATACAATGATACCGAGGAACACAGACACACACTTACACCAAGTAACAAAGACACACACTGACACCAAGTAACAAAGACATACACTGATACCCAGTAACACAGACACACACTTACACCAAGTAACAAAGACATACAATGATACCGAGGAACACAGACACACACTTGCACCAAGTAACAAGGACATACACTGATACCAAGTAAAAAAGACATACACTGACACCAAGTAACAAAGACATACACTGATAACCAGTAACACAGACACACACTGACACCAAGTAACAAAGACAGACACTGACACCAAGTAACAAAGACATACACTTACACCAAGTAACAAAGACATACACTGACACCAAGTAACAAAGGCATACACAGATACCCAGTAACACAGACACACACTTACACCAAGGAACAAAGACATCCACTTACACTAAGTAACAAAGACATACATTGATACCCATTAACAAAGACATACATTGATACCCAGTAACACAGACACGCACTCACACCCAGTAACAAATACATACACTGATAAACCAGTAACACAGACACGCACTGACACCCAGTAACAAAGACACACACTGACACCAAGTAACAAAGATGTACACTGATACCCAGTAACACAGACACACACTTGCACCATGTAACAAGGACATACACTGATGCCAAGAAAAAAGACATACACTGACACCAAGTAACAAAGACAGACACTTACACCAAGTAACAAAGACAGACACTGATACCCAGTAACGCAGATACACACTTGCACCAAGTAACAAGGACATACACTGATGCCAAGTAAAAAAGACATACACTGACACCAAGTAACAAAGACATACACTGACACCAAGTAACAAAGGCATACACTGATACCCAGTAACACAGACACATACTTACACCAAGTAACAAAGACAGACACTGACACCAAGTAACAAAGACATACACTGACACCAAGTAACAAAGACATACACAGACACCAAGTCACAAAGGCATACACTGATACCCAGTAACACAGACACACACTTACACCATGTAACAAGGACATACACTGATGCCAAGTAAAAAAGACATACACTGACACCAAGTAACAAAGACAGACACTTACACCAAGTAACAAAGACAGGCACTGATACCCAGTAACGCAGATACACACTTGCACCAAGTAACAAGGACATACACTGATGCCAAGTAAAAAAGACATACACTGACACCAAGTAACAAAGACATACACTGACACCAAGTAACAAAGGCATACACTGATACCCAGTAACACAGACACATACTTACACCAAGTAACAAAGACAGACACTGACACCAAGTAACAAAGACATACACTGACACCAAGTAACAAAGACATACACAGACACCAAGTCACAAAGGCATACACTGATACCCAGTAACACAGACACACACTTACACCAAGTAACAAAGACATACAAAGATACCCAGTAACCAAGACATACACTTATACCAAGTAACACAGACATACGCTGACACCAAGTAACAAAGACATCCACTTACACCAAGTAACAAAGACGTACATTGATACCCAGTAACAAAGACATACATTGATATCCAGTAACACAGACACGCACTGACACCCAGTAACAAATACATACACTGATACCCAGTAACACAGACACGCACTGACACCCATTAACAAAGACATACCCTGACACCAAGTCACAAAGACATACACTGACAACAAGTAACAAAGACAGACACTGATACACAGTAACACAGACACACCCTTAAACCAAGTCACAAAGGCATACACTGACACCAAGTAACAAAGACATACACTTACACTAAGTAAAAAAGACATACACTGACACCAAGTAACAAAGACAAACACTGATACCCAGTAACACAGACACACACTTACACCAAGTAACAAAGACATACACTGATACCCAGTTACACTGACACACACTGACACCAAGTAACAAAGACATACACTTACACCAAGTAAAAAATACAAACACTGACACCAAGTAGCACAGACATACACTGATACCCAGTAACACAGACACACACTTACACCAAGTAACAAAGACATACACTGATACCCAGTAACACAGACACAAACTTACACTAAGTAATAAAGACATACACTGACACAAAGTAACAAAGACATACACTTACACCAAGTAACAAAGACGTACATTGATACCCAGTAACAAAGACATACACTTACACCAAGTAACAATGACATACACAGACACCCAGTAATACAGAAACGCACTGACACCCAGTAACAAAGACATACACTGACACGAAGTAACAAAGGCATACACTTACACCAAGTAACAAAGACATACAGTGATACCCAGTAACACAGACACACACTTACACCAAGTAACAATGACATACACAGACACCCAGTAACACAGACACACACTTACTCCAAGTAACAAAGACATACACTGATACCCAGTTACGCTGACACACACTTACACCAATTAACACAGACACACACAGACACCAAGTAACAAAGACATACACTGATACCCAGTAATACGGACACACACTTACACCAAGTAACAAAGACATACACTGACACCAAGTAACAAAGACATACACTTACACCAAGTAACAAAGACATACACTGACACCAAGTAAAAAAGGCATACACTGATACCCAGTAACACAGAAACACACTTACACCAAGGAACAAAGACATACAAAGATACCCAGTAACCAAGACATACACTTACACCAAGTAACACAGACATACGCTGACACCAAGTAACAAAGACATCCACTTACACCAAGTAACAAAGACATACATTGATACCCATTAACGAAGACATACATTGATACCCAGTAACACAGACACGCACTGACACCCAGTAACAAAGACATACACTGATACCCAGTAACACAGACACGCACTGACACCCAGTAACAAAGACATACACTGACACCAAGTCACAAAGTCATACACTTACACCAAGTCACAAAGACATACACTGATACCCAATAACACAGACACAAACTTACACCAACTAACACAGACATACACTGACACCAAGTAACAAAGACATACACTGACACCCAGGATTACAGATACACACTGACACCCAGTAACACAGAGAAACACGGACACCAAGTAACAAAGACAGGCACTGATACCGCGTAACACAGAGACAAACTTACACCAAGTCACAAAGACATGCACTGACACCCAGTAACAAAGACACACACTGACACCAAGTAACAAAGACATACACTGATACCCAGTAACAAGAACACACACTTACACCAAGTAACAAAGACATACACTGACACCAATTAAAAAACACACACACTGATACCCAGTAACACAGACACACGCATACACCAAGTAACAAAGACATAAACTTACACCAAGTAAAAAAGACATATACTGACACCAAGTAACAAAGACAAACACTGATACCCATTAACACAGACACACACTTACACCAAGTAACAAAGACATACACTGATACCCAGTTACACTGACACACACTGACACCAAGTAACAAAGTCTAACACATACACACACTGTCACCAAGCAACAAAGACATACACTGACACCTAGTAACAAATACATACACTGACATCAAGTCACAAAGACATGCACTGACACCAAGTACCAAAGACACACACTGACACCAAGTAACAAAGACATACACTGATACCCAGTAACACAGACACACACTTACACCAAGTAACAAAGACATACAATGATACCGAGGAACACAGACACACACTTACACCAAGTAACAAAGACACACACTGACACCAAGTAACAAAGACATACACTGATACCCAGTAACACAGACACACATTTACACCAAGTAACAAAGACATACAATGATACCGAGGAACACAGACACACACTTGCACCAAGTAACAAGGACATACACTGATACCAAGTAAAAAAGACATACACTGACACCAAGTAACAAAGACATACACTGATAACCAGTAACACAGACACACACTGACACCAAGTAACAAAGACATACACTGACACCAAGTAACAAAGACATACACTTACACCAAGTAACAAAGACATACACTGACACCAAGTAACAAAGGCATACACAGATACCCAGTAACACAGACACACACTTACACCAAGGAACAAAGACTTCCACTTACACTAAGTAACAAAGACATACATTGATACCCATTAACGAAGACATACATTGATACCCAGTAACACAGACACGCACTGACACCCAGTAACAAAGACATACACTGATACCCAGTAACACAGACACGCACTGACACCCAGTAACAAAGACATACACTGACACCAAGTCACAAAGTCATACACTTACACCAAGTCACAAAGACATACACTGATACCCAATAACACAGACACAAACTTACACCAACTAACACAGACATACACTGACACCAAGTAACAAAGACATACACTGACACCCAGGATTACAGATACCCACTGACACCCAGTAACACAGAGAAACACGTACACCAAGTAACAAAGACAGGCACTGATACCGCGTAACACAGAGACAAACTTACACCAAGTCACAAAGACATGCACTGACACCCAGTAACAAAGACACACACTGACACCAAGTAACAAAGACATACACTGATACCCAGTAACACAGACACACACTTACACCAAGTAACAAAGACATACACTGACACCAATTAAAAAACACACACACTGATACCCAGTAACACAGACACACGCATACACCAAGTAACAAAGACATACACTGACACCAAGTAACAAAGACATAAACTTACACCAAGTAAAAAAGACATATACTGACACCAAGTAACAAAGACAAACACGGATACCCAGTAACACAGACACACACTTACACCAAGTAACAAAGACATACACTGATACCCAGTTACACTGACACACACTGACACCAAGTAACAAAGTCTAACACATACACACACTGTCACCAAGCAACAAAGACATACACTGACACCTAGTAACAAAGACATACACTGACATCAAGTCACAAAGACATGCACTGACACCAAGTAACAAAGACACACACTGACACCAAGTAACAAAGACATACACTGATACCCAGTAACACAGACACACACTTACACCAAGTAACAAAGACATACAATGATACCGAGGAACACAGACACACACTTACACCAAGTAACAAAGACACACACTGACACCAAGTAACAAAGACATACACTGATACCCAGTAACACAGACACACACTTACACCAAGTAACAAAGACATACAATGATACCGAGGAACACAGACACACACTTGCACCAAGTAACAAGGACATACACTGATACCAAGTAAAAAAGACATACACTGACACCAAGTAACAAAGACATACACTGATAACCAGTAACACAGACACACACTGACACCAAGTAACAAAGACATACACTGACACCAAGTAACAAAGACATACACTTACACCAAGTAACAAAGACATACACTGACACCAAGTAACAAAGGCATACACAGATACCCAGTAACACAGACACACACTTACACCAAGGAACAAAGACATCCACTTACACTAAGTAACAAAGACATACATTGATACCCATTAACAAAGACATACATTGATACCCAGTAACACAGACACGCACTCACACCCAGTAACAAATACATACACTGATAAACCAGTAACACAGACACGCACTGACACCCAGTAACAAAGACACACACTGACACCAAGTAACAAAGATGTACACTGATACCCAGTAACACAGACACACACTTGCACCATGTAACAAGGACATACACTGATGCCAAGAAAAAAGACATACACTGACACCAAGTAACAAAGACAGACACTTACACCAAGTAACAAAGACAGACACTGATACCCAGTAACACAGACACATACTTACACCAAGTAACAAAGACAGACACTGACACCAAGTAACAAAGACATACACTGACACCAAGTAACAAAGACATACACAGACACCAAGTCACAAAGGCATACACTGATACCCAGTAACACAGACACACACTTACACCATGTAACAAGGACATACACTGATGCCAAGTAAAAAAGACATACACTGACACCAAGTAACAAAGACAGACACTTACACCAAGTAACAAAGACAGACACTGATACCCAGTAACGCAGATACACACTTGCACCAATTAACAAGGACATACACTGATGCCAAGTAAAAAAGACATACACTGACACCAAGTAACAAAGACATACACTGACACCAAGTAACAAAGGCATACACTGATACCCAGTAACACAGACACATACTTACACCAAGTAACAAAGACAGACACTGACACCAAGTAACAAAGACATACACTGACACCAAGTAACAAAGACATACACAGACACCAAGTCACAAAGGCATACACTGATACCCAGTAACACAGACACACACTTAGACCAAGTAACAAAGACATACAAAGATACCCAGTAAGCAAGACATACACTTATACCAAGTAACACAGACATACGCTGACACCAAGTAACAAAGACATCCACTTACACCAAGTAACAAAGACGTACATTGATACCCAGTAACAAAGACATACATTGATATCCAGTAACACAGACACGCACTGACACCCAGTAACAAATACATACACTGATACCCAGTAACACAGACACGCACTGACACCCATTAACAAAGACATACCCTGACACCAAGTCACAAAGACATACACTGACAACAAGTAACAAAGACAGACACTGATACACAGTAACACAGACACACCCTTAAACCAAGTCACAAAGGCATACACTGACACCAAGTAACAAAGACAGACACTGACACCAAGTAACAAAGACATACACTTACACTAAGTAAAAAAGACATACACTGACACCAAGTAACAAAGACAAACACTGATACCCAGTAACACAGACACACACTTACACCAAGTAACAAAGACATACACTGATACCCAGTTACACTGACACACACTGACACCAAGTAACAAAGTCTAACACATACACACACTGTCACCAAGTAACAAAGACATACACTGACACCCAGTAACAGAGACATACACTGACACCAAGTCACAAAGACATGCACTGACACCCAGTAACAAAGACACACACTGACACCAAGTAACAAAGACACACACTTACACCAAGTAGCAAAGCCATGCACAGATACCCAGTTACACTGACACACACTTACACCAAGTAACACAGACACACACAGACACCAAGTATCAAAGACATACACTGATACCCAGTAACACAGACACATACTTACACCAAGTAACAAAGACATACCCTGACACCAAGTCACAAAGAAATACACTGACACCAAGTAACAAAGACAGACACTGATACACAGTAACACAGCCACACCCTTAAACCAAGTCACAAAGGCATACGCTGACACCCAGTAAGAAAGACATACACTGATACCCAGTAACGCAGACACGCACTGACAATCAGTAACAAAGACATACACTGACACCAAGTCACAAAGACATACACTGAGACCAAGTAACAAAGAAATACAATGACACCAAGTAACAAAGACATACACTGATACCCAGTAACACAGACACACACTTACACCAAGTAACAAAGACATACACTGATACCCAGTAACACATACACAAACTTACACTAAGTAATAAAGACATGCACTGACACAAAGTCACAAAGACATACACTGACACCAAGTAACAAAGGCATACACTGATACCAAGTAACAAAGACATACACTGATACCCCGTAACACAGACACACAATGACACCAAGTAACAAAGACATACACTGATAACCAGTAACACAGTCACACACTTACACCAAGTAACAAAGACATACACTGACACCAATTAACAAAAACATACACTGATACCCAGTAACACAGACACACACTTACACCAAGTAACAAAGGCATACACTGACACCAAGTAACAAAGACGTACACTTACACCAAGTAAAAAATACAAACACTGACACCAAGTAGCAAAGACATACACTGATACCCAGTAACACAGACACACACTTACTCCAAGTAACAAAGACATACACTGATACCCAGTTACGCTGACACACACTTACACCAATTAACACAGACACACACAGACACCAAGTAACAAAGACATACACTGATACCCAGTAACACAGACACACACTTACACCAAGTAACAAAGACATACACTGACACCAAGTAACAAAGACATACACTTACACCAAGTAACAAAGACATACACTGACACCAAGTAAAAAAGGCATACACTGATACCCAGTAACACAGAAATACACTTACACCAAGGAACAAAGACATACAAAGATACCCAGTAACCAAGACATACACTTACACCAAGTAACACAGACATACGCTGATACCAAGTAACAAAGACATCCACTTACACCAAGTAACAAAGACATACATTGATACCCATTAACGAAGACATACATTGATACCCAGTAACACAGACACGCACTGACACCCAGTAACAAATACATACACTGACACCAAGTCACAAAGTCATACACTTACACCAAGTAACAAAGACATACACTGATACCCAATAACACAGACACAAACTTACACCAACTAACACAGACATACACTGTCACCAAGTAACAAAGACATACACTGACATCCAGGATTACAGATACACACTGACACCCAGTAACACAGAGAAACACGTACACCAAGTAACAAAGACACGCACTGACACCCATTAACAAAGACATACCCTGACACCAAGTCACAAAGACATACACTGACACCAAGTCACAAAGACGTGCACTGACACCCAGTAACAAAGACACACACTGACACCAAGTAACAAAGACATACACTGATACCCAGTAACACAGACACACACTTACACCAAGTAACAAAGACATACACTGACACCAATTAAAAAAGACATACACTGATACCCAGTAACACAGACACACGCATACACCAAGTAACAAAGACATACACTGACACCAAGTAACAAAGACATACACTTACACCAAGTAAAAAAGACATATACTGACACCAAGTAACAAAGACAAACACTGATACCCAGTAACACAGACACACACTTACACCAAGTAACAAAGACATACACTGATACCCAGTTACACTGACACACACTGACACCAAGTAACAAAGTCTAACACATACACACACTGTCACCAAGCAACAGAGACATACACTTACACCCAGTAACAAAGACATACGCTGACATCAAGTCACAAAGACATGCACTGACACCAAGTAACAAAGACACACACTGACACCAAGTAACAAAGACATACACTGATACCCAGTAACACAGACACACACTTACACCAAGTAACAAAGACACACACTTACACCAAGTAACAAAGACATACAATGATACCGAGGAACACAGACACACACTTACAACAAGTAACAAAGACACACACTGACACCAAGTAACAAAGACATACACTGATACCCAGTAACACGGACACACACTTACACCAAGTAACAAAGACACACACTTACACCAAGTAACAAAGACATACAATGATACCGAGGAACACAGACACACACTTACACCAAGTAACAAAGACACACACTGACACCAAGTAACAAAGACATACACTGATACCCAGTAACACAGACACACACTTACACCAAGTAACAAAGACATACAGTGATACCGAGGAACACAGACACACACTTGCACCTAGTAACAAGGACATACACTGATACCAAGTAAAAAAGACATACACTGATACCCAGTAACACAGACACACACTGACACCAAGTAACAAAGACATACACTGATACCCAGTAACACAGACACACACTGACACCAAGTAACAAAGACATACACTGATACCCAGTTACACTGACACACACTTACACCAAGTAACACAGACACACACAGACACCAAGTAACAAAGACATACACTGATACCCAGTAACACAGACACACACTTACCCCAAGTAACAAAGACATACACTGACACCAAGTAACAAAGACATACACTTACACCAAGTAACAAAGACATACACTGACACCAAGTAACAAAGGCAAACACAGATACCCAGTAACACAGACACACACTTACACCAAGGAACAAAGACATACAAAGATACCCAGTAACCAAGACATACACTTACACAAGGTAACACAGACATACGCTGACACCAAGTATCAAATACATCCACTTACACTAAGTAACAAAGACATACATTGATACCCATTAACAAAGACATACATTGATACCCAGTAACACAGACACGCACTGACACCCAGTAACAAAGACATGCACTGATACCCAGTAACACAGACACGCACTGACACCCAGTAACAAAGACACACACTGACACCAAGTAACAAAGACATACACTGATACCCAGTAACACAGACGCACACTTGCACCAAGTCACAAGGACATACACTGATGCCAAGTAAAAAAGACATGCACTGACACCAAGTAACAAAGAAAGACACTTACACCAAGTAACAAAGACAGACACTGATACCCAGTAACGCAGACACACACTTGCACCAAGTAACAAGGACAGACACTGATGCCAAGTAAAAAAGACATACACTGACACCAAGTAACAAAGACATACACTGACACCAAGTAACAAAGGCATACACTGATACCCAGTAAGACAGACACATACTTACACCAAGTAAGACAGACATACGCTGACACCAAGTAACAAAGACATCCACTTACACCAAGTAACAAAGACGTACATTGATACCCAGTAACAAAGACATACATTGATATCCAGTAACACAGACACGCACTGACACCCAGTAACAAAGACATACACTGACACCCATTAACAAAGACATACCCTGACACCAAGTCACAAAGACATACACTGACACCAAGTAACAAAGACAGACACTGATACACAGTAACACAGACACACCCTTAAACCAACTCACAAAGGCATACACTGACACCAATTAAAAAAGACATACACTGACCCCCAGTAACACAGTCACACACTGACACCAAGTAACAAAGACATACACTGACATCAAGTAACAAAGACATACACTTACACCAAGTAAAAAAGACATACACTGACACCAAGTAACAAAGACAAACACTGATACCCAGTAACACAGACACACACTTGCACCAAGTAACAAAGACATACACTGATACCCAGTTACACTGACACACATTGACACCAAGTAACAAAGTCTAACACATACACACACTGTCACCAAGTAACAAAGACATACACTGACACCCAGTAACAAAGACATACACTGACACCAAGTCACAAAGACATGCACTGCCACCCAGTAACAAAGACACACACTGACACCAAGTAACAAAGACATACACTGATACCCAGTAACACAGACACACACTTACACCAAGTAACAAAGACATACACTGACACCAATTAAAAAAGACATACACTGATACCCAGTAACAAAGACACACGCATACACCAAGTAACAAAGACATACACTGACACCAAGTAACAAAGACATACACTTACACCAACTAAAAAAGACATACACTGACACCAAGTAACAAAGACAAACACTGATACCCAGTAACACAGACACACACTTACATCAAGTAACAAAGACATACACTGATACCCAGTTGCACTGACGCACACTGACACCAAGTAACAAATTCTAACACATACACACACTGTCACCAAGTAACAAAGACATACACTGACACCCAGTAACAAAGACATACACTGACTCCAAGGAACAAAGACATACACTGATACCCAGTAACACAGACACACACTTACACCATGTAACAAAGACATAAGCTGATACCGAGGAACACAGACACACACTTACACCAAGTAACAAAGACAGTCACTGATACCCAGTAACACAGACACACACTTGCACCAAGTAACAAGGACATACCCTGATACCAAGTAAAAAAGACATACACTGACACCAAGTTACAAAGACATACACTGACACCAAGTAACAAAGACATACACTGACACCAAGTAACAAAGGCATACACTGATACCCAGTAACACAGACACATACTTACACCTAGTAACAAGGACATACACTGATACCAAGTAAAAAAGACATACACTGATACCCAGTAACACAGACACACACTGACACCAAGTAACAAAGACATACACTGATACCCAGTAACACAGACACACACTGACACCAAGTAACAAAGACATACACTGATACCCAGTTACACTGACACACACTTACACCAAGTAACACAGACACACACAGACACCAAGTAACAAAGACATACACTGATACCCAGTAACACAGACACACACTTACCCCAAGTAACAAAGGCATACACTGACACCAAGTAACAAAGACATACACTTACACCAAGTAACAAAGACATACACTGACACCAAGTAACAAAGGCAAACACAGATACCCAGTAACACAGACACACACTTACACCAAGGAACAAAGACATACAAAGATACCCAGTAACCAAGACATACACTTACACAAGGTAACACAGACATACGCTGACACCAAGTATCAAATACATCCACTTACACTCAGTAACAAAGACATACATTGATACCCATTAACAAAGACATACATTGATACCCAGTAACACAGACACGCACTGACACCCAGTAACAAAGACATGCACTGATACCCAGTAACACAGACACGCACTGACACCCAGTAACAAAGACACACACTGACACCAAGTAACAAAGACATACACTGATACCCAGTAACACAGACGCACACTTGCACCAAGTCACAAGGACATACACTGATGCCAAGTAAAAAAGACATGCACTGAAACCAAGTAACAAAGAAAGACACTTACACCAAGTAACAAAGACAGACACTGATACCCAGTAACGCAGACACACACTTGCACCAAGTAACAAGGACAGACACTGATGCCAAGTAAAAAAGACATACACTGACACCAAGTAACAAAGACATACACTGACACCAAGTAACAAAGGCATACACTGATACCCAGTAAGACAGACACATACTTACACCAAGTAAGACAGACATACGCTGACACCAAGTAACAAAGACATCCACTTACACCAAGTAACAAAGACGTACATTGATACCCAGTAACAAAGACATACATTGATATCCAGTAACACAGACACGCACTGACACCCAGTAACAAAGACATACACTGACACCCATTAACAAAGACATACCCTGACACCAAGTCACAAAGACATACACTGACACCAAGTAACAAAGACAGACACTGATACACAGTAACACAGACACACCCTTAAACCAAGTCACAAAGGCATACACTGACACCAATTAAAAAAGACATACACTGACCCCCAGTAACACAGTCACACACTGACACCAAGTAACAAAGACATACACTGACATCAAGTAACAAAGACATACACTTACACCAAGTAAAAAAGACATACACTGACACCAAGTAACAAAGACAAACACTGATACCCAGTAACACAGACACACACTTACACCAAGTAACAAAGACATACACTGATACCCAGTTACACTGACACACATTGACACCAAGTAACAAAGTCTAACACATACACACACTGTCACCAAGTAACAAAGACATACACTGACACCCAGTAACAAAGACATACACTGACACCAAGTCACAAAGACATGCACTGCCACCCAGTAACAAAGACACACACTGACACCAAGTAACAAAGACATACACTGATACCCAGTAACACAGACACACACTTACACCAAGTAACAAAGACATACACTGACACCAATTAAAAAAGACATACACTGATACCCAGTAACAAAGACACACGCATACACCAAGTAACAAAGACATACACTGACACCAAGTAACAAAGACATACACTTACACCAACTAAAAAAGACATACACTGACACCAAGTAACAAAGACAAACACTGATACCCAGTAACACAGACACACACTTACATCAAGTAACAAAGACATACACTGATACCCAGTTGCACTGACGCACACTGACACCAAGTAACAAATTCTAACACATACACACACTGTCACCAAGTAACAAAGACATACACTGACACCCAGTAACAAAGACATACACTGACTCCAAGTAACAAAGACATACACTGATACCCAGTAACACAGACACACACTTACACCATGTAACAAAGACATAAGCTGATACCGAGGAACACAGACACACACTTACACCAAGTAACAAAGACAGACACTGATACCCAGTAACACAGACACACACTTGCACCAAGTAACAAGGACATACCCTGATCCCAAGTAAAAAAGACATACACTGACACCAAGTTACAAAGACATACACTGACACCAAGTAACAAAGACATACACTGACACCAAGTAACAAAGGCATACACTGATACCCAGTAACACAGACACATACTTACACCAAGTAACAAAGACAAACACTGACACCAAGTAACAAAGACATACACTTCCACCAAGTAACAAAGACATACACTTATACCAAGTAACACAGACATACGCTGACACCAAGTAACAACGACATCCACTTACACCAAGTAACAAAGACATACATTGATACCCAGTAACAAAGACATACATTGACATCCAGTAACACAGACACGCACTGACACCCAGTAACAAAGACATACACTGATACCCAGTAACACAGACACGCACTGACACCCAGTAACACAGAGAAACACTTACACCAAGTAACAAAGACAGGCACTGATACCGAGTAACACAGAGACAAACTTACACCAAGTAACAAAGGCATGCAATGACACCCAGTAACAAAGACACAAACTGACATCAAGTAACAAAGACATACACTGATACCCAGTAACACAGACACACACTTGCACCAAGTAACAAAGACATACACTGACACCAATTAAAAAAGACATACACTGATACCCAGTAACACAGACACACGCATACACCAAGTAACAAAGACTTACACTGACACCAAGTAACAAAGACATACACTTACACCAAGTAAAAAATACATACGCTGACACCAAGTAACAAAGACAAACACTGATACCCAGTAACACAGACACACATTTACACCAAGTAACAAAGACATACACTGATACCCAGTTACACTGACACTCACTGACACCAAGTAACAAAGTCTAACACATACACACACTGTCACCAAGTAACACATACACACACTGACACCTAGTAACAAAGACATACACTGACATCAAGTCACAAAGACATGCACTGACACCCAGTAACAAAGACACACACTGACACCAAGTAACAAAGACATACACTGATACCCAGTAACACAGACACACACTTACACCAAGTAACAAAGACATACAATGATACCGAGGAACACAGACACACACTTACACCAAGTAACAAAGACAGACACTGATACCCAGTAACACAGACACACACTTGCACCAAGTAACAAGGACATACACTGATACCTAGTAAAAAAGACATACACTGACACCAAGTAACAAAGACATACACTGGTACCCAGTAACACAGACACACACTGACACCAAGTAACAAAGACATACACTGATACCCAGTTACACTGACACACACTTACACCAAGTAACACAGACACACACAGACTCCAAGTAACAAAGACATACACTGATACCCAGTAACACAGACACACACTTACATCAAGTAACAAAGACATACACTGACACAAAGTAACAAAGACATACACTTACACCAATTAACAAAGCCATACATTGACAACAAGTAACAAAGGCATACACAGATACCCAGTAACACAGACACACACTTACACCAAGGAACAAAGACATACAAAGATACCCAGTAATCAATACATACACTTACACCAAGTAACACAGACATACGCTGACACCAAGTAACAAAGACATCCACTTACACTAAGTAACACAGACATACACTGACACCAAGTAACAAAGACATACACTGATACCCATCAACACAGACACACAGTTACACCAAGTAACAAAGACATACACTGATACCCAGTAACACAGACACACACTTACACTAAGTAATAAAGACATACACTGACACAAAGTAACAAAGACATACACTTACACCAAGTAACAAAGACATCCACTTACATCAAGTAACAAAGACATACATTGATACCCATTAACAAAGACATACATTGATACCCAGTAACACAGACACGCACTGACACCCAGTAACAAAGACATACACTGATACCCAGTAACACAGACACGCACTGACACCCAGTAACAAGGACATACAATGACACCAAGTCACAAAGACATACACTTACACCAAGTCACAAAGACATACACTGATACCCAATAACACAGACACAAACTTACACCAACTGACACAGACAGACACTGACACCAAGTAACAAAGACATACACTGACACCCAGGAACACAGATACACACTGACACCCAGTAACACAGAGAAACACTTACACCAAGTAACAAAGATAGGCACTGAAAGCGAGTAACACAGACACAAACTTACACCAAATCACAAAGACATGCACTGACACCCAGTAACAAAGACACACACTGACACCAAGTAACAAAGACATACACTGATACCCAGTAACACAGACACACGCATACACCAAGTAACAAATACATACACTGGCACCAAGTAACAAAGACATACACTTACACCAAGTAAAAAGACATACACTGACAACAAGTAACAAAGACAAACACTGATACCCATTAACACAGACACACACTTACACCAAGTAACAAAGACATTCACTGATACCCAGTTACACTGACACACTGACACCAAGTAACAAAGTCTAACACATACACACACTGTCACCAATTAACAAAGACATACACTGACACCCAGTAACAAAGACATACACTGACACCAAGTCACAAAGTCATGCACTGACACCAAGTAACAAAGACACACACTGACACCAAGTAACAAAGACATACACTGATACCCAGTAACACAGACACACACTTACACCAAGTAACAAAGACATACACTGATACCGAGGAAGACAGACACACACTTAAACCAAGTAACAAAGACAGACACTGATACCCAGTAACACAGACACACACTTGCACCAAGTAACAAGGACATACACGGATACCAAGTAAAAAAGACATACACTGACACCAAGTAACAAAGACATACACTGATCCCCAGTAACACAGACACACACTAACACCAAGTAACAAAGACAAACACTGATACCAATTAACAAAGACATACACTTACACCAAGTAAAAAAGACATACACTGACACCAAGTAACAAAGACATACACTGACACCAAGTAACACAGACACACACAGACACCAAGTAACAAAGACATACACTGATACCCAGTAACACAGACACACACTTACACCAAGTAACAAAGACATACACTGACACCAGTTAACAAAGACATACACTTACACCAAGTAAAAAAGACATACACTGACACCAAGTAACAAAGGCATGCAAAGATACCCAGTAACCAAGACATACACTTACACCAAGTAACACAGACATACGCTGACACCAAGTAACAAAGACATCCACTTACACCAAGTAAAAAAAGACACACATTGATACCCAGTAACAAAGACATACATTGACAGCAAGTCACAAAGACATACACTGACACCAAGTAACACGGACATACACTGACACCCAGGAACAAAGACACACACTTACACCAAGTAACAAAGACAGACACTGATACCCAGTAACACAGACACACCCTTACACCAAGTCACAAAGACATACACTGACACCCAGTAACAAAGACATACACTGATACCCAGTAACACAGACACGCCCTGACACCCAGTAACAAAGACTTACACTGACACCAATTCACAAAGACATGCACTGACACCAAGTAACAAAGACAAACTCTGATACCCAGTAACACAGACGCACACTTACACCAAGTAACAAAGACATACACTGATACCCAGTAACACAGACATACACTTACACTAAGTAATAAAGACATACACTGACACAAACTAACAAAGACATACACTTACATCAAGTAACAAAGACATACACTGACACCAAGTAACAAAGACATACACTGATACCCAGTAACACAGACACACACTTACACCAAGTAACAGAGACATACTTTGATACCCATTAACAAAGACATACATTGATACCCAGTAACACAGACACGCACTGACACCCAGTAACAATGACATACACTGACACCAAGTCACAAAGACATACACTGACACCAAGTAACAAAGACATACACTGATACCCAGTCCCACAGACACACACTGACAACCAGTAACAAAGACATACACTGACACCAAGTCACAAAGACATACACTGACTCCAAGTAACGAAGACATCCACTTACACCAAGTAACAAAGACATACACTGACACCCAGTAACAAAGACATACACTGACACCAAGTAACAAAGACATACAATGATACCCAGTCACACAGGCACACACTGGGGGGCACATTGGCGTAGTGTTTAGCACCGCAGCCTCACAGCTCCAGGGACCCGGGTTCGATTCTGGGTACTGCCTGTGCGGAGTTTGCAAGTTTTGCCTGTGACTTCGTGGGTTTCCTCCTGCTGCTCCGGTTTCCTCCCACATGCCAAAGACTTGCAGGTTGATCGGTTAATTGGCCATTATAAATTGCACCCAGTATAGGTAGGTGGTAGGGAAAAATATCGGGACAGGTGGGGATGTGATAGGATTATGGGATTGGTGTCGGATTAGTATAAATGGTTGGTTGATGGTCGGCACACAATCGGTGGGCCGAAGGGCCTGTTTCAGTGCTGTATCTCGAAACTAAATTAAATACTGACACCCAGTGTCAGAGACACACACTGACACCCAGGAATACAGATACACTATTGCACCCAGTAACAAAGAGAAACACTGACACCCAGTAACAAAGACATACACTGACACAAAGTCATGAAGACATACACTGACACCAAGTAACAAAGACAGACACTGATACCCAGTAACACAGACACACACTCCCACCAAGTAACAGAGACATACTCTGATACCCAGTAACACAGACACACACTTACACTAAGTAATAAAGACAGACACTGACACAAAGTAACAAAGACATACACTTACACCAAGAAACAAAGACAAACACTGATACCCAGTAACACAGACACACACTTCCACCAAGTAACAAAGACATACACTGATACCCAGTCACACAGACACACACTGACAACCAGTAACAAAGACATACACTGACACCAAGTCACAAAGACATTCACTGACTCCAAGTAACAAAGACATCCACTTACACCAAGTAACAAAGACATACATTGATACCCAGTAACAAAGACATACACTGATACCCAGGATCACAGACACAAACTTACACTAAGTAATAAAGACATACACTGACACAAAGTAACAAAGACATACACTTACAACAAGTAACATAGACATACACTGACACCAAGTAACAAAGACATACACTGATACCCAGTAACACAGACACACACTTACACCAAATAACAAAGACATACACTGATACCAAGTCACAAAGACATACACTGACACCAAGTAACAAAGACAGACACTGATACCCAGTAACACAGACACACACTTACACCAAGTAACAAAGACATACACTGATAGCCAGTAACACAGACTCACACTTACACCAAGTAACAAAGACATACACTGACACAAAGTAACAAAGACATACACTTACACCAAGTAACAAAGACATACACTGATCCCCAGTAACACAGACACACACTTACAACAAGTAACAAAGACATACACTGATACCCAGTAACACAGACACACACTTACACCAAGTAACAAAGATATACACTGATACCCAGGAACACAGACACACAATTACACCAAGTAACACAGACATAAACTGAAACCCAGGAACACAGACACACACTGACACCCAGTAACAAAGACATACACTGACACCAAGTCACAAAGACAAACACTGACACCAAGTAACACAGACATGCACTGAACCAAGTAACAAAGACATCCACTAACAAAAAGCAACAAAGACATACACTGACACCAAGTAGAAAAGACATACACTGATACTCAGTAACACAGACACATACGTAGACCAATGACCAAAGACAGATACTGATACCAAGTCACACAGTCATACACTGACACCAAGTCACAAAGACATACACTGAGACCAAGTAACAAAGATATACACTGATACCCAGTAACACATACACACACTCACACCAAGTAACAAAGACATACACTAATACCCAGTAACACAGACACACACTTGCACCAAGTAACACAGACATACACTGACACCAAGTAACAAAGACATCCACTGATACCGAGTAACACAGGCACACACTGACACCAAGTAACAAATACATACACTGACACCAAGTAACAAAGACATACACTTACACCAAGTAACAAAGACACACACTGACACCAAGTAACACAGACATACACTGACACCAAGTAACAAAGACAGACAATTACACCAAGTAACAAAGACATACACTTACACCAAGTATTTTGACATACACTGACACCAAGTAACAAGACATACACTGACACCAAGTAACAAAGACATACACTGATACCCAGTAACACAGACACACACTCACACCAAGTAACAAAGACATGCATTGAGACCCAGTAACACAGACACACGCTTACACCAAGTAACAAATACATACACTGACACCCAGTAACAAAGACACGCACTGACACTATGTAACACAGACATACACTGACACCAAGTAACAAAGACATACACTGACACCCAGTAACACAGACACACACTTACACCAAGTAACAAAGACATACACTGACACCAAGTAACAAAAACATACACTGATACCAAGTCACACAGATACACACTTACACCAAGTAACAAAGACACACACTGACACCAAGTAACACAGACATAAACTGAGACACAGTAACAAAGACATACACTGACACCAAGTAAAAAAGACATACACTGACACCAAGTTAAAAAGACATACACTGATACCACGTAACACAGACACACACTTACTCCAAGTAACAAACACATACACAGATACCCAGTAACACAGACACACACTTACACCAAGTAACAAAGACATACACTGATAGCCAGTAACACAGACTCACACTTACACCAAATAACAAAGACATACACTGACACAAAGTAACAAAGACATGCACTTACACCAAGTAATAAAGACATACACTGATACCCATAACACAGACACACACTTACACCAAGTAACAAAGACATACACTGATACCCAGTAACACAGACACACACTTACACCAAGTAACAAAGACAGACACTGACACCCAGTAACACAGACACACACTTACACCAAGTCACAAAGGCATACACTGACACCCAGTAACAAAGACATACAATGACACCCAGTAAAAAAGACACACACTGACACCAAGTAACAAAGACATACACTGACACCAAGTAACAGAGACATACACTGATACCCAGTAACACAGACACAAACAATTACACCAAGTAACACAGACATAAACTGAAACCCAGTAACACAGACACACACTGACAACCAGTAACAAAGACATACACTGACACCAAGTCACAAAGACATGCACTGACACCAAGTAACACAGACATGCACTGACACCAAGTAACAAAGACATCCACTAACAAAAAGTAACAAAGACATACACTGACACCAAGTAGAAAAGACATACACTGATACCCAGTAACACAGACACATACTTAGACCAATGAACAAAGACAGATACAGATACCAAGTAACACAGTCATACACTGACACCAAGTAACAAAGACATACACTGACACCAAGTCACAAAGACATACACTGACACCCAGTAACAAAGACATACACTGATACCCAGTAACACATACACACACTTAAACCAAGTAACAAAGACACACACTGATACCCAATAACATAGACACACACTTAAGCCAAGTAACAAAGACATACACTGATACCCAGTAACACAGACAAACACTTACACCAAGTAACAAAGACATACACTGATACCAATAACACAGACACCCACTGACACCCAGTAACACAAACAAGCACACACTGACACCCAGTAACACAGAGAACCACTGATACACAGTAACAAAGACATACACTGACACGAAGTAACACAGACACACACTGACACCCAGTAATAAAGACATACAATGACACCAAGTCACAAAGACATACACTGATACCAAGTCGCAAAGACATACACTGATACCCAGTAACAACGACACACACTGACACCAAGTAACAAAGACATACACTGACACCAAGTAACAAAGGCATAGGCTTACACCAAGTAACAAAGACACACACTGACACCAAGTAACACAGACATACACTGACACCAAGTAACAAAGACAGACAATTACACCAAGTAACAAAGACATACACTTACACCAAGTATTTTGACATACACTGACACCAAGTAACAAAGACATACACTGACACCAAGTAACAAAGACATACACTGATACACAGTAACACAGACACACACTCACACCAAGTAACAAAGACATACATTGAGACCCAGTAACACAGACACACACTTACACCAAGTAACAAAGACATACACTGACACCCAGTAACAAAGACACGCACTGACACTATGTAACACAGACATACACTGACACCAAGTAACAAAGACATACACTGACACCCAGTAACACAGACACACACTTACACCAAGTAACAAAGACATACACTGACACCAAGTAACAAAAACATACACTGATACCCAGTCACACAGATACACACTTACACCAAGTAGCAAAGACACACACTGACACCAAGTTACACAGACATAAACTGAGACACAGCAACAAAGACATACACTGACACCAAGTAAAAAAGACATACACTGACACCAAGTTAAAAAGACATTCACTGATACCACGTAACACAGACACACACTTACACCAAGTAACAAACACATACACAGATACCCAGTAACACAGACACACACTTACACCAAGTAACAAAGACATACACTGATAGCCAGTAACACAGACTCACACTTAAACGAAGTAACAAAGACATACACTGACACAAAGTAACAAAGACATGCACTTACACCAAGTAACAAAGACATACACTGATACCCAGTAACACAGACACACACTTACACCAAGTAACAAAGACATACACTGATACCCAGTAACACAGACACACACTTACACCAAGTAACAAAGACATACACTGATACCCAGGAACACAGACACACACTTACACCAACTAACAAAGCCAGACACTGATACCCAGTAACACAGACACACACTTACACCAAGTCACAAAGACATACACTGACACCCAGTAACAAAGACATACAATGACACCCAGTAAAAAAGACACACACTGACACCAAGTAACAAAGACATACACTGACACCAAGTAACAAAGACATACACTGATACCCAGTAACACAGACACACACAATTACACCAAGTAACACAGACATAATATGAAACCCAGTAACACAGACACACACTGACACCCAGTAACAAAGACATACACTGACACCAAGTCACAAAGACATGCACTGACACCAAGTAACACAGACATGCACTGACACCAAGTAACAAAGACATCCACTAACAAAAAGTAACAAAGGCATACACTGACAACAAGTAGAAAAGACATACAGTGATACCCAGTAACACAGACACATACTTAGACCAATGAACAAAGACAGATACTGATACCAAGTAACACAGTCATACACTGACACTAAGTAACAAAGACATACACTGACACCAAGTCACAAAGACATACACTGACACCCAGTAACAAAGACATACACTGATACCCAGTAACACATACACACACTTAAACCAAGTAACAAAGACATACACTGATACCCAATAACATAGACACACACTTAAGCCAAGTAACAAAGACATACACTGACACCAAGTAACAAAGACATACACTGATACCCAGTAACACAGACAAACACTTACACCAAGTAACAAAGACATACACTGATACCAATAACACAGACACACACTTACACCAAGTAACACAGACATACACTGACACCAAGTCATAAAGACATACACTGACACCAAGTGACAAAGTCATACACTGATACCCCGAAACACAGACACACACTTACACAAAGCAACAAAGACATACACTTACACCACGTAACACAGATATACAATGATACCCAGTAACAAAGACATACACTTACACCAATTAACAAAGACATCCACTTACATCAAGTACAAAGACATACACTGACACCAAGTAACAAATAAATACACTTACATCAAGTAACAAAGACATACACTGATACCCAGTAACACAGACACGCACTGACACCCAGCAACAAAGTCATACACTGATACCCAGTAACACAGACACACACTTACACCAAGTAACAAAGACATACACTGATACCCAGTAACACAGACACACACTTACACCAAGTAACACAGACATGCACTGACACCCAGTAACAAAGACATACACTGACACAAAGTCATGAAGACATACACTGACACCAAGTAACAAATACAGACACTGATACCCAGTAACACAGACACACACTTACACCAAGTAACAGAGACATGCACTGATACTCAGGAACACAGACACACACTTACACTGAGTAATAAAGACATATACTGACACAGAGTAACAAAGACATACACTTACACCAAGTGACAAAGACATACACTGATACCCAGTAACACAGACACACACTTACACCAAGTAACAAAGACATACAATGATACCAAGTAACACAGACACACATTGACAACCAGTAACAAAGACATACACTGACACCAAGTCACAAAGACCAACACTGACTCCAAGTAACTAAGACATCCACTTACACCAGGTAACAAAGACATACATTGATAACCAGTAACAAAGACATACATTAGTACCCAGTAACACAGACACGCACTGACACCCAGTAACAATGACATACACTGATAACCAGTAACACAGAGACGCACTGACACTAAGTAATAAAGACATACACTGACAGAAAGTAACAAAGACATACACTTACACCAAGTAACAAATACATACACTGAAACCAAGTAACAAAGACATACACTGACACCCAGTAACACAGACACACACTTACACCAAGTAACAAAGACATACACTGACACCAAGTAACAAAAACATACACTGATACCCAGTCACACAGATACACACTTACACCAAGTAACAAAGACACACACTGACACCAAGTAACACAGACATAAACTGAGACACAGTAACAAAGACATACACTGACACCAAGTAAAAAAGACATACACTGACACCAAGTTAAAAAGACATACACTGACACAAAGTAACAAAGACATGCACTTACACCAAGTAACAAAGACATACACTGATACCCATAACACAGACACACACTTACACCAAGTAACAAAGACATACACTGATACCCAGTAACACAGACACACACTTACACCAAGTAACAAAGACAGACACTGACACCCAGTAACACAGACACACACTTACACCAAGTCACAAAGACATACACTGACACCCAGTAACAAAGACATGCATTGACACCAAGTCACAAACACATACACTGACACCAAGTAACAAAGACATACTCTGACACCAAGTAACAGAGACATACACTGATACCCAGTAACACAGACACAAACAATTACACCAAGTAACACAGACATAAACTGAAACCCAGTAACACAGACACACACTGACAACCAGTAACAAAGACATACACTGACACCAAGTCACAAAGACAGACAATTACACCAAGTAACAAAGACATACACTTACACCAAGTATTTTGACATACACTGACACCAAGTAACAAAGACATACACTGACACCAAGTAACAAAGACATACACTGATACACAGTAACACAGACACACACTCACACCAAGTAACAAAGACATACATTGAGACCCAGTAACACAGACACACACTTACACCAAGTAACAAAGACATACACTGACACCCAGTAACAAAGACACGCACTGACACTATGTAACACAGACATACACTGACACCAAGTAACAAAGACATACACTGACACCCAGTAACACAGACACACACTTACACCAAGTAACAAAGACATACACTGACACCAAGTAACAAAAACATACACTGATACCCAGTCACACAGATACACACTTACACCAAGTAACAAAGACACACACTGACACCAAGTAACACAGACATAAACTGAGACACAGTAACAAAGACATACACTGACACCAAGTAAAAAAGACATACACTGACACCAAGTTAAAAAGTCATTCACTGATACCACGTAACACAGACACACACTTACACCAAGTAACAAACACATACACAGATACCCAGTAACACAGACACACACTTACACCAAGTAACAAAGACATACACTGATAGCCAAAACACAGACTCACACTTAAACCAAGTAACAAAGACATACACTGACACAAAGTAACAAAGACATGCACTTCCACCAAGTAACAAAGACATACACTGATACCCAGTAACACAGACACACACTTACACCAAGTAACAAAGACATACACTGATACCCAGTAACACAGACACATACTTACACCAAGTAACAAAGACATACACTGATACCCAGGAACACAGACACACACTTACACCAACTAACAAAGACAGACACTGATACCCAGTAACACAGACACACACTTACACCAAGTCACAAAGACATACACTGACACCCAGTAACAAAGACATACAATGACACCCAGTAAAAAAGACACACACTGACACCAAGTAACAAAGACATACACTGACACCAAGTAACAAAGACATACACTGATACCCAGTAACACAGACACACACAATTACACCAAGTAACACAGACATAATCTGAAACCCAGTAACACACACACACTGACACCCAGGAACAAAGACATACACTGACACCAAGTCACAAAGACATGCACTGACACCAAGTAACACAGACATGCACTGACACCAAGTAACAAAGACATCCACTAACAAAAAGTAACAAAGACATACACTGACAACAAGTAGAAAAGACATACAGTGATACCCAGTAACACAGACACATACTTAGACCAATGAACAAAGACAGATACTGATACCAAGTAACACAGTCATACACTGACACTAAGTAACAAAGACATACACTGACACCAAGTCACAAAGACATACACTGACACCCAGTAACAAAGACATACACTGATACCCAGTAACACATACACACACTTAAACCAAGTAACAAAGACATACACTGATACCCAATAACATAGACACACACTTAAGCCAAGTAACAAAGACATACACTGACACCAAGTAACAAAGACATACACTGATACCCAGTAACACAGACAAACACTTACACCAAGTAACAAAGACATACACTGATACCAATAACACAGACACACACTTACACCAAGTAACACAGACATACACTGACACCAAGTCATAAAGACATACACTGACACCAAGTGACAAAGTCATACACTGATACCCAGAAACACAGACACACATTACACCAAGCAACAAAGACATACACTTACACCACGTAACACAGATATACAATGATACCCAGTAACAAAGACATACACTTACACCAATTAGCACAGACATACACTGACACCAATTAACAAAGACATCCACTTACATCAAGTACAAAGACATACACTGACACCAAGTAAAATAGTCATACACTGACACCAAGTTAAAAAGACATACACTGACACAAAGTAACAAAGACATGCACTTACACCAAGTAACAAAGACATACACTGATACCCATAACACAGACACACACTTACACCAAGTAACAAAGACATACACTGATACCCAGTAACACAGACACACACTTACACCAAGTAACAAAGACAGACACTGACACCCAGTAACACAGACACACACTTACACCAAGTCACAAAGACATACACTGACACCCAGTAACAAAGACATACAATGACACCCAGTAAAAAAGACACACACTGACACCAAGTAACAAAGACATACACTGACACCAAGTAACAGAGACATACACTGATACCCAGTAACACAGACACAAACAATTACACCAAGTAACACAGACATAAACTGAAACCCAGTAACACAGACACACACTGACAACCAGTAACAAAGACATACACTGACACCAAGTCACAAAGACATGCACTGACACCAAGTAACACAGACATGCACTGACACCAAGTAACAAAGACATCCACTAACAAAAAGTAACAAAGTCATACACTTACACCAAGTAGAAAAGACATACACTGATACCCAGTAACACAGACACATACTTAGACCAATGAACAAAGACAGATACAGATACCAAGTAACACAGTCATACACTGACACCAAGTAACAAAGACATACACTGACACCAAGTCACAAAGACATACACTGACACCCAGTAACAAAGACATACACTGATACCCAGTAACACATACACACACTTAAACCAAGTAACAAAGACACACACTGATACCCAATAACATAGACACACACTTAAGCCAAGTAACAAAGACATACACTGATACCCAGTAACACAGACAAACACTTACACCAAGTAACAAAGACATACACTGATACCAATAACACAGACACACACTGACACCCAGTAACACAAACAAACACACACTGACACCCAGTAACACAGAGAACCACTGATACACAGTAACAAAGACATACACTGACACGAAGTAACACAGACACACACTGACACCCAGTAATAAAGACATACAATGACACCAAGTCACAAAGACATACACTGATACCAAGTCGCAAAGACATACACTGATACCCAGTAACAACGACACACACTGACACCAAGTAACAAAGACATACACTGACACCAAGTAACAAAGGCATAGGCTTACACCAAGTAACAAAGACACACACTTACACATAGTAACACAGACATACACTGACAGCAAGTAACAAAGACATACACTGAGACCAAGTAACAAAGACATACACTGATACCCAGTAACACATACACACACTCACACCAAGTAACAAAGACATACACTAATACCCAGTAACACAGACACACACTTGCACCAAGTAACACAGACATACACTGACACCAAGTAACAAAGACATCCACTGATACCGAGTAACACAGGCACACACTGACACCAAGTAACGAAGACATACACTGACACCAAGTAACAAAGACATACACTTACACCAAGTAACAAAGACACACACTGACACCAAGTAACACAGACATACACTGACACCAAGTAACAAAGACAGACAATTACACCAAGTAACAAAGACATACACTTACACCAAGTATTTTGACATACACTGACACCAAGTAACAAAGACATACACTGACACCAAGTAACAAAGACATACACTGATACCCAGTAACACAGACACACACTCACACCAAGTAACAAAGACATACATTGAGACCCAGTAACACAGACACACACTTACACCAAGTAACAAAGACATACACTGACACCCAGTAACAAAGACACGCACTGACACTATGTAACACAGACATACACTGACACCAAGTAACAAAGACATACACTGACACCCAGTAACACAGACACACACTTACACCAAGTAACAAAGACATACACTGACACCAAGTAACAAAAACATACACTGATACCCAGTCACACAGATACACACTTACACCAAGTAACAAAGACACACACTGACACCAAGTAACACAGACATAAACTGAGACACAGTAACAAAGACATACACTGACACCAAGTAAAAAAGACATACACTGACACCAAGTTAAAAAGTCATTCACTGATACCACGTAACACAGACACACAGTTACACCAAGTAACAAACACAAACACAGATACCCAGTAACACAGACACACACTTACACCAAGTAACAAAGACATACACTGATAGCCAAAACACAGACTCACACTTAAACCAAGTAACAAAGACATACACTGACACAAAGTAACAAAGACATGCACTTCCACCAAGTAACAAAGACATACACTGATACCCAGTAACACAGACACACACTTACACCAAGTAACAAAGACATACACTGATACCCAGTAACACAGACACATACTTACACCAAGTAACAAAGACATACACTGATACCCAGGAACACAGACACACACTTACACCAACTAACAAAGACAGACACTGATACCCAGTAACACAGACACACACTTACACCAAGTCACAAAGACATACACTGACACCCAGTAACAAAGACATACAATGACACCCAGTAAAAAAGACACACACTGACACCAAGTAACAAAGACATACACTGACACCAAGTAACAAAGACATACACTGATACCCAGTAACACAGACACACACAATTACACCAAGTAACACAGACATAATCTGAAACCCAGTAACACACACACACTGACACCCAGGAACAAAGACATACACTGACACCAAGTCACAAAGACATGCACTGACACCAAGTAACACAGACATGCACTGACACCAAGTAACAAAGACATCCACTAACAAAAAGTAACAAAGACATACACTGACAACAAGTAGAAAAGACATACAGTGATACCCAGTAACACAGACACATACTTAGACCAATGAACAAAGACAGATACTGATACCAAGTAACACAGTCATACACTGACACTAAGTAACAAAGACATACACTGACACCAAGTCACAAAGACATACACTGACACCCAGTAACAAAGACATACACTGATACCCAGTAACACATACACACACTTAAACCAAGTAACAAAGACATACACTGATACCCAATAACATAGACACACACTTAAGCCAAGTAACAAAGACATACACTGACACCAAGTAACAAAGACATACACTGATACCCAGTAACACAGACAAACACTTACACCAAGTAACAAAGACATACACTGATACCAATAACACAGACACACACTTACACCAAGTAACACAGACATACACTGACACCAAGTCATAAAGACATACACTGACACCAAGTGACAAAGTCATACACTGATACCCAGAAACACAGACACACATTACACCAAGCAACAAAGACATACACTTACACCACGTAACACAGATATACAATGATACCCAGTAACAAAGACATACACTTACACCAATTAGCACAGACATACACTGACACCAATTAACAAAGACATCCACTTACATCAAGTACAAAGACATACACTGACACCAAGTAACAAATAAATACACTTACATCAAGTAACAAAGACATACACTGATACCCAGTAACACAGACACGCACTGACACCCAGCAACAAGGTCATACACTGATACCCAGTAACACAGACACACACTTACACCAAGTAACAAAGACATACACTGATACCCAGTAACACAGACACACACTTACACCAAGTAACACAGACATGCACTGACACCCAGTAACAAAGACATACACTGACACAAAGTCATGAAGACATACACTGACACCAAGCAACAAATACAGACACTGACACCCAGTAACACAGACACACACTTACACCAAGTAACAGAGACATGCACTGATACCCAGGAACACAGACACACACTTACACTGAGTAATAAAGACATATACTGACACAGAGTAACAAAGACATACACTTACACCAATTAACAAAGACATACACTTACACCAAGTATTTTGACATACACTGACACCAAGTAACAAAGACATACACTGATACCCAGTAACACAGACACACACTTACACCAAGTAACAAAGAAATACAGTGACACCAAGTCACAAAGACACACACTGACACCAAGTAACACAGACATACACTGACACCAAGTAACAAAGACAGACAATTACACCAAGTAACAAAGACATACACTTACACCAAGTATTTTGACATACACTGACACCAAGTAACAAAGACATACACTGACAACAAGTAACAAAGACATACACTGATACCCAGTAACACAGACACACACTCACACCAAGTAACAAAGACATACATTGAGACCCAGTAACACAGACACACACTTACACCAAGTAACAAAGACATACACTGACACCCAGTAACAAAGACACGCACTGACACTATGTAACACAGACATACACTGACACCAAGTAACAAAGACATACACTGACACCCAGTAACACAGACACACACTTACACCAAGTAACAAAGACATACACTGACACCAAGTAACAAAAACATACACTGATACCCAGTCACACAGATACACACTTACACCAAGTAACAAAGACACACACTGACACCAAGTAACACAGACATAAACTGAGACACAGTAACAAAGACATACACTGACACCAAGTAAAAAAGACATACACTGACACCAAGTTAAAAAGACATTCACTGATACCACGTAACACAGACACACACTTACACCAAGTAACAAACACATACACAGATACCCAGTAACACAGACACAAACTTACACCAAGTAACAAAGACATACACTGATAGCCAAAACACAGACTCACACTTAAACCAAGTAACAAAGACATACACTGACACAAAGTAACAAAGACATGCACTTCCACCAAGTAACAAAGACATACACTGATACCCAGTAACACAGACACACACTTACACCAAGTAACAAAGACATACACTGATACCCAGTAACACAGACACATACTTACACCAAGTAACAAAGACATACACTGATACCCAGGAACACAGACACACACTTACACCAACTAACAAAGACAGACACTGATACCCAGTAACACAGACACACACTTACACCAAGTCACAAAGACATACACTGACACCCAGTAACAAAGACATACAATGACACCCAGTAAAAAAGACACACACTGACACCAAGTAACAAAGACATACACTGACACCAAGTAACAAAGACATACACTGATACCCAGTAACACAGACACACACAATTACACCAAGTAACACAGACATAATCTGAAACCCAGTAACACAGACACACACTGACACCCAGTAACAAAGACATACACTGACACCAAGTCACAAAGACATGCACTGACACCAAGTAACACAGACATGCACTGACACCAAGTAACAAAGACATCCACTAACAAAAAGTAACAAAGACATACACTGACAACAAGTAGAAAAGACATACAGTGATACCCAGTAACACAGACACATACTTAGACCAATGAACAAAGACAGATACTGATACCAAGTAACACAGTCATACACTGACACTAAGTAACAAAGACATACACTGACACCAAGTCACAAAGACATACACTGACACCCAGTAACAAAGACATACACTGATACCCAGTAACACATACACACACTTAAACCAAGTAACAAAGACATACACTGATACCCAATAACATAGACACACACTTAAGCCAAGTAACAAAGACATACACTGACACCAAGTAACAAAGACATACACTGATACCCAGTAACACAGACAAACACTTACACCAAGTAACAAAGACATACACTGATACCAATAACACAGAGACACACTTACACCAAGTAACACAGACATACACTGACACCAAGTCATAAAGACATACACTGACACCAAGTGACAAAGTCATACACTGATACCCAGAAACACAGACACACACTTACACCAAGCAACAAAGACATACACTTACACCATGTAACACAGATATACAATGATACCCGGTAACAAAGACATACACTTACACCAATTAGCACAGACATACACTGACACCAATTAACAAAGACATCCACTTACATCAAGTACAAAGACATACACTGACACCAAGTAACAAATAAATACACTTACATCAAGTAACAAAGACATACACTGATACCCAGTAACACAGACACGCACTGACACCCAGCAACAAAGTCATACACTGATACCCAGTAACACAGACACACACTTACACCAAGTAACACAGACATGCACTGACACCCAGTAACAAAGACATACACTGACACAAAGTCATGAAGACATACACTGACACCAAGTAACAAATACAGACACTGATACCCAGTAACACAGACACACACTTACACCAAGTAACAGAGACATGCACTGATACCCAGGAACACAGACACACACTTACACTGAGTAATAAAGACATATACTGACACAGAGTAACAAAGACATACACTTACACCAAGTAACAAAGACATACACTGATACCCAGTAACACAGACACACACTTACACCAAGTAACAAAGACATACAATGATACCAAGTAACACAGACACACATTGACAACCAGTAACAAAGACATACACTGACACCAAGTCACAAAGACCAACACTGACTCCAAGTAACTAAGACATCCACTTACACCAGGTAACAAAGACATACATTGATAACCAGTAACAAAGACATACATTAGTACCCAGTAACACAGACACGCACTGACACCCAGTAACAATGACATACACTGATAACCAGTAACACAGAGACGCACTGACACCCAGTAACAAAGAAATACATTGACACCAAGTCACAAAGACATACACTTACACCAAGTAACAAAGTCAGACACTGATACCCAGTAACACAGACACAAACTGACACTAAGTAATAAAGACATACACTGACACAAAGTAACAAAGACATACACTTACACTAAGTAACAAATACATGCACTGAAACCAAGTAACAAAGACATACACTGATACCCAGTAACACAGACACACACTTACATCAAGTAACAAAGACATACACTGATACCCAGTAACACAGACACGCACTGACACCCAGCAACAAAGTCATACACTGATACCCAGTAACACAGACACACACTTACACCAAGTAACAAAGACATTCACTGATACACAGTAACACAGACACACACTTACACCAAGTAACACAGACATGCACTGACACCCGGTAACAAAGACATACACTGACACAAAGTCATGAAGACATACACTGACACCAAGTAACAAATACAGACACTGATACCCAGTAACACAGACACACACTTACACCAAGTAACAGAGACATGCACTGATACCCAGGAACACAGACACACACTTACACTGAGTAATAAAGACATATACTGACACAGAGTAACAAAGACATACACTTACACCAAGTAACAAAGACATACACTGATACCCAGTAACACAGACACACACTTACACCAAGTAACAAAGACATACAATGATACCAAGTAACACAGACACACATTGACAACCAGTAACAAAGACATACACTGACACCAAGTCACAAAGACCAACACTGACTCCAAGTAACTAAGACATCCACTTACACCAGGTAACAAAGACATACATTGATAACCAGTAACAAAGACATACATTAGTACCCAGTAACACAGACACGCACTGACACCCAGTAACAATGACATACACTGATAACCAGTAACACAGAGACGCACTGACACCCAGTAACAAAGAAATACATTGACACCAAGTCACAAAGACATACACTTACACCAAGTAACAAAGTCAGACACTGATACCCAGTAACACAGACACAAACTGACACTAAGTAATAAAGACATACACTGACACAAAGTAACAAAGACATACACTTACACCAAGTAACAAATACATGCACTGAAACCAAGTAACAAAGACATACACTGATACCCAGTAACACAGACACACACTTACACCAAATAACAAAGACACACACTGATACCCAGTAACACAGACACGCACTGACACCCAGTAACAAAGACATACACTGTCACCAAGTCACAAAGACATACACTGACACCAAGTAACAAAGACAGACACTGATACCTAGTAACACAGACACACACTTACACCAAGTAACAAAGACATACACTGATACGCAGGAACACAGACACTCACTGACACCAACTAACAAAGACAGACACTGATACACAGTAACACAGACACACACTTACACCAAGTCTCAAAGACATACACTGACACCCAGTAACAAAGACATACAATGACACCCAGCAAAAAAGACACACACTGACATCAAGTAACAAAGACATACACTGACACCAAGTAACAAGGACATACACTGATACCCGGTAACACAGACACACACTTGCACCAAGTAACAAAGACATACACTGATACCCAGTAACACAGACACACACTGACACCCAGTAACAAAGACATACACTGACACCAAGTCACAACGACATACACTGAGACCAAGTAACACAGACATACACTGACACCAAGTATCATAGACATACACTTACAAAAAGTAACAAAGACATACACTGACACCAAGTAGCAAAGACATATACTGATACCCAGTAACACAGACTCATACTTAGACCAATACACAAAGACAGAAACTGATACCAAGTAACACAGGCATACACTGACACCAAGTAACAAAGACATACACTGACACCAAGTAACAAAGACATGCACTTACACCAAGTAACAAAGACATACACTGAAACCAAGTAACGAAGACATACACTGATACCCAGTAACACAGACGCACACTTAAACCAAGTAACAAAGACATACACTGATACCCAATAACATAGACACACAGTTAAGCCAAGTAACAAAGACATACACTGACACCAAGTAACAAAGACATACACTGATACCCAGTAACACAGACAAACACTGACACCAAGTAACAAATACATGCACTGATACCAATAACACAGACACACACTTACACCAGGTAACACAGACATACACTGACACCAAGTCATAAAGAGATACACTGACACCAAGTAACAAAGTCATACACTGATACCCAGTAACACAGACACACACTTACACAAAGTAACAAAGACATACACTTACACCACGTAACACAGACATACAAAGATACCCAGTAACCAAGACACACACTTATACCAAGTAACACAGACATACGCTGACACCAAGTAACAAAGACATCCACTTACACCAAGTAACAAAGACATACATTGATACCCAGTAACAAAGACATACATTGATACCCAGTAACACAGACATGCACTGACACCCAGTAACAAAGACATACACTGATACAAAGTAAAACAGTCACGCACTGACACCCATTCACAAAGGCATACACTGCCACCAAGTCACAAAGACATACACTGACACCAACTAACAAAGACAGACACTGATACACAGTAAAACAGACACACACTGACACCAAGTCCCAAAGACATACACTGACACCCTGTAAGAAAGACATGCACTGATACCCAGTAACACAGACACGCACTGACACTCAGTAACAAAGACATACACTGACACCAAGTCACAAAGACATACACTGACACCAAGTAACAAAGAAGTACAATGACACCAAGTAACAAAGACATACACTGATACCCAGTAACACAGACACACACTTAGACCAAGTAACGAAGACATACACTGATACACAGTAACACAGACACACACTTACACTAAGTAATAAAGACATACACTGACACAAAGTAACTAAGACATACACTTACACCAAGTAACAAAGACATACACTGACACCAAGTCACAAAGACATACACTGACACCAAGTAACAAAGACATACACTGATACCAAGTAACAAAGACATACACTGATACCCAGTAACACACACACACAATGACACCATGTAACAGAGACATACACTGATAACCAGTAACACAGACACACACTTACACCAAGTAACAAAGACATACACTGACACCAAGTCACAAAGACATACACTGACACCAAGTAACAAAAAAATACAATGACACCAAGTAACAAAGACATACACTGATACCCAGTAACACAGACACACACTTACACCAAGTAACAAAGACATATACTGATACCCAGTAACACAGACACACAGTTACACTAAGTAATAGAGACATACACTGACACAAAGTAACAAAGACATACACTTCCATAAAGTAACAAAGACATACACTGACACCAAGTAACAAAGACATACACTGATACCCAGTAACACAGACACACACTTACACCAAGTAACAATGACATACACAGACACCCAGTAACACAGACACGCACTGACACCCAGCAACAAAGACACACACTGACACCAAGTCACAAAGACATACACTGACACCAAGTAACAAAGACATACACTGATACCAAGTAACAAAGACATACACTGATACCCAGTAACACAGACACACAATGACACCAAGCAACAAAGACATACACTGATAACCAGTAACACAGACACACACTTGCACCAAGTAACAAAGACATACACTGACACCAATTAACAAAGACATACACTGATACCCAGTAACACAGACACACACTTACAACAAGTAACAAAGGCATACTCTGACACCAAGTAACAAAGACATGCACTTACACCAAGTAACAAAGACAAACACTGACACCAAGTAACAAAGGCATACACTGATACACAGTAACACAGACACACACTTACACCAAGTAACAAAGTCATACAAAGATACCCAGTAACCAAGACAAACACTTACATCAAGTAACACAGACATACGCTGACACCAAGTAACAAAGACATCCTCTTACACGAAGTAACAAAGGCAGACATTGATACCCATTAACAAAGACATACATTGATACCCAGTAACACAGACACGCACTGACACCCATTAACAAAGACATACACTGATACCCAGTAACCGAGACACACACTTACTCCAACTAACACTGACATACACTGACACCAAGTAACAAAGACATACACTGACACGGAGGAACACAGATACACACTGACACCAAGTAACACAGAGAAACACTTACACCAAGTAACAAAGACAGGCACTGATACCCATTAACACAGACACAAACTTACACCAAGTCACAAAGACATGCACTGACAACCAGTAACAAAGACACACACTGACAACAAGTAACAAAGACAGACACTGATCCCCAGCAACACAGACACACACTTGCACCAAGTAACAAGGACATACACTGATACCAAGTAAAAAAGACATACACTTACACCAAGTAACACACACATAAACTGATGCCAAGTAACAAAGACATACACTGACACCCAGGAACACAGATACACACTGACACCAGTAACAAAGACATACACTGAAACCAAGTAACAAAGACATACACTTACACCAAGTAAAAAAGACATACACTGATAGCCAGTAACACAGACACACCCTTAAACCAAGTCACAAAGACATCCACTGACACCCAGTAAGAAAGACATACACTGATACCCAGTAACACAGACACTCACTGACACCCAGTAACAAAGACATACACTGACACCCAGTCACAAAGACATACACTGACACCAAGTAACAAAGAAGTGCAATGACACCAAGTAACAAAGACATACACTGATACCCAGTAACACAGACACACACTTACACCAAGTAACGAAGACATACACTGATACCCTGTAACACAGACACACACTTACACTAAGTAATAAAGACATACACTGACACAAAGTAACAAAGACATACACTTACACCAAGTAACAAAGACATACACTGATACCCAACAACACAGACACACACTTACACCAAGTAACAATGACAGACACAGACAACCAGTAACACAGACACGCACTGACACCCAGTAACAAAGACATACACTGACACCAAGTCACAAAGACATACACTGACACCAAGTAACAAAGAAGTACAATGACACCAAGTAACAAAGACATACACTGATACCCAGTAACACAGACACACACTTACACCAATTAACGAAGACATACACTGATACCCAGTAACACAGACACACACTTACACTAAGTCATAAAGACATACACTGACACAAAGTAACAAAGACATACATTACACCAAGTAACATAGACATACACTGACACCAAGTAACAAAGACATACACTGATACCCAGTAACACAGACACACACTTACACCAAGTAACAATGACAGACACAGACACCCCGTAACACAGACCCGCACTGACACCCAGTAACAAAGACATACACTGAGACCAAGTCACAAAGACAAACAGTGACAGCAAGTAACAAAGACATACACTGATACCAAGTAACAAAGACATACACTGATACCCAGTAACACAGACACACAATGACACCATGTAACAGAGACATACACTGATAACCAGTAACACAGACACACACTTACACCAAGTAACAAAGACATACACTGACAAGAAGTCACAAAGACATACACTGACACCAAGTAACAAAGAAATACAATGACACCAAGTAACAAAGACATACACTGATACCCAGTAACACAGACACACACTTACACCAAGTAACAAAGACATATACTGATACCAAGTAACACAGACACACACTTACACTAAGTAATAAAGACATACACTGACACAAAGTAACAAAGACATACACTTACACCAAGTAACAAAGACATACAGTGACACCAAGTAACAAAGACATACACTGATACCCAGTAACACAGACACGCACTGAGACCCAGCAACAACGACACACACTGACACCAAGTAACAAAGACATGCACTGATACCAAGTAACAAAGACATACACTGATACCCAGTAACACAGACACACAATGACACCAAGTAACAAAGACATACACTGATAACCAGTAACACAGACACACACTTACACCAAGTAACAAAGACATACACTGACACCAATTAACAAAGACATACACTGATACCCAGTAACACAGACACACACTTACAACAAGTAACAAAGGCATACTCTGACACCAAGTAACAAAGACATACACTTACACCAAGTAAAAAATACAAACACTGACACCAAGTAACAAAGACATACACTGATACCCAGTAACACAGACACACACTTATACTAAGTAATAAAGACATACACTGACACAAAGTAACAAAGACATACACTTGCACCAAGTAACAAAGACATACACTGACACCAAGTAACAAAGACATACACTGATACCCAACAACACAGACACACACTTACACCAAGTAACAATGACATACACAGACACCCAGTAACACAGACACGCACTGACACCCAGTAACAAAGACATACAATGACACCAAGTCACAAAGACATACACTGACACCAAGTAACAAAGAAGTACAATGACACCAAGTAACAAAGACATACACTGATACCCAGTAACACAGACACACACTTACACCAATTAACGAAGACATACACTGATACCCAGTAACACAGACACACACTTACACTAAGTAATAAAGACATACACTGACACAAAGTAACAAAGACATACACTGACACCAAGTAACAAAGACATACACTGATACCCAGTAACACAGACACACACTTACACCAAGTAACAATGACATACACAGACACCCAGTAATACAGACACGCACTGACACCCAGTAACAAAGACATACACTGACACCAATTAACAAAGACATACACTGATACCCAGTAACACAGACACACACTTACACTAAGTAATAAAGACATACACTGACACAAAGTAACAAAGACATACACTTACACCAAGTAACAAAGACATACACTGACACCAAGTAACAAAGACATACACTGATACCCAGTAACACAGACACACACTTACACCAAGTAACAATGACATACACAGACACCCAGTAACACAGACACGCACTGGCACCCAGTAACAAAGACATACAATGACACCAAGTCACAAAGACATACACTGACACCAAGTAAAAAATACAAACACTGACACCAAGTAACAAAGACATACACTGATACCCAGTAACACAGACACACACTTATACTAAGTAATAAAGACATACACTGACACAAAGTAACAAAGACATACACTTACACCAAGTAACAAAGACATACACTGACACCAAGTAACAAAGACATACACTGATACCCAACAACACAGACACACACTTACACCAAGTAACAATGACATACACAGACACCCAGTAACACAGACACGCACTGACACCCAGTAACAAAGACATACAATGACACCAAGTCACAAAGACATACACTGACACCAAGTAACAAAGAAGTACAATGACACCAAGTAACAAAGACATACACTGATACCCAGTAACACAGACACACAATGACACCATGTAAAAGAGACATACACTGATAACCAGTAACACAGACACACACTTACACCAAGTAACAAAGACATACACTGACACCAAGTCACAAAGACATACACTGACACCAAGTAACAAAGAAATACAATGACACCAAGTAACAAAGACATACACTGATACCCAGTAACACAGACACACACTTACACCAAGTAACAAAGACATATACTGATACCAAGTAACACAGACACACACTTACACTAAGTAATAAAGGCATACACTGACACAAAGTAACAAAGACATACACTTACACCAAGTAACAAAGACATACACTGACACCAAGTAACAAAGACATACACTGATACCCAGTAACACAGACACACACTTACACCAAGTAACAATGACATACACAGACACCCAGTAACACAGACACGCACTGACACCCAGCAACAACGACACACACTGACACCAAGTCACAAAGACATACACTGACACCAAGTAACAAAGACATGCACTGATACCAAGTAACAAAGACATACACTGATACCCAGTAACACAGACACACAATGACACCAAGTAACAAAGACATACACTGATAACCAGTAACACAGACACACACTTACACCAAGTAACAAAGACATACACTGACACCAATTAACAAAGACATACACTGATACCCAGTAACACAGACACACACTTACAACAAGTAACAAAGGCATACTCTGACACCAAGTAACAAAGACATACACTTACACCAAGTAAAAAATACAAACACTGACACCAAGTAACAAAGACATACACTGATACCCATTAACACAGACACACACTTATACTAAGTAATAAAGACATACACTGACACAAAGTAACAAAGACATACACTTACACCAAGTAACAAAGACATACACTGACACCAAGTAACAAAGACATACACTGATACCCAACAACACAGACACACACTTACACCAAGTAACAATGACATACACAGACACCCAGTAACACAGACACGCACTGACACCCAGTAACAAAGACATACAATGACACCAAGTCACAAAGACATACACTGACACCAAGTAACAAAGAAGTACAATGACACCAAGTAACAAAGACATACACTGATACCCAAAAACACAGACACACACTTACACCAATTAACGAAGACATACACTGATACCCAGTAACACAGACACACACTTACACTAAGTAATAAAGACATACACTGACACAAAGTAACAAAGACATACACTTACACCAAGTAACAAAGACATACACTGACACCAAGTAACAAAGACATACACTGATACCCAGTAACACAGACACACACTTACACCAAGTAACAATGACATACACAGACACCCAGTAACACAGACACGCACTGACACCCAGTAACAAAGACATACACTGACACCAAGTCACAAAGACAAACACTGACACCAAGTTAGAAAGACATACACTGATACCAAGTAACAAAGACATACACTGATACCCAGTAACACAGACACACAATGACACCATGTAACAGAGACATACACTGATAACCAGGAACACAGACACACACTTACACCAAATAACAAAGACATACACTGACACCACTCACAAAGACATACACAGACACCAAGTAACAAAGAAATACAATGACACCAAGTAACAAAGACATACACTGATACCCAGTAACACAGACACACACTTACACCAAGTAACAAAGACATATACTGATACCCAGTAACACAGACACACACTTACACTAAGTAATAAAGACATACACTGACACAAAGTAACAAAGACATACACTTACACCAAGTAATTAAGACATACACTGACACCAAGTAACAAAGACATACACTGATACCCAGTAACACAGACACACACTTACACCAAGTAACAATGACATACACAGACACCCAGTAACACAGACACGCACTGGCACCCAGAAACAAAGACACACACTGACACCAAGTAACAAAGACATACACTGACACCAAGTAACAAAGACATACACTGATACCCAGTAACACAGACACACAATGACACCAAGTAACAAAGACATACACTGATAACCAGTAACACAGACACACACTTACACCAAGTAACAAAGACATACACTTACACCAATTAACAAAGACATACACTGATACCAGTAACACAGACACACACTTACCACAAGTAACAAAGGCATTCTCTGACACCAAGTAACAAAGACATACACTTACACCAAGTAAAAAATACAAACACTGACACCAAGTAACAAAGACATACACTGATACCCAGTAACACAGACACACTCTTACTCCAAGTAACAAAGACATACACTGATACCCAGTTACACTGACACACACTTACACCAATTAACACAGACACACACAGACACCAAGTAACAAAGACATACACTGATACACAGTAACACAGACACGCACTTACACCAAGTAACAAAGACATACACTGACACCAAGTAACAAAGACATACACTTACACCAAGTAACAAAGACAAACACTGACACCAAGCAACAAAGGCATACACTGATACCCAGTAACACAGACACACACTTACACCAAGTAACAAAGTCATACAAAGATACCCAGTAACCAGAACATACACTTACACCAAGTAACACAGACATAGGCTGACACCAAGTAACAAAGACATCCTCTTACACCAAGTAACAAAGGCAGACACTGATACCCATTAACAAAGACATACATTGATACCCAGTAACACAGACACGCACTGACACCCATTAACAAAGACATACACTGATACCCAGTAACACAGACACGCACTGACACCCAGTAACAAAGACATACACGGACACCAAGTCACAAAGACATACACTTACACCAAGTAACAAAGACATACACAGATACCCAATAACACAGACACACACTTACTCCAACTAACACTGACATACACTGACACCAAGTAACAAAGTCATACACTGACACCCAGGAACACAGATACACACTGACACCAAGTAACACAGAGAAACACTTACACCAAGTAACAAAGACAGGCACTGATACCCAGTAACACAGACACAAACTTACACCAAGTCACAAAGACATGCACTGACAACCAGTAACAAAGACAGACACTGACACCAAGTAACAAAGACAGACACTGATACCCAATAACACAGACACACACTTACCCCAAGTAACAAAGACATACACTGACACCAATTAAAAAAGACATACACTGATACCCAGTAACACAGACACACACATACACCAAGTAACAAAGACATACACTGACACCAAGTAACAATGACATACACTGACACCAAGTAAAAAAGACATACACTGACACCAAGTAACAAAGACAAACACTGATACCCATTAACACAGACACACACTTACACCAAGTAACAAAGACAAACACTGATACACAGTTACACTGACACACACTGACACCAAGTAACAAAGTCTAACACATACACAAAATGTCACCAAGTAACAAAGACATACACTGACACCCAGTAACAAAGACATACACTTACACCAAGTCACAAAGACATGCTCTGACACCCAGTTAAAAAGACACACACTGACACCAAGTAACAAAGACATTCACTGATACCCAGTAACACAGACACACACTTTCACCAAGTAACAAAGACATACACAGATACCCAGGAACACAGACACACACTTACAACAAGTAACAAAGACAGACACTGATACCCAGCAACACAGACACACACTTGCACCAAGTAACAAGGACATACACTGATACCAAGTAAAAAAGACATGCACTTACACCAAGTAACGCAGACATACACTGACGCCAAGTAACAATGACATACACTGACACCCAGGAACACAGATACACACTGACACCAGTAACAAAGACATACACTGACACCAAGTAACAAAGACACACACTTACACCAAGTAAAAAAGACATACACTGATAGCCAGTAACACAGACACACCCTTAAACCAAGTCACAAAGACATACACTGACACCCAGTAAGAAAGACATACACTGATACCCAGTAACACAGACACTCACTGACACCCAGTAACAAAGACATACACTGACTCCCAGTAACACAGACACTCACTGACACCCAGTAACAAAGACATACACTGACACCCAGTCACAAAGACATACACTGACACCAAGTAACAAAGAAGTGCAATGACACCAAGTAACAAAGACATACACTGATACCCAGTAACACAGACACACACTAACACTAAGTAATAAAGACATACACTGACACAAAGTAACAAAGACATACACTTACACCAAGTAACAAAGACATACACTGACACCAAGTAACAATGACATACACAGACACCCAGTAACACAGACACGCACTGACACCCAGCAACAAAGACACACACTGACACCAAGTCACAAAGACATACACTGACACAAAGTAACAAAGACATACACTGACACCCAGTAACAAAGACATACACAGACACCAAGTAACAAAGACATACACTGATACCCACTAACACAGACACACACTTACACCAAGTAACAATGACATACACAGACACCCAGTAACACAGACACGCACTGACACCCAGCAACAAAGACACACACTGACACCAAGTCACAAAGACATACACTGACACAAAGTAACAAAGACATACACTGACACCAAGTAACAATGACATACACAGACACCCAGTAACACAGACACGCACTGACACCCAGCAACAAAGACACACACTGAGACCAAGTCACAAAGACATACACTGACACCAAGTAACAAAGACATACACTGATACCAAGTAACAAAGACATACACTGATACCCAGTAACACAGACACACAATGACACCAAGTAACAAAGACATACACTGATACCAGTAACACAGACACACACTTACAACAAGTAACAAAGACATACACTTACACCAAGTAAAAACTACAAACACTGACACCAAGTAACAAAGACATACACTGATACCAAGTAACACAGACACACACTTACTCCAAGTAACAAAGACATACACTGATACCCAGTTACACTGATACACACATACACCAATTAACACAGACACACACAGACACCAAGTAACAAAGACATACACTGATACACAGTAACACAGACACGCACTTACACCAAGTAACAAAGGCATACACTGACACCAAGTAACAAAGACATACACTTACACCAAGTAACAAAGACAAACACTGACACCAAGTAACAAAGGCATACACTGATACCCAGTAACACAGACACACACTTAAACCAAGTAACAAAGTCATACAAAGATACCCAGTAACCAGGACATACACTTACACCAAGTAACACAGACATACGCTGACACCAAGTAACAAAGACATCCTCTTACACCAAGTAACAAAGACATACACTGATACCCAGTAACACAGACACACAATGACACCATGTAACAGAGACATACACTGATAACCAGGAACACAGACACACACTTACACCAAATAACAAAGACATACACTGACACTAACTCACAAAGACATACACAGACACCAAGTAACAAAGAAATACAATGACACCAAGTAACAAAGACATACACTGATACCCAGTAACACAGACACACACTTACACCAAGTAACAAAGACATATACTGATACCCAGTAACACAGACACACACTTACACTAAGTAATAAAGACATACACTGACACAAAGTAACAAAGACATACACTTACACCAAGTAATTAAGACATACACTGACACCAAGTAACAAAGACATACACTGATACCCAGTAACACAGACACACACTTACACCAAGTAACAATGACATACACAGACACCCAGTAACACAGACACGCACTGGCACCCAGAAACAAAGACACACACTGACACCAAGTCACAAAGACATACACTGACACCAAGTAACAAAGACATACACTGATACCAAGTAACAAAGACATACACTGATACCCAGTAACACAGACACACAATGACACCAAGTAACAAAGACATACACTGATAACCAGTAACACAGACACACACTGACACCAAGTAACAAAGACATACACTGATACCCAGTAACACAGACACACACTTACTCCAAGTAACAAAGACATACACTGATACCCAGTTACACTGACACACACTTACACCAATTAACACAGACACACACAGACACCAAGTAACAAAGACATACACTGATACACAGTAACACAGACACGCACTTACACCAAGTAACAAAGACATACAATGACACCAAGTAACAAAGACATACACTTACACCAAGTAACAAAGACAAACACTGACACCAAGCAACAAAGGCATACACTGATACCCAGTAACACAGACACACACTTACACCAAGTAACAAAGTCATACAAAGATACCCAGTAACCAGAACATACACTTACACCAAGTAACACAGACATAGGCTGACACCAAGTAACAAAGACATCCTCTTACACCAAGTAACAAAGGCAGACATTGATACCCATTAACAAAGACATACATTGATAAACAGTAACACAGACACGCACTGACACCCATTAACAAAGACATACACTGATACCCAGTAACACAGACACGCACTGACACCCAGTAACAAAGACATACACGGACACCAAGTCACAAAGACATACACTTACACCAAGTAACAAAGACATACATAGATACCCAATAACACAGACACACACTTACTCCAACTAACACTGACATACACTGACACCAAGTAACAAAGTCATACACTGACACCCAGGAACACAGATACACACTGACACCAAGTAACACAGAGAAACACTTACACCAAGTAACAAAGACAGGCACTGATACCCAGTAACACAGACACAAACTTACACCAAGTCACAAAGACATGCACTGACAACCAGTAACAAAGACAGACACTGACACCAAGTAACAAAGACAGACACTGATACCCAATAACACAGACACACACTTACCCCAAGTAACAAAGACATACACTGACACCAATTAAAAAAGACATACACTGATACCCAGTAACACAGACACACACATACACCAAGTAACAAAGACATACACTGACACCAAGTAACAATGACATACACTGACACCAAGTAAAAAAGACATACACTGACACCAATTAAAAAAGACATACACTGATACCCATTAACACAGACACACACTTACACCAAGTAACAAAGACAAACACTGATACACAGTTACACTGACACACACTGACACCAAGTAACAAAGTCTAACACATACACAAAATGTCACCAAGTAACAAAGAAATACACTGACACCCAGTAACAAAGACATACACTTACACCAAGTCACAAAGACATGCTCTGACACCCAGTTAAAAAGACACACACTGACACCAAGTAACAAAGACATTCACTGATACCCAGTAACACAGACACACACTTTCACCAAGTAACAAAGACATACACAGATACCCAGGAACACAGACACACATTTACAACAAGTAACAAAGACAGACACTGATACCCAGCAACACAGACACACACTTGCACCAAGTAACAAGGACATACACTGATACCAAGTAAAAAATACATGCACTTACACCAAGTAACGCAGACATACACTGACGCCAAGTAACAAAGACATACACTGACACCCAGGAACACAGATACACACTGACACCAGTAACAAAGACATACACTGACACCAAGTAACAAAGACACACACTTACACCAAGTAAAAAAGACATACACTGATAGCCAGTAACACAGACACACCCTTAAACCAAGTCACAAAGACATACACTGACACCCAGTAAGAAAGACATACACTGATACCCAGTAACACAGACACTCACTGACACCCAGTAACAAAGACATACACTGACACCCAGTAACACAGACACTCACTGACACCCAGTAACAAAGACATACACTGACACCCAGTCACAAAGACATACACTGACACCAAGTAACAAAGAAGTGCAATGACACCAAGTAACAAAGACATACACTGATACCCAGTAACACAGACACACACTAACACTAAGTAATAAAGACATACACTGACACAAAGTAACAAAGACATACACTTACTCCAAGTAACAAAGACATACACTGACACCAAGTAACAAAGACATACACTGATACCCACTAACACAGACACACACTTACACCAAGTAACAATGACATACACAGACACCCAGTTACACAGACACGCACTGACACCCAGCAACAAAGACACACACTGACACCAAGTCACAAAGACATACACTGACACAAAGTAACAAAGACATACACTGACACCCAGTAACAAAGACATACACAGACACCAAGTAACAAAGACATACACTGATACCCACTAACACAGACACACACTTACACCAAGTAACAATGACATACACAGACACCCAGTAACACAGACACGCACTGACACCCAGCAACAAAGACACACACTGACACCAAGTCACAAAGACATACACTGACACAAAGTAACAAAGACATACACTGACACCAAGTAACAATGACATACACAGACACCCAGTAACACAGACACGCACTGACACCCAGCAACAAAGACACACACTGAGACCAAGTCACAAAGACATACACTGACACCAAGTAACAAAGACATACACTGATACCAAGTAACAAAGACATACACTGATACCCAGTAACACAGACACACAATGACACCAAGTAACAAAGACATACACTGATACCAGTAACACAGACACACACTTACAACAAGTAACAAAGGCATACTCTGACACCAAGTAACAAAGACATACACTTACACCAAGTAAAAAATACAAACACTGACACCAAGTAACAAAGACATACACTGATACCAAGTAACACAGACACACACTTACTCCAAGTAACAAAGACATACACTGATACCCAGTTACACTGATACACACTTACACCAATTAACACAGACACACACAGACACCAAGTAACAAAGACATACACTGATACACAGTAACACAGACACGCACTTACACCAAGTAACAAAGGCATACACTGACACCAAGTAACAAAGACATACACTTACACCAAGTAACAAAGACAAACACTGACACCAAGTAACAAAGGCATACACTGATACCCAGTAACACAGACACACACTTACACCAAGTAACAAAGTCATACAAAGATACCCAGTAACCAGGACATACACTTACACCAAGTAACACAGACATACGCTGACACCAAGTAACAAAGACATCCTCTTACACCAAGTAACAAAGGCAGACATTGATACCCAGTAACAGAGACACGCACTGACACCCAGTAACAAAGACATACACGGACACCAAGTCACAAAGACATACACTTACACCAAGTAACAAAGACATACACAGATACCCAATAACACAGACACACACTTACTCCAACTAACACTGACATACACTGACACCAAGTAACAAAGACATACACTGACACCCAGGAACACAGATACACACTGACACCAAGTAACAAAGACATACACTGACACCAAGTAACAATGACATACACTTACACCAAGTAAAAAAGACATACACTGACACCAAGTAACAAAGACAAACACTGATACCCATTAACACAGACACACACTTACACCAAGTCACAAAGACATGCACTGACAACCAGTAACAAAGACACACACTGACACCAAGTAACAAAGACAGACACTCATACCCAGTAACACAGACACACACTTACCCCAAGTAACAAAGACATACACTGACACCAATTAAAAAAGACATACACTGATACCCAGTAACACAGACACACACATACACCAAGTAAAAAAGACATACACTGACACCAAGTAACAAAGACAAACACTGATACCCATTAACACAGACAGACACTTACACCAAGTAACAAAGACATACACTGATACGCAGTTACACTGACACACACTGACACCAAGTAACAAAGTCTAACACATACACAAAATGTCACCAAGTAACAAAGACATACACTGACACCCAGTAACAAAGACATACACAGACACCAAGTCACAAAGACATGCACTGACACCCAGTTAAAAAGACACACACTGACACCAAGTTACAAAGACATTCACTGATACCCAGTAACACAGACACACACTTTCACCAAGTAACAAAGACATACACTGATACCCAGGAACACAGACACACACTTACACCAAGTAACAAAGACAGACACTGATACCCAGCAACACAGACACACACTTGCACCAAGTAACAAGGAAATACACTGATACCAAGTAAAAAAGACATACAATTACACCAAGTAATGCAGACATACACTGACGCCAAGTAACAAAGACATACACTGACACCCAGGAACACAGATACACACTGACACCAGTAACAAAGACATACACTGACACCAAGTAACAAAGACATACACTTACACCAAGTAAAAAAGACATACACTGATAGCCAGTAACACAGACACACCCTTAAACCAAGTCACAAAGACATACACTGACACCCTGTAAGAAAGACATACACTGATACCCAGTAACACAGACACTCACTGACACCCAGTAACAAAGACAAACACTGACACCCTGTCACCAAGACATACACTGACACCAAGTAACAAAGAAGTGCAATGACACCAAGTAACAAAGACATACACTGATACCCAGGAACACAGACACACACTTACACCAAGTAACGAAGACATACACTGATACCCAGTAACACAGACACACACTTACACTAAGTAATAAAGACATACACTGACACAAAGTAACAAAGACATACACTTACACCAAGTAACAAAGACATACACTGACACCAAGTAACAAAGACATACACTGATACCCAATAACACAGACACACACTTACACCAAGTAACAATGACATACACAGACACCCAGTAACACAGACACGCACTGACACCCAGTAACAAAGACATACACTGACACCAAGTCACAAAGACATACACTGACACCAAGCAACAAAGAAATACACTGATACCAAGTAACAAAGACATGGACTGATACACAGTAACACAGACACACAATGACACCATGTAACAGAGACATACACTGATAACCAGTAACACAGACACACACTTACACCAAGTAACAAAGACATACACTGACACCAAGTCACAAAGACATACACTGACACCAAGTGACAAAGAATTACAATGACACCAAGTAACAAAGACATACACTGATACCCAGTAACACAGACACACACTTACACCAAGTAACAAAGACATACACTGATACCCAGTAACACAGACACACACTTACACTAAGTAATAAAGACATACAATGACACAAAGTAACAAAGACATACACTTACACAAAGGAACAAAGACATACACTGACACCAAGTAACAAAGACATACTCTGAAACCCACTAACACAGACACAAACTTACACCAAGTAACAATGACATACACAGACACCCAGTAACACAGACACGCACTGACACCCAGCAACAAAGACACACACTGACACCAAGTCACAAAGACATACACTGACACCAAGTAACAAAGACATACACTGATACCAAGTAACAAAGACATACACTGATACCCAGTAACACAGACACACACTTACTGCAAGTAACAAAGACATACACTGATACCCAGTAACACTGACACACACTTACACCAATTAACACAGACACACACAGACACCAAGTAACAAAGACATACACTGATACCCAGTAACACAGACACGCACTTGCACCAAGTAACAAAGACATACACTGACACCAAGTAACAAAGAAGTACAATGACACCAAGTAACAAAGACATACACTGACACAAAGTAACAAAGACATACACTTACACCAAGTAACAAAGACATACACTGACACCAAGTAACAAAGACATACACTGATACCCACGAACACAGACACACACTTACACCAAGTAACAATGACATACACAGACACCCAGTAACACAGACACGCACTGACACCCAGCAACAAAGACACACACTGACACCAAGTCACAAAGACATACACTGACACCAAGTAACAAAGACATACACTGATACCAAGTAACAAAGCCATACACTGATACCCAGTAACACAGACACACAATGACACCAAGTAACAAAGACATACACTGATAAACAGTAACACAGACACACACTTACACCAAGTAACAAAGACATACACTGACACCAATTAACAAAGACATACACTGATACCCAGTAACACAGACACACACTTACACCATGTAACAAAGGCATACTCTGACACCAAGTAACAAAGACATACACTTACACCATGTAAAAAATACAAACACTGACACCAAGTAACAAAGACATACACTGACACCCAGTAACACAGACACACACTTACTCCAAGTAACAAAGACATACACTGATACCCAGTTACACTGCCACACACTTACACCAATTAACACAGACACACACAGACACCAAGTAACAAAGACATACACTGATACCCAGTAACACAGACACGCACTTGCACCAAGTAACAAAGACATACACTGACACCAAGTAACAAAGAAGTACAATGACACCAAGTAACAAAGACATACACTGATACCCAGTAACACAGACACACACTTACACCAAGTAACGAAGACATACACTGATACCCAGTAACACAGACACACACTTACACTATGTAATAAAGACATACACTGACACAAATTAACAAAGACATACACTTACACCAAGTAACAAAGACATACACTGACACCAAGTAACAAAGACATACACAGATACCCAGTAACACAGACACACACTTACACCAAGTAACCATGACATACACAGACACCCAGTAACACAGACACGCACTGACACCCAGGAACAAAGACATACACTGACACCAAGTCAAAAAGACATACACTGACACCAAGTAACAAAGACATACACTGATACCAAGTAACAAAGACATACACTGATACCCAGTAACACAGACACACAATGACACCATGTAACAGAGACATACACTGATAACCAGTAACACAGACACACACTTACACAAAGTAACAAAGACATACACTGACACCAAGTCACAAAGACATACACTGACACCAAGTAACAAAGAAATACAATGACACCAAGTAACAAAGACATACACTGATACCCAGTAACACAGACACACACATACACCAAGTAACAAAGACATATACTGATACCCAGTAACACAGACACACACTTACACTAAGTAATAAAGACATACACTGACACAAAGTAACAAAGACATACACTTACACCAAGTAACAAAGACATACACTGATACCAAGTAACAAAGACATACACTGATACCCAGTAACACAGACACACAATGACACCAAGTAACAAAGACATACACTGATAACCAGTAACACAGACACACACTTACACCAAGTAACAAAGACATACACTTACACCAATTAACAATGACATACACTGATACCCAGTAACACAGACACACACTTACAACAAGTAACAAAGGCATTCTCTGACACCAAGTAACAAAGACATACACTTACACCAAGTAAAAAATACAAACACTGACACCAAGTAACAAAGACATACACTGATACCCAGTTACACTGACACACACTTACACCAATTAACACAGACACACACAGACACCAAGTAACAAAGACATACACTGATACACAGTAACACAGACACGCACTTACACCAAGTAACAAAGACATACACTGACACCAAGTAACAAAGACAAACACTGACACCAAGTAACTTAGGCATACACTGATACCCAGTAACGCAGACACGCACTGACACCCAGTAACAAAGACATACACGGACACCAAGTCACAAAGACATACACTTACACCAAGTAACAAAGACAAACACTGACACCAAGTAACAAAGGCATACACTGATACCCATTAACAAAGACACGCACTGATACCCAGTAACGCAGACACGCACTGACACCCAGTAACAAAGACATACACGGACACCAAGTCACAAAGACATACACTTACACCAAGTAACAAAGACATACACAGATACCCAATAACACAGACACACACTTACTCCAACTAACACAGACATACACTGACACCAAGTAACAAAGACATACACTGACACCCAGGAACACAGATTCACACTGACACCAAGTAACACAGAGAAACACTTACACCAAGTAACAAAGACAGGCACTGATACCCAGTAACACAGACACAAACTTACACCAAGTCACAAAGACATGCACTGACAACCAGTAACAAAGACACACACTGACACCAAGTAACAAAGACAGACACTGATACCCAGTAACACAGACACACACTTACCCCAAGTAACAAAGACATACACTGACACCAATTAAAAAAGACATACACTGATACCCAGTAACACAGACACACACATAAACCAAGTAACAAAGACATACACTGACAATAAGTAACAATGACATACACTTACACCAGGTAAAAAAGACATACACTGACACCAAGTAACAAAGACAAACACTGATACCCATTAACACAGACACACACTTACACCAAGTAACAAAGACATACAGTGATACCCAGTTACACTGACACACACTGACAACAAGTAACAAAGTCTAACACATACACAAAATGTCACCAAGTAACAAAGACATACACTGACACCCAGTAACAAAGACATACACTGACACCAAGTCACAAAGACATGCACTGACACCCAGTTAAAAATACACACACTGACACCAAGTAACAAAGACATTCACTGATACCCAGTAACACAGACACACACTTACACCAAGTAACAAAGACATACACTGATACCCAGGAACACCGACACACACTTACACCAAGTAACAAAGACAGACACTGATACCCAGCAACACAGACACACACTTGCACCAAGTAACAAGGACATACACTGATACCAAGTAAAAAAGACATACACTTACACCAAGTAACACAGACATACACTGACACCAAGTAACAAAGACATACACTGACACCCAGGAACACAGTTACACTCTGACACCAGTAACAAAGACATACACTGACACCAAGTAACAAAGACATAAACGTACACCAAGTAAAAAAGACATACACTGATAGCCAGCAACACAGACACACACTTACACCAAGTAACAAAGACATACACTGATACCAAGTTACACTGACACAAACTTACACCAAGTAACACAGACACACACAGACATCAGGTAACAAAGACATACACTGATACCCAGTAACACAGACACACACTTACACCAAGTAACAGAGACAAACACTGACACCAAGTAACAAAGACATACACTTACACCAAGTAACAAAGACATACACTGACACCAAGTAACAAAGGCATACACTGATACCCAGTAACACAGACACACACTTACACCAAGTAACAAAGACATACAAAGATACCCAGTAACCAAGACATACACTTACACCAAGTAACACAGACATACGCTGACACCAGGTAACAAAGACATCCACTTACACCAAGTAACAAAGACAAACATTGATACCCAGTAACAAAGACATACATTGATACACAGTAACACAGACACGCACTGACACCCAGTAACAAAGACATACACTGTTACCCAGTAACACAGACAGGCACTGACACCCAGTAACAAAGACATACACTGACACCAAGTCACAAAGACATACAGTGACACCAAGTAACAAAGACATACACTGATACTAAGTAACACAAACATACACTTACACCAAGTCACAAAGACATACACTGATACCCAGTAACACAGACACACACTTACACCAAGTAACAAAGACAGACACTGATACCCAGTAACACAGACACACACTTACACCAAGTAACAAAGGCATACACTGACAACACGTAACAAAGACATACACTTACACCAAGTACAAAATACAAACACTGACAACAAGTAACAAAGACATACACTGATACCCAGTAACACAGACACACACTTACTCCAAGTAACAAAGACATACACTGATACCCAGTTACACTGACACACACTTACATCAATTAACACAGACACTCACAGACACCAAGTAACAAAGACATACACTGATACCCAGTAACACAGACACACACTTATACCAAGTAACAAAGACATACACTGACACCAAGTAACAAAGACATACACTTACACCAAGTAACAAAGACATACAATGACACCAGGTAACACAGACATTCACTGATACCCAGTAACTCAGACACACACTTACACCAAGTAACAAAGACAGACACTGATACCCAGTAACACAGACACACCCTTAAACCAAGTCACAAAGACATACACTGACACCCAGTAACAAAGACATACACTGATACCCAGTAACACAGACAAGCACTGACACCCAGTAACAAAGACATACACTGACACCAAGTAACAAAGACATACACTGACACCAAGTAACAAAGAAATACACTGACACCAAGTAACAAAGACATACACTGATACCCCGGAACACAGACACACACTTACACCAAGTAACAAAGACATACACTGATACCCAGTAACACAGACACACACATACACTAAGTAATACAGACATACACTGACACAAAGTAACAAAGACATACACTTACAACAAGTAAGAAAGACATACACTGACACAAAGTAACAAAGACATACACTGATACCCAGTAACACAGACACACACTGACACCAAGTAACAATGACATACACAGACACCCAGTAACACAGACACGCACTGACACCCAGTAACAAAGACATACACTGACACCAAGTCAAAAGACATACACTGATACCCAGTAACACAGGCACACACTGACAAAAAATAACAAAGACATACACTGATAACCAATAACACAGACACATACTTACATCATGTAACAAAGACAAACACTGACACCAATTAACAAAGACATACACTGATACCAAGTAACACAGACACACACTTACACCAAGTAACAAAGGCATACACTGACACCAAGTAACACAGACACACACTTACACCAAGTAACAAAGTCATACAAAGATACCCAGTAAACAAGACATCCACTTACACCAAGTAACGCAGACATACATTGATACCCATTAACAAAGACATACATTGATACCCAGTAACACAGACACGCACTGACACACATTAACAAAGACATACACTGATACCCAGTAACACAGACACGCACTGACACCCAGTAACAAAGACATACACGGACACAAAGTCACAAAGACATACACTTACACCAAGTAACAAAGACATACACTGATACCCAATAACACAGACATACACTGACACCAAGTAACAAAGACATACACTGACACCCAGGAAGACAGATACACACTGACACCCAGTAACACAGAGAAACACTTACACCAAGTAACAAAGACAGGCACTGATACCCAGTAACACAGACACAAACTTACACCAAGTCACAAAGACATGCACTGACAACCAGTAACAAAGACACACACTGACACCAAGTAACAAAGACATACACTGATACCCAGTAACACAGACACACACATACACCAAGTAACAAAGACATACACTGACACCAATTAAAAAATACATACACTTACACCAAGTAAAAAAGACATACACTGACACAAGTAACAAAGACAAACACTGATACCCATTAACACAGACACACATTTACACCAAGTAACAAATACATACACTGATACGCAGTTACGCTGACACACACTGACACCAAGTAACAAAGTCTAACACATACACACACTGTCACCAAGTAACAAAGACATACACTGACACCCAGTAACAAAGACATACACTGACACCAAGTCACAAAGACATGTACTGACACCCAGTTAAAAAGACACACACTGACACCAAGTAGCAAAGACATACACTGATACCCAGTAACACAGACACAGACTTACACCAAGCAACAAAGAAATACACTGATACCCAGGAACACAGACACACACTTACACCAAGTAACAAAGACAGACTCTGATACCCAGTAACACAGACACAGACTTGCACCAAGTAACAAGGACATACACTGATACCAAGTAAAAAAGACATACACTTACACCAAGTAACACAGACATACACTGACACCAAGTAACAAAGACATACACTGACACCCAGGAACACAGATACACACTGACACCAGTAACAAAGACATACACTGACACCAAGTAACAAAGACATACACTTACACCAAGTAAATAAGACATACACTGATACCCAGTAACACAGACACACTCTTGCACCAAGTAACAAAGACATACACTGATACCCAGTTACACAGACACAAACTTACACCAAGTAACACTGACACACACAGACATCAAGTAACAAAGACATACACTGATACCCAGTAACACAGACACACACTTACAACAAGTAACAAAGACAAACACTGCCACCAAGTAACGAAGACATACACTTACACCAAGTAACAAAGACATACACTGACACCAAGTAACAAAGGCATACACGGATACCCAGTAACACAGACACACACTTACACCAAGTAACAAAGACATACAAAGATACCCAGTAACCAAGACATACACTGACACCAAGTAACACAGACATACGCTGACACCAGGTAACAAAGACATCCACTTACAACAAGTAACAAAGACATACATTGATACCCAGTAACAAAGACATACATTGATACACAGTAACACAGACACGCACTGACACCCAGTAACAAAGACATACACTGATACCCAGTAACACAGACACGCACTGACACCCTGTAACAAAGACATACACTGACACCAAGTCACAAAGAAATACACTGACACCCAGTAACAAAGACATGCACTGATACTAAGTAACACAAACATACACTTACACCAAGTTACAAAGAGATACACTGATACCCAGTAACAGAGACACACACTGACACCCAGTAACAAAGACATACACTGACACCAAGTCACAAAGACATACACTGACACCAGGTAACACAGACATTCACTGATACTCAGTAACACAGACACACACTTACACCAAGTAACAAAGACAGACACTGATACCCAGTAACACAGACACACCCTTAAACCAAGTCACAAAGACATACACTGACACCCAGTAACAAAGACATACACTGATACCCAGTAACACAGACAAGCACTGACACCCAGTAACAAAGACATACACTGACACCAAGTAACAAAGACATACACTGACACCAAGTAACAAAGAAATACACTGATACCCAGGAACACAGACACACACTTACACCAAGTAACAAAGACATACACTGATACCCAGTAACACAGACACACACATACACTAAGTAATAAAGACATACACTGACAGAAAGTAACAAAGACATACACTTACACCAAGTAAGAAAGACATACACTGACAAAAAGTAACAAAGACATACACTGATAACCAATAACACAGACACACACTTACATCAAGTAACAAAGACATACACTGACACCAATTAACAAAGACATACACTGATACCAAGTAACACAGACACACACTTACACCAAGTAACAAAGGCATACAATGACACCAGGTAACAAAGACATACACTTACACCCAGTAAAAAAGACATACACTTACACCAAGTAAAAAGGACATACACTGACACCAAGTAACAAAGACATACACTGATACCCAATAACTCAGACACACACTTACTCCAAGTAACAAAGACATACACTGATACCCAGTTACACTGACACACACTTACACCAATTAACACAGACACACAATGACTCCAAGTAACAAAGACATACACTGATACCCAGTAACACAGACACACACTTACACCAAGTAACAAAGACATACACTGATACCCAGTAACACAGACACACACTTACACCAAGTAACAAAGACATACACTGATACCCAGTAACACAGACACACATTTGCACCAAGTAACAAGGACATACACTGATACCAAGTAAAAAAGACACACACTGACACCAAGGAACAAAGACATACAATGATACCCAGTAACACAGACACACACTTACATCAAGTAACAATGACATACACAGACACCCAGTAACACAGACACGCTCTGACACCAGGTAACAAAGACATACACTGACACCAAGTCACAAAGACATACACTGACACCAAGTAACAAAGACTTACACTGATACCAAGTAATAAAGACATACACTGATAACCAGTAACACAGACACACAATGACACCAAGTATCAAAGACATACACTGATACCAATAACACAGACACACACTTACACCAAGTAACACAGACATGCACTGACACCCAGTAACACAGACAGACACTGACAACAAGTAAAAAAGTCATGCACTGATACCCAGTAACACAGACACACACTTACACCAAGTCACAAAGACATACACTTACACCACGTCACACAGACATACAATGATACGCAGTAACAAAGACATCCACTTACATCAAGTACAAAGACATACACTAACACCAAGTAACAAATAAGTACACTTTCTCCCAGTAACAAAGACATACACTGATACCCAGTAACACAGACACGCACTGACACCCAGCAACAAAGTCATACACTGATACCCAGTAACACAGACACACACTGACAGCCAGTAACACAAACAAACACACACTGACACCCAGTAACACAGAGAACCACTGATACACAGTAACAAAGACATACACTGACACGAAGTAACACAGACACACACTGACACCCAGTAATAAAGACATACAATGACATCAAGTCACAAAGACATACACTGATACCAAGTCGCAAAGACATACACTGATACCCAGTAACAACGACACACACTGACACCAAGTAACAAAGACATACACTGACACCAAGTAACAAAGGCATACGCTTACACCAAGTATCAAAGACACACACTTACACCAAGTAACACAGACATACACTGACACCAAGTAACAAAGACATACACTGACACCAGGTAATAAAGACATACACTGACACCAAGTAACAAAGACATACACTGACACCAAGTAACAAAGGCATACGCTTACACCAAGTATCAAAGACATACACTGACACCAGGTAATAAAGACATACACTGACACCAAGTAACAAAGACATACACTGATACCCAGTAACACAGACACACACTTACACCAAGTAACAAAGACATACACTGATACCCAGTAACACAGACACAAACTTACACTAAGTAATAAAGACATCACACACTGACACAAAGTAACAAAGACATACACTTACACCAAGTAACAAAGACACACACTGAAACCAAGTAACAAAGACATACACTGATACCCAGTAACACAGACACACACTTACACCAAGTAACAATGACATCCACAGACACCCAGTAACACAGACATGGACTGACACCCAGTCGCAAAGACATACACTGACACCAAGTCACAAAGACATACACTGACACAAAGTAACAAAGACATACACTGATACCAAGTAACAAAGACATGCACTGATACCCAGTAACACAGACACACAATGACACCAAGTAACAAAGACAAACACTGTTAACCAGTAACACAGACACACACTTACACCAAGTAACAAAGACATACACTGACACCAATTAACAAAGACATACACTGATACCCAGTAACACAGACACACACTTACACCAAGTAACACAGGCATACACTGACACCAAGTAACAAAGACATACACTTACACCAAGTAAAAAATACAAACACTGACACCAAGTAACAAAGACATACACTGATACCCAGTAACACAGACACACACTTACTCCAAGTAACAAAGACATACACTGATACCCAGTGACACTGACACACACTTACACCAATTAACACAGACACACAAAAACTCCAAGTAACAAAGACATACACTGATACCCAGTAACACAGACACACACTTACACCAAGTAACAAAGACATACATTGATACCGAGGAACACAGACACACACTTACACCAAGTAACAAAGACAGACTCTGATTCCCAGTAACACAGACACACATTTGCACCAAGTAACAAGGACACACACTGATACCAAGTAAAAAAGATATACACTGACACCAAGTAACAAAGACATACAATGATACACAGTAACACAGACGCACACTTACACCAAGTAACAATGACATACACAGACACCCAGTAACACAGACACGCACTGACTCCCAGTAACAAAGACATACACTGACACCAAGTCACAAAGACATACACTGACACCAAGTAACAAAGACTTACACTGATACCAAGTAACAAAGACATACACTGATAGCCAGTAACACAGACACACAATGACACCAAGTATCAAAGACATACACTGATACCAATAACACAGACACACACTTACACCAAGTAACACAGACATGCACTGACACCAAGACACAAAGACAGACACTGACACCAAGTAACAAAGTCATGCACTGATACCCTGTAACACAGACACACACTTACACCAAGTAACAAAGACATACACTTACACCACGTCACACAGACATACAATGATACCCAGTAACAAAGACATACACTTACACCAAGTCACACAGACATACACTGACACCAAGTAACAAAGACATCCACTTACATCAAGTACAAAGACATACACTGACACCAAGTAACAAATAAATACACTTACACCAAGTAACAAAGACATACACTGATACCCAGTAACACAGACACGCACTGACACCCAGCAACAAAGTCATACACTGATACCCAGTAACACAGACACACACTGACAGCCAGTAACACAAACAAACACACACTGACACCCAGTAACACAGAGAACCACTGATACACAGTAACAAAGACATACACTGACACGAAGTAACACAGACACACACTGACACCCAGTAATAAAGACATACAATGACATCAAGTCACAAAGACATACACTGATACCAAGTCGCAAAGACATACACTGATACCCAGTAACAACGACACACACTGACACCAAGTAACAAAGACATACACTGACACCAAGTAACAAAGGCATACGCTTACACCAAGTATCAAAGACACACACTTACACCAAGTAACACAGACATACACTGACACCAAGTAACAAAGACATACACTGACACCAGGTAACAAAGACATACACTGATACCCAGTAACACAGACACACACTTACACCAAGTAACACAGACTTACACTGACACCAAGTAACAAAGACATTCACTGATACCCAGTAACACAGGCACACACTGACAACAAGGAACAAAGACAAACACTGACACCAAATAACAAAGACATACACTTACACCAAGTAACAAAGACACACACTGACACCAAGTAACACAGACATACACTGACACCAAGTAACAAAGACAGACATTTACACCAAGTAACAAAGACATACACTTACACCAAGTATTTTGACATGCACTGACACCAAGTAACAAAGACATACACTGATACCAAGTAACACAGACACACACTCACACCAAGTAACAAAGACATACACTGATACCCAGTAACACAGACACACAATTACACCAAGTAACAAAGACATACACTGACACCCAGTAACAAAGACACACACTGACACCATGTAACACAGACATACACTGACACCAAGTAACAGGAGATACACTGACACCCAGTAACACAGACACACACTTACACCATGTAACAAAGACATACACTGACACCAAGTAACAAAAACATACACTGATACCCAGTAACACAGATACACACTTACACCAAATAACAAAGACACACACTTACACCAAGTAACACAGACATACACTGACAACAAGTAACAAAGACATACACTGACACCAAGTAACAAAGACATAAACTGAGACACAGTAACAAAGACACACACTTACACCAAGTAACACAGACATACATTGACACCAAGTAGCAAAGACATACACTGATACCCAGTAACACAGACACACACTTTCACCAAGTAACAAAGACAGACACAGATACCCAGTTACACTGACACACACTTACACCATGTAACACAGACACACACAGACACCAAGTATCAAAGACATACACTGATACCCAGTAACACAGATACACACTTACACCAAGTAACAAAGACAAACACTGACACCAAGTAACAAAGACATACACTTACACCAAGTAACAAAGACATACACTGACACCAAGTAACAAAGGCATACACTGATACCCAGTAACACAGACAAACACTTACACCAAGTAACAAAGACATACAAAGATACCCAGTAACCAAGACATACACTTATACCAATAAACACAGACATACGCTGACACCAAGTAACAAAGACATCCACTTACACCAAGTAACAAAGACAGACAATTACACAAAGTAACAAAGACATACACTTACAACAAGTATTTTGACATACACTGACACCAAGTAACAAAGACATACACTGATACCAAGTAACACAGACACACACTCACACCAAGTAACAAAGACATACACTGATACCCAGTAACACAGACACATACTTACACCAAGTAACAAAGACATACACTGACACCCAGTAACAAAGACACACAATGACACCATGTAACACAGACATCCACTGACACCAAGTAACAAAGACATACACTGACACTCAGTAACACAGACACACACTTACACCAAGTAACAAAGACATACACTGACACCAAGTAACAAAAACATACACTGACACCCAGTAACACAGATACACACTTACACCAAGTAACAAAGACACACACTTACACCAAGTAACACAGACATACACTGACAACAAGTAACAAAGACATACACTGACACCAAGTAACAAAGACATAAACTGAGACACAGTAACAAAGACATACACTGACACCAAGTAAAAAAGACATACACTGACACCAAGTAACAAAGACATACACTGATACCCAGTAACACAGACACACACTTACACCAAGTAACAAAGACAGACACAGATACCCAGTTACACTGACACACACTTACACCAAGTAACACTGACACACACAGACACCAAGTATCAAAGACATACACTGATACCCAGTAACACAGATACACAATTACACAAAGTAACAAAGACAAACACTGACACCAAGTAACAAAGACATACACTTACACCAAGTAACAAAGGCATACACTGATACCCAGTAACACAGACAAACACTTACACCAAGTAACAAAGACATACAAAGATACCCAGTAACCAATACATACACTTATATCAAGTAACACAGACATACGCTGACACCAAGTAACAAAGACATACACTTACACCAAGTAACAAAGACACACACTGACACCAAGTAACACAGACATACACTGACACCAAGTAACAAAGACAGACATTTACACCAAGTAACAAAGACATACACTTACACCAAGTATTTTGACATGCACTGACACCAAGTAACAAAGACATACACTGATACCAAGTAACACAGACACACACTCACACCAAGTAACAAAGACATACACTGATACCCAGTAACACAGACACACAATTACACCAAGTAACAAAGACATACACTGACACCCAGTAACAAAGACACACACTGACACCATGTAACACAGACATACACTGACAGCAAGTAACAGGAGATACACTGACACCCAGTAACACAGACACACACTTACACCATGTTACAAAGACATACACTGACACCAAGTAACAAAAACATACACTGATACCCAGTAACACAGATACACACTTACACCAAGTAACAAAGACACACACTTACACCAAGTAACACAGACATACACTGACAACAAGTAACAAAGACATACACTGACACCAAGTAACAAAGACATAAACTGAGACACAGTAACAAAGACACACACTTACACCAAGTAACACAGACATACATTGACACCAAGTAGCAAAGACATACACTGATACCCAGTAACACAGACACACACTTTCACCAAGTAACAAAGACAGACACAGATACCCAGTTACACTGACACACACTTACACCATGTAACACAGACACACACAGACACCAAGTATCAAAGACATACACTGATACCCAGTAACACAGATACACACTTACACCAAGTAACAAAGACAAACACTGACACCAAGTAACAAAGACATACACTTACACCAAGTAACAAAGACATACACTGACACCAAGTAACAAAGGCATACACTGATACCCAGTAACACAGACAAACACTTACACCAAGTAACAAAGACATACAAAGATACCCAGTAACCAAGACATACACTTATACCAATAAACACAGACATACGCTGACACCAAGTAACAAAGACATCCACTTACACCAAGTAACAAAGACAGACAATTACACAAAGTAACAAAGACATACACTTACAACAAGTATTTTGACATACACTGACACCAAGTAACAAAGACATACACTGATACCAAGTAACACAGACACACACTCACACCAAGTAACAAAGACATACACTGATACCCAGTAACACAGACACATACTTACACCAAGTAACAAAGACATACACTGACACCCAGTAACAAAGACACACAATGACACCATGTAACACAGACATCCACTGACACCAAGTAACAAAGACATACACTGACACTCAGTAACACAGACACACACTTACACCAAGTAACAAAGACATACACTGACACCAAGTAACAAAAACATACACTGACACCCAGTAACACAGATACACACTTACACCAAGTAACAAAGACACACACTTACACCAAGTAACACAGACATACACTGACAACAAGTAACAAAGACATACACTGACACCAAGTAACAAAGACATAAACTGAGACACAGTAACAAAGACATACACTGACACCAAGTAAAAAAGACATACACTGACACCAAGTAACAAAGACATACACTGATACCCAGTAGCACAGACACACACTTACACCAAGTAACAAAGACAGACACAGATACCCAGTTACACTGACACACACTTACACCAAGTAACACTGACACACACAGACACCAAGTATCAAAGACATACACTGATACCCAGTAACACAGATACACAATTACACAAAGTAACAAAGACAAACACTGACACCAAGTAACAAAGACATACACTTACACCAAGTAACAAAGGCATACACTGATACCCAGTAACACAGACAAACACTTACACCAAGTAACAAAGACATACAAAGATACCCAGTAACCAATACATACACTTATATCAAGTAACACAGACATACACTGACACCAAGTAACAAAGACATACACTTACACCAAGTAACAAAGACACACACTGACACCAAGTAACACAGACATACACTGACACCAAGTAACAAAGACAGACATTTACACCAAGTAACAAAGACATACACTTACACCAAGTATTTTGACATGCACTGACACCAAGTAACAAAGACATACACTGATACCAAGTAACACAGACACATACTCACACCAAGTAACAAAGACATACACTGATACCCAGTAACACAGACACACAATTACACCAAGTAACAAAGACATACACTGACACCCAGTAACAAAGACACACACTGACACCATGTAACACAGACATACACTGACACCAAGTAACAGGAGATACACTGACACCCAGTAACACAGACACACACTTACACCATGTAACAAAGACATACACTGACACCAAGTAACAAAAACATACACTGATACCCAGTAACACAGATACACACTTACACCAAGTAACAAAGACACACACTTACACCAAGTAACACAGACATACACTGACAACAAGTAACAAAGACATACACTGACACCAAGTAACAAAGACATAAACTGAGACACAGTAACAAAGACACACACTTACACCAAGTAACACAGACATACATTGACACCAAGTAACAAAGACATACACTGATACCCAGTAACACAGACACACACTTTCACCAAGTAACAAAGACAGACACAGATACCCAGTTACACTGACACACACTTACACCATGTAACACAGACACACACAGACACCAAGTATCAAAGACATACACTGATACCCAGTAACACAGATACACACTTACACCAAGTAACAAAGACAAACACTGGCACCAAGTAACAAAGACATACACTTACACCAAGTAACAAAGACATACACTGACACCAAGTAACAAAGGCATACACTGATACCCAGTAACACAGACAAACACTTACACCTAGTAACAAAGACATACAAAGATACCCAGTAACCAAGACATACACTTATACCAATAAACACAGACATACGCTGACACCAAGTAACAAAGACATCCACTTACACCAAGTAACAAAGACAGACAATTACACCAAGTAACAAAGACATACACTTACAACAAGTATTTTGACATACACTGACACCAAGTAACAAAGACATACACTGATACCAAGTAACACAGACACACACTCACACCAAGTAACAAAGACATACACTGATACCCAGTAACACAGACACATACTTACACCAAGTAACAAAGACATACACTGACACCCAGTAACAAAGACACACAATGACACCATGTAACACAGACATCCACTGACACCAAGTAACAAAGACATACACTGACACTCAGTAACACAGACACACACTTACACCAAGTAACAAAGACATACACTGACACCAAGTAACAAAAACATACACTGACACCCAGTAACACAGATACACACTTACACCAAGTAACAAAGACACACACTTACACCAAGTAACACAGACATACACTGACAACAAGTAACAAAGACATACACTGACACCAAGTAACAAAGACATAAACTGAGACACAGTAACAAAGACATACACTGACACCAAGTAAAAAAGACATACACTGACACCAAGTAACAAAGACATACACTGATACCCAGTAACACAGACACACACTTACACCAAGTAACAAAGACAGACACTGATACCCAGTAACACAGATACACAATTATACAAAGTAACAAAGACAAACACTGACACATAGTAACAAAGACATACACTTACACCAAGTAACAAAGGCATACACTGATACCCAGTAACACAGACAAACACTTACACCAAGTAACAAAGACATACAAAGATACCCAGTAACCAATACATACACTTATATCAAGTAACACAGACATACGCTGACACCAAGTAACAAAGACATCCACTTACACCAAGTAACAAAGACATACATTGATAGCCAGTAACAAAGACATACATTGATACCCAGTAACACAGACACGCACTGACACCCAGTAACAAAGACATGCACTGATACCCAGTAACACAGACACGCACTGACACCCAGTAACAAAGACATACACTGATACCCAGTAACACAGACACGCACTGACACCCATTAACAAAGACATACCCTGACACCAAGTCATAAAGACATACACTGACACCAAGTAACAAAGACCGACATTGATACACAGTAACACAGACACACCCTTAAACCATGTCACAAAGACATACACTGACACCCAGTAAGAAAGACATACACTGATACCCAGTAACACAGACACGCACTGACACCCAGTAACAAAGACATACCCTGACACCCAGTAACAAAGAAATACAATGACACCAAGTAACAAAGACATACACTGATAACCAGTAACACCGACACACACTTACACCAAGTAACAAAGACATACATTGATACCCAGTAACACAGACACACACTTACACTAAGTAATAAAGACATGCACTGACACAAAGTAACAAAGACATACATTACACCAAGTAACAAAGACAAACACTGACACCAAGTAACAAAGACATACACTGATACCCAGTAACACAGACATACGCTGACACCAAGTAACAAAGACATCCACTTACACCAAGTAACAAAGACATACATTGATACCCAGTAACAAAGACATACATTGATACCCAGTAACATAGACACACACTTACACCAAGTAACAAAGACATACACTGACACCAAGCAACAAAGGCATACACTGATACCCAGTAACACAGACATACGCTGACACCAAGTAACAAAGACATCCACTTACACCAAGTAACAAAGACATACATTGCTACCCAGTAACAAAGACATACATTGATACGCAGTAACATAGACACGCACTGACACCCAGTAAGAAAG